>NC_134212.1:21664642-21967672 GCF_965140235.1 Caretta caretta | reverse complement strand
TGTTCCCCCTCTGTTTCCTAATCCCTCAAACACAACAGAGTTCGACATCTGTAGGTGCGGACACTTGTAGGTGCGGACACTCGTTGCTCACTGAAGGCATTAGCAAAGGAAAGATCCTACTTAGGGGAGGGGCTGCAGAGCATCTCCTGATTTTAAACATCTCCCTAAATTTCCACTGCACTGGGAAAGGTAAGCTTCCTCGAGAACTGCCACCCTATCCCCCATTCCTCCCATGCACACTTTGATTCCTACTAGTGATTGAAAGTGACGGGGCTGCATATCATACAGCTCCCAACCCTTCATCGCTCCAGTTGTATGGTAGGGGGGAAAACCCACCCAAGCAACCGAACCCATAAGTCATGCTCAGTGGCCTCTGTGATGCATTGAAAGCACAATGCTCTTGAGTAGGGCAAGCGATGGGACCATTAGCAAAACAGATGACTATGCAGCAAACTAGAGCCATGTTCTGCCTTCCTACCATGGCCTGCTCCTTTCAGAGCATTTATCTGGAACATGGCAGACACACATTTCAGCTGATAGATCACTTTAACACCTGCTCTCACATGTTGTTTTTTTTATTTAAAATGAATTAGTTGCTAGGTTTGACAGATGCGTAGAGCAAAGTCATTTTTGTTCACAAAACAAATGCAGTCCAGGTGATGACAGACCAAGCATCCCCCTGTCCTCTGCCAATGAGTATATATCTATCCATCTAAGTAGATGAGTACTCACTACAGCATCTGCCTCCAGGCAACCCCATCTAATATGTTCATTTAGCCCCTGGCCACCCTGTTGATGATGAGGGTGTCAGTTATTACTGTCATGGAGTCCCTGGGCGATGCTCTGGAACTGCTCCCCATGAAGCTAGTCAGGACTCTGGGGAAGTCTCCTCTCTGGGAGCAGACTGTCTTCAGGATACAAAGCTCACACAGCTTCCACCTTCCTGGGTCTGACCTCGGAGCATTCAGCATCCTCTGCCCCTCCGTGCACTTCCCACAGTGAGTCCGCCCAGGCGGGGCTCCTGGGGAAGCCAGAGGGTCCTGCACCCCAACTTCACATTCAGATGTGACTCTCAGCCAGCCAGTAAAACAGAGGTTTATTAGACGACAGGAACATGGTCTAAAACAGAGCTTGTAGGTGAGAGAACCGGACCCCTCAGCTGGGTCCATTTTGGGGGGCAGTGAGCCAGACAACCACATCTGCCCTTCATTCCATGTCTCCAGCCAGCCCCCAAACTGAAACTCCCTCCAGCCCCTCCTCCTCTCGCTTTCCCCTTTCGACAGCCAGGAGGTCACCTGATTCCTTTGTTCTCCAACCCTTTAGCTCTCACCTTGCAGGGGGGGAAGGGCCAGGCCATCAGTTGCCAGGAAACAGGGTGTTGGCCATTCTCTGTGTCCAGACCCCTGCACACACCTGCCCTCTAGGGCTCTGCAATGATCATACACCCTTATCCCACCCCCTAGATACTTAAGAACTGCATAGGGGAAACTGAGGAAACTGCATAGGGGAAACTGAACAGTCCTGCTTCGTCACAAGTACCAGTTATGGTTGGGTGGTTTTTTATGTGAATACCTTTCAGGTAGGAATTAGGATCAGATCCTCTCGAGCCAACTGCTTTTCTTTAAAAGCCATTTCCTATTAAGGACTGTGCACGTCTCCAGCTGTTTACACCCTCCCCCACTTCCCATGTGAAGTAAGATAAATCGAGAGGTTCGGATTGGAAAGTCTCCCGGGATCTTTAATATCCATGCAAAGCAGACAGGGCACAGAGTTTAAGGTTTATCTGAAAGACTCATGCAAAGTAAACTGAATGGAACTCAATTTATTTACTGGATCGTGGAACAAAGAAGGCTTGATCCAACCCTGCTGGAATGTGAGCCTATCACTTCAAGGAGTCTAGGTGTTTTAAATCAGATGCTTAAATCATTAAGCCACTTCTGTGCCTTTCCAAGTGTGCACAATAGCTAGTGCTTTTCCTTTAACCAGCATTCCACTCCCTTTCCACTAGAAATGAGCTTGAGCTGTCCTGATAATTATTGCTCTATCTCGGGTGGCACATGAAGTAGGGTCTCAGCCTTCACTGCTCGGCAACCTCCCAGGTTTTTCTTATTAACCGTCCTAATGATGGGGGAGAATAAAAGGCCCCAGAGCTGCATCAGTCACTTCATCTCCTCTGGTCTGAGATTCGAGTCACTCGACCGTCAAGAGAGCTTTTTAATTTCCAACATCACGCCTGCCAGAAATTAAAAATAAACTGGGAGCAAAACCATCAGATTATCCAATCACACTTGAATTGTCTTCTTTTTTTTTTATTATTATTATTATTTGATCTGCATTGGGAGCACTAAGCTATTCTGCAAATCAAAAAATGTCTTGGATTTGAATGGATTTTTATTAACCATTCTATGGTCCACATAAGTGATTGGCTAATAGCGCGAAACATTGCAACATGCTCTGCTGGAATTGAGTTTAAATTAAAGCTACCAGTTCATAAAAATTGCTTCTGTCTATATAACTTTGATCATTGCATTTTAAAACATTTAATTAGCTAACACGTCTGAGGGAAGAGCCTTAGACCCAGCTGAGCCAGTTTCTCAAAAATGGTACAGAATTAGGGAATTAATTCAAAGCTTGGAAGAGTCACCTGACACCCAGAAGTCGGGGCTGTATTTAGTAAGGGAAGCAGCAGCAGCCTTCTCTTGGTGACCAGCTATAGAAGCCTGGGTGGAGGAATCACAGATTCTTACTCATAAAGTGGTCCTCAATCAAGCCTGAAGCCAATTAACATTCAGCTGTATACAGAGTTCATTAATTACGGGAGCGGTATCGAAGGTGCGTGCATGCATGCACTTAATTATCTGTTGGGGAACAGTGGAAACTGAACCAATCAGAACAAATGAACTCAAAGTGCACTTGTTAGCTCCACGTTTTATTTCGTGCACTAGGGACAGGATGAAGAACACATTGGAAAGCTTTCACAGGAACTGATCCTGTGCATTGCTGAGATATCCTAATGGCAACGAGACTCAGCACTTCACAAAATAGGGACCATTTTTTTCCACAGAGTTACTTCATTCCAATCCAAAAGTCACTGTAAGTGAGCAGTATTTCCATATCATGAGGCACTGCATTATTCTGAGTCTGTCATTTTGTTTCTTTCCAGAGAGGCTGGGAAGCCCATGGTTTGGTTTTGCACAACTTCATCAGTCATGTTGGGTTTGCAGAACAAAACCAGGTGTGGTTTGGATTTCAGCTTCCATTTTATCAAGAGAGGCCAACGTTTGTACATGTGTCTTTGTGGGTATCGGGGGATGTGGGAGCTATATTGGTTTGGGCAGTGATGAGCTGCCAAAATCTTAACAACCGGTTCCCTATAAAAAGTTCTGATTTAAGGGATGTGCCCCAGTATGTATTTTTTGTACCAACGGGGTTACCATACGTCCGTATTTTCCCGGGAGGAATTTTTAAAATTTAAAAATTCCTCCCGGACGGCGATTTAAGAAGCAAAAAGCCTGACCTGTCTGGGAAAATATGGATTATGTTAACCCTGCCTAAAGCACTTTTTTAAAAAGATGGGCCTGAACTAGAAATGAGCTCCGTTTCACATGTGTGGGTCCCCGCCACGCCCTGGGGGTGTGCTAGGATGACCAGATGTCCCGATTTTATAGGGACAGTCCTGATTTTGGAGTCTTTTTCTTATATAGGCTCCTATTACCCCCCACCCCCTGTCCTGATTTTTCACACTTGCTGTCTGGTCACCCTAGGGTGTGCACATGTGTGGGTCCCAGCTGCTCCCTGCCCCCCTCATTGAAGCAGGTGTGCAGGGTTACTGCCCTGGGAACTGCAGGGCACCAGTGGACATGGGGCCAGCTGCAGACAGGGGCGTGGGGCAGGGCTAGCCGGAGGCAGGGGGTGCGGGGCTAGCTGCGGGCAGGGCAGGGGGTGTGGAGCTGGCTGGAGACAGGAGGGTGCAGGGTTGGCTGGAGGCAAGGGGGTGCGGCAGGGGCTGGCTGCGTGCAGGGCTGGGGGTGCAGGGGTGGCTGGAGGCAGGGCAGGGAGTGCAGGGGGTGGTTGGAGGCAGGGCAGGGGGTGCGGGGGTGGCTGGAGGCGGGGCAGGGAGTGCAGGGGGTGGTTGGAGGCAGGGCAGGGGGTGCGGGGCTGGCTGGAGGCGGGGCAGGGAGTGCAGGGGGTGGTTGGAGGCAGGGCAGGGGGTGCAGGGCTGGCTGGAGGCAGGGGCTGGCTGCAGGCAGGGGGTGCAGAGGGTGGCTGGAGGCAGGGGCTGGCTGCGGGCAGGGTGGTGGGTGCTCACGGGGAGAGCGGCTCGGAGCAGCCCAAACAGCAGGACGCAGCCCAGGCCCAGCAGAGCAGCCGGGGACCCACCAGGCAGCGGCGGGAGCCCCAGGGCCAGGGGTCGGGGCAGCAGCACCAGGGTTCCTGCGCAGGGCCAGGTGGCAGCCCGCATGGCTCCCGCAGCGCCCCCGGCGGCCGGAGGAGGAATTACATCACTTCCCGGCCGGAGCCCATCAAAGCCTCAGCGCCCCTGCAGGGAAGCGGGTTAACAACCGGTTCTAAAATGGCTTCAAAATGTAACAACCAGCTCGTGCGAACCGGCTCCAGCTCACCGCTGGGTTTGGGCCAATTTCTAGTATGAATTGAGTTTTTCACCATGTCCAAGTGCACTATAGGTTTAATATTAAGGTTGACAGTATACGTAGTCACCAGAGGACTTCATTTTTGTTCCCATGTTTATGAAAGGTGTACAGATAATATTGATTTTATGTCTGATTTTATCCTGTTAAATTGTTGCACTTGAAAAAAATTAAACCAATAAAAAAAAAAAATCCGGGTGCGAAGTTATTGATTCAGAACTGAGCACCCCAGGAAGTCAGAATTCAGAACAATTTCTCCAGTGCCTTCACAACAGGGATGAACTTGGCTCTGCAGCTGATCAGAAAATGGGGATGAGGGATGGGATCCCTGGAGACTATAAACTGGGCAGCGAAAAATCAAAAAGCTGCAATAGTTTAATTTGGCCGTGCCATGGCAGTGCTACCTGGGAGTTGCAGTTTGGGGGCCTCTTGCTCCCATTTCTCTGTATAGGTTTCTCTCCCTGATTGGATTAAAGAGTGCTGATGGAAACTTTTCAACCAGTCCTGCTTAGCCCAGGTTCCTTATCAATTGATTACCATATAGAATTGTCTGAAAATGTGTCTGCCAATGCCCTGTAGGTGCAAAGTATCTTATCACTTCAGCATTTCCTCCATACATTTCTGGCATGGATATTTGTTTTGGCTGTTTTGGGGGGACTGAGTGGGAAACCAGCTTTCACCAATATCCACTGCTTAGGGTCCTGATCCAGTGAATCACTTAAGGATGTATGTAGTGCCATTGAAGTCAATGGGACAACTCATGTGTTTAAACACTTTGCTGGACCAAAGCCTGGGATCTGATTTTTCTAAAAGAACAGACTCTTAAGACTTTATTTGTGAAACCTGGGGATGACCCTGACACAAAGGGGAGTGAACGTTGTACCAAAATGTTTAACTACGTTAGTTATAAATGCTATGATTGGCATGTCTTCAACAATACACTCACATAGGTGGTGAGTTATATGGGCCCATGGGTGCCTGTGCTCCACCAATATTTAGGAACGTGGGCCTGGCACCAGCAATATTTGGACTTACCGTGCTTTGGGGGGCCCCACACTTCAGGGGGACGTGGGGTCCAGGGTGGCCTGTGGGGTTAGCGGGGGGCCTGACACCAGCAGCAGCAGGCGACCCGGCCCAAACTTGCCCTGCCCCGCCGGCTTCCGGCGTTGCTCGGGGGAGGGGGCAGAAGCCAGAAAGAGGCGGGGAGGAGGCTTGAGAAAGGGGGTGGAACTGGGGTGGGCTGGGTTGCTTGCTGCTGCCGGCGCCAGGCCTCCAGCTAGCCTCCCTGGGCACCCTGGACCCCGTGTCCCCCCAAAGTGCAGGCTGCCCCGAAGCGCAGGTAGTTGCCCCGGTCTGTCCTATGGATGGAACAGCTCTGGGTCCAGGCCTGGCAGGTTAGCGGGCGGCCTAGCATCAGCAGCAGTGAGTAACCCGGCCCCAGCCCACCCCACCCCACCCCATCTCTGCTCTGCCCCCTCCCAGCCACTATTCCACCCCCCCAACCCGCCTCTTTCCAGCTTCCGCCCCCTCCCCCAAGCAATGCCAGGAGCCGGCAAGGCGGGGTGGAGCTGAGTGGGGCGGGCTGGGGCCGGGTCACTTGCTGCTGCCAGTGCCAGGCCCCCCTGCTAGTCCCCCAGGCCACCCTGAACCCTGCATCCCACTGAAGCGCAGGGCCCCTCAAAGTGCGGGACCCTGGGTGGTTGCCCTGGTCCATCACAGGACGGCTCTGCTTGGACCCGTTCTGAGCACCACCAGAAATTACACAAAACTGGTGCCCATGTACACTCACACATTTGTACAGTGGCAGAGGTCTCCTAGGTTGTGCAAATCCTCAAAAACTCTTGGCCTGTGGATGGGGATCTCTAAAGCCTGTGTGCCCTCAGGCCAGAGTCAGTTCAGATAGAGACATTTCAGTTTCACTTTCAGATAAGGTCTTTTATGTCAGCTAAAAAGAAAAGAAAAGACACACTGAGAAAAGAAAGACAACAATGTGTTTTAGAACAGCTGTCTCCACCTTCACTCCTCCCACTGCTTTGGATTAGCAATCTTTAGGAGACAGAAAGATCGGACGACTACAAATAGGCCATATTGGGATGGAAGCGTGGGGATGAGAATCAACTACATACTTCAGAGTGGCAGCCCTGTTAGTCTGTATCAGCAAAAAGAACAAGGAGTACTTGCGGCACCTTAGAGACTAACAAATTTATTTGAGCCTAAGCTTTCGTGGACTAAAACTCACTACATACTTGCAATGCAAAAAGCTCCACGCATTGGGAGTGGAGTGTGTGGACCTCATCCAAAGCCCATGGAAGTCAGTGGAAAGGCTGTCATTGACTTTAGTGGGTTTTGGATAAGGCTTTGCATGAGGGGTTATATTTTGACCACACCATGGCTTTTCATAGAACAAATCTTATCCTTACGAGGAAGATGCATGAGAAGAACTAGTCCAATGCACTTTACACAGGCTACTGACAAAGACCAGTTGGCGACAGCTTGCTGTACTGCTTGGCTGTAATGGAGCTAGTTCCACTTGCACAAAACCAATGCTGACTCATCCCTGGCATTCATTAAGAAATAGATTACCATTAGCAATCTCCTTATCTGTCCAGGTAGCAGGTCGTATAAGCCCCAATATACAGTACTCCAGGGTGGAATCAATTAAAATAGATCCAGGTACCTAGCTAGATAAATATATCCAAACTAAGACTTAAAAGACCAATATTTTCATAATGGTCTTTTTCACAGTATCAACAGGCAGGTTCAGAACACAGGGGGAAAGCCAGGGAGTCTGATCACTCTTTGCAATTTCAGACCACAGAGCTGGACCACGTGGGACAGGACTGTACGAGATTGGCAGCAGGAGACAATGCAGACAATGCTGCTGCTTGCTATAAAGACAGTGGGCTTCAGTCTCCAGAGCTGTCACACCAGCACTAAATTAACTTCAGACGCTTCATATTAATTTGCTTAACACTCATTTATGGTCATTTCGGTGTGTTAATTAAATACATTAAAAAATTCAATGACGCAAATGTATTTTCGTCATATAAATGGCCTGACCTCAGTGAATGCCATCAAGGAAAAGCAGCTTTAGTGTAATGTGGAAAATCTGGATGGCTCCACTGGCCTTTAATCATACCGCTGAGATTTTTTTTATGTAGGTGAGGAATATAGTTGAATATAGTTCAAGATGAACCGGGGTCAGCTATGCCACTGACTTTCCCTGTAGACTTGGGTAAGACACTTCCCCTCTCTGTGTCTGAATTTCCCCATGTGCAAAACAAGGATAACACTTGATAGAATTGAGTCAGCCACGGTCCTTTTTTTTTGCCACACATAGCCATTCAGTTTTAAAGGGAAACTTCAGACCATGTTCCTGGCCCTTTTGTGTTCATCCCCCAGGCACATTCAAGTGCTCAAATGTTGTCAGCGTGAATCCACAAGAGAAGCCAATGTCAAGTTAGAGTAGTCACTGAAAACAAATGTCAAATGATATATTCAGTTGTAAAATACTACCTAGCTCTTATATAGTGCTTTTCATCAGTACATCTCAAAGCACTTTACAAAGGAAGTCAGTGTCATTATCCTCATTTTACAGATGGGGAAACCGAGGCAGGAGATGGCGAAGTGATTTGCCCAAGGCCCAAGGTCTCCGGTGTTCCAGTCCAGTGCTCTGTTATTGTTGGCTATGTAAATCATCCAATCAGAGATGAGCAACAAGACCACATGACTCCAAACTCACCAACACAGCATGAATGGCAAATATTTGCGGTTTGTGAACCACCTGCAAACCACGTATTATTGACCCAATAAATGTGTGAGTAATTTTGCCAAATTATGAAATTTATTCATTATTCAATCAGTTCATGGACACGTCACAAACAGTAAAAAAGGAGAAATTCATTGCATAAATGGTTTGCTATTAATTATTCACTTAGTTGCAACACATGCCTCTCTCCCATGGGAGTTCTGAGGGTTATTTAGTTAATGTTTGGTACAAAGCTTTGAAAATGTAAAGCACAAGCACAAGCAGATCCTTAGAGTCATATTTTCAGAAATGGCCACAACATTTGCACCTACAATTATCTGCATATGCAAAGCCCCCAGTATTCCTTGTCAATGTCATGTGTACCTGCCAGTCAGGTACACCTTTCACTCTCTGATTTTTGTGTGCAAGTTTGGCTTGCAGTTGAAGCTCTGAGGGCCTCCAGGCACAAATTATTGAGGGTGCAAATTGTGTTTGGATACGTAATTTCATAGTTTTTGCAGCCAGAAGGGATCACTGTCATCACCTAGTCTGACCTCCTGTGTAAAACAGGCTGTATCATTGCTTCCAGTAATTCTTGTAGTGGAGGGAATGAATTTTTCCAGCTGTGTAAGTGAACACAATCCAGCCCAATAACCTGTGGCTGAATTAGAGCATATATTTTAGAAGAACCCAATCTCAGTGTCAAGACACTAAGTGATGATGAATTTACCATTTCCCGTGACCAGCTATTGCAGCTGTTTAAAAGTGAGGGTATAGATCCCATGGAAACTGTGGTCTTCAGTATCATTGCTATGTCTCTCTTGTCATTGCTGAAAACGAAAAACTCCTTTCTGCTCTATGGGGCACTTCACAGTTTCCACAGCAGACGGTCTAGTGAGTAAATACAGAATAACAGACTTTCCTAACCACACTATTTACTTGGTTCTTTGCAATGGCTCTGAATGAGCCATTAAAGACTGTTCTGTAAATATAGGATTATGGGCTCTTTAAACACATGCTATTCACTTGCTATGCCTTCATGGGAATCTCTTCCTAGCAGTCTCCTACTGACAGACTCTTTGTTAATTCATCTTTCATTTGAAAGACAGCCATGACTCTCAGATCATTGTTTTGCAGTCCATTCAGACAACATGGATACTGTTAACCTGATAGAGCAGCCTGCTTGGTTTTTCACATACAGTAGTTGTGGTTGGAATGTTCACATTTTGATACTGGAAATTTTTCATTTTTGCCTCATATTGATACAACTTAAAGAGGGCAAGAGAGCTGGTATAAATGTGGGAGTCTTTAGCTGCCTTGCATGGTGTCCTCATAAAACCTAAGAGGGATTCTTCCTCTCCTTTAAGTGTTTAAGTCCTAATCCAAACACAACTGGTATCTTCTCAGGACATTACACCAGGTGCCGATTCCGCTATAAGGCAATGCTTTTCTGTGGGCTGGTTCTTCAGTAATGTTGACAATTAATGCAGCTCAGCATCCTGGAACAAAGTCTTGGGAATCCAATCTATAATCTCCCACCACTTAGTGTTTCTTATTAAGCCTGCTGGTATTCAAAGAGATGGATGCAAACTAGGGCTCTGAAACCTGGCTGGGGGCTGAGGGGGGGGGGGGGTTAGTCTAGGAGCTGGCCCTGGGCTATTTTTATCCCTGCAGCCCGAGCCCCTTGAGCCCAAGTCAATTGGCCCCGGGCTCTGAGATTCGGCACTCCAGGTTTTTCTTTGTAGTTTAGACATACACATACCCAAAGAGGCCAGCTTCCTTTATGGCTGTAATTTACCTCTGAGCCACAAGGGGAACCGAGGTTATAGACAATTTTGCTAGATGGAAACAATTAATAATCCCACATCTTTTCAAATTTACTCCTTAATTAAATTTTTTATGTCCCTTATTTTGTATTTTGTATTTGGCAAATGTTTTAAGGCTATTGTCCCATATTTGTGCTTGGCAGATTTTCTTGCTGACCTAAGATCTCTGTGGGACTGAATCATATCTGTGAATGGGCTCAGAAGGTATTATTAATGTGCTTAATAGAGAAGTAGGCCTTGTCTACTCATGATTCTTGTTGCCTGACCCTTTTAAGGTTGATAATGTTAGAATAATGACCAACTGATATGACTGCAGTAAGATTCTTCCCCCCGAATCAGGCTACACAGAATTCACACTTTGGAGTGCAATATCTTGTGGGGATATCTCGGGGTGGATAACAAGGACGCTCACATTGAGGGCAAAGTAAAACCTTAGATACCTTTACTAAAATAATGGAGAAATCTAGAGAAGATCCAAGCCACATAACAAGATAAAGATAATATAGGATCTGTGGTAACATACTATACATAAGCTTTTAGAATTGTATACTCACACCCTTAGTTGAGGACCTGGTGGTAAGAAACAAAAGGATCAGCCCTGCCTCTAGCATGCAATGTCTGATGGTCCAAGTTCCCAACGAGTTGAAGGGTCAAGTAGAAAAGAAACAGTCAGCAATGGAAGAGGCCCAGGAAAGAAAAGTGCCAGACCACATGGTGACTGCCCTGTTACAGAGCCTGAGCATCATCTGCTCATGCTCAGTCCTCCATGCCCATTACTGTGCCCATATTTAGCCTTTTCACCAATATAATACTGAGGTGTACCTATTTTACAGGTTAACATATTGACATGAGTAACTACCATTTCAGTGCAGGATCATGCCATCACCCCTTGCTTGAGCGGATTTGCGGTTATCCCTTCCAGATTCCTTGAGGTCACACTGACTGGAACATTCTAACTCCTACCATTCAGCAAGCTCTTCTTACTTCCCAAAATCTAAAGGTAACCCTTGATCTGTGCCTGGGTTATGGCCTACTTAACCACACTTATGCTAACTTATGCTCCAGCTAATATCTTACAGGCCTGTAGGATACAGGCCTGTAGGTTTCTTGCGTTACAGCCAGATACGATAAAAGGCTACACTCTGTAATACTTGTTGGTGGAGTGTGAATCTTTGTCCCACTCTGGTGCCTGGAAAAATCTGTGGAGGTTTGAGTACGCTGCTGAGCTAATGGCCCTGGTAATTTAGCTCAAACACTAGAGACTCAAGATTTTACGTCTAAAAGTGCTGGCTTTAGTCCCCGCAATGACCTGTCCAGAGGTGATGTGAAAAATGGCAGCACATCCGTGGTTGGTTCATCTGCAGGGATTGAACCCAAGACTTCTTGATCTAAAGCATGAGCTCCGACTAACTGAGTTAAGGACTAGGTCTGTTAGCGCAAAGGCAGTAGTAGGCTCATTACTGTTTATATGGTTCAGCCACTAGAGAGGATGAAGAGCCAGGATGTGTTAGCATGGGGCACAGTAGCAACCCCCCATATAGCTCAACCACACCAAGCAACCGTGGGAGCACTAATGTAGGCAAGGTGCCATGGATGTTTTAACACCCATGTGGTTTAGCACTGCTGTGAGCAGGGTTAGACAACACGGTGGTGAAGAGGTGGGTGTCTGGACTATACTACTGCTCCACTCATTAGAGCTGCATGGCTAGCAACACTTGGAGATTTTAAGAAAAGACAGTCTAGTATAGACACGGCCCACGCAGGAAGTAGCTCGTTTCATCCACAGCCAAAATGCAATCAGCTCTGACAAAGAATGCGGCCGCCATCATCATAAGAGTGTAGCAGCACTACAGAGCAGGTTGCTGAAGGACGGGAATTGAAGAATAGCTTCTCTAATTAAAGCAACAGAGGAAGAAAGAAAAGCAAAATGTAATGATCATACTTGAAATTTGGCCAGGACACCACAGTTAACACTCCTGTCCTTACAAGTGCCCGACAATCACTAATGACAACATGTGGTCAGGACCTCAGTTGTACACCAGCCTGAAAGGCAGCCCCTGCAGCAGGATAAAGCATGCCCTAACAATGGGCTTCGGGTTCAGCACAGAGAAGACTCCACCAATTGACTCACCAGTGCACTTCCTGCCAAACTGCTAACCTGCTATTGGCTCAGCCTGACCATGCTTAGCAAAGGAAAACTGGTGGAGTTGTCACCCCAGGGGGCAGTGCTATGCTCATTGCTCTTTGAAGCTTAAAAACAAACAATTCTATCGAATTCTTCTTCTATTGCACTTGCTTATTTAAAAGCACTTCAGCAGGCTTTGTTTGTTTGTGTTCCCAGCAAGTATTTGCAGCTGATCAGAAGTCGGGATTGACTTTTTTCTTTAGCTCAGTGACCTGGCAGGCTGGCATCTCAGAGACTAATCAACCAACTAACAGCATGCTTTGTGGCACAGGGAAACCTGACAACAGCGCAACAATTAAAAATATCTTAGTGGCTACACCTAAGTTCCGTCACAAGATCTATTCAAGCTGTTAAAAACAGCTCATAAATTTTACAAGAGAGGAACAGCTGGAGTTGGCACCAGGGAGTGCTGTTGTTTTGGCTCGCAGATACAATAATTCCATGGTAATAATAAAAAAAAAATTTCCACTAGACACATGCCAATTTCACGACTGCCTTTCTAGCTCCTTTTCTCCCCTCTCATTTTCCTGTGAGCATTTTGAGTCTGTGTGATAAATTGGGGACCGGAAATATTTTTGGTGGTTTCATTAAAAAAAAAAAAAGCCACATAAAAGAAAACTGACTGGTATATTTTTTTTAAAAAAACTTTCTTTAAACGCTTTGCTGACCAGAAAATAATATCTTTCACATACATAGTTATGGATTCAGAGTCTCAGGAAGAGATAGGTACATAGCCCCTGATCCTGCAGAGCCATGCACCCATGTCGACGTCGTCAGGCCTCTGTCCAGTTGCAGGGATCTGACCACACATTATTGGGGTCACAGCTTGTGCTGCCCCCGTCAGACCTTGTGAGGGTGGTGCTGTGCTTTCTAGACTCCAAGAAACACTAAAGAGCTCCAGGAAGTAGTACTAGTGAGAAGTTTTTTTCTCCTGCTGATAATAGCTCATCTTAATTAATTAGCCTCTTACTCCACTTCTTCATGTTCTCTGTATGTGTATATATATATCTTCTTACTATATGTTTCATTCTATGCATCCGATGAAGTGGGCCGTAGCCCAGGAAAGCTTATGCTCAAATAAATTTGTCAGTCTCTAAGGTGCCACAAGTCCTCCTGTTCTTTTTTAGTGATTCAGTAGGTAGGGCTCTTCCCTCCAAGTTACCATTGGACCCAATGCCCCGGCATTGCACTTGCTAGGAGACAATGTGCTGCTGGAGACATCATCTTTCAAATGTGATGTAAAACCAAGATCTTAACCATACAAGGTTATTAAAGATCAGATAGAGCCTGGGTGTGGAGTCTTGGCTAACCTGTTACTGTTCCCAACTCTGGAAGTGCTCCAGACATTCTACATGCATATGAGAAAGCATGCTCCCTGCCACAAGGAGCTTACAGCCTAATGCAGACACAGATAAGCAGTTCACACACATATGATGCACAAGGGAGAGATCCAAGCTTGAGCTGTGAAAGGAATGCTGGGCCTCAGGTTCTGTGGATGGACCACATTTTAAGGAAAGATTTCCGAAAAGGAGGATGGTTGTTTGGCACACAAGAAAGAGGTGTTTATTACCTATCATACAAGGCAAGGGTCTGTAATACTACATGAGGGGTGGTACTATCCAATGGATAGGTCACTAGACTGGGACTCAGCAGACCTAGGTTCTATTCCTGACGCTTCCACTGGCTTGCTGTATAACCCTGGTAAAGTCACTTCACTTCTCTGGGCCTCTGTTTCCACAGTTGTTGAATAGATGTAATGCTGCTGATCCACCTTTGTTAAGTACTTTGAGATCTGTAGATGAAAAGTGCTGTACAAGAGTGAGGTACTATTAATATTTCTCAAGCTGTTAGGGACCTCAGATGGAAGGTGCTAAAGCAACACAAAGCGCTATTATATTTATTATTATTTTTATTTATTATTATTTGTTATTAATAAAAATGTTATATCCCAGTATTCTCTCCTCTTCCAGTGACTGTGTCCACCTTCCTCTCTCATTGATGGAAACTGAATTACCTTCAGTATTTTGTATTGAAACTTCTTATTGCATTTTTAAAAAATATAATAATAATATAGATCCAGTAATTAAATTGCCACCAGAAGATAAGTCGTGAATGGTGAACTGCATCAAATGAACAAACAACAAGAATAAAAGGGGACAAGAATACAAAGAAATGTATTGTATGACCAGCATATGGAATATTAAAAGATATTAAAAAAGTAACCCCCTTGATATTAAAGTTAGAGTGATGACTTTGATGCTTGATATTCAAACCACCAGTACATCATTTGTATAAAGAAATCTGTATTAATAAAGAAATCTCTCTGTAAAGAAATTTTCTCTGAATTGCTGATATTATTAGTCCACTTCTGAACTTCAGGGCAAAACTCTTGTTTCTAATCTGCATTTCAGATGCTCTCGCCTAATACTAACAATATTTAGTGCTATGATGGGATGTACAACCTACCTGTGTCCACGAGGCTGCCGGAGGTTTGATCATGGTTCCGCAATAGTTTCTCTGGCCCTACCCCATTTTCCTGCTGGCCATGTAGGAGTGTAGAAGCAAACAGGGAAGGTTTAAAGGTTGGTGGGGCCATTCAGTTGGGCTCAGTAATTTATCAAGATTCAAGCCCAGCTGTTGGGTACAAAAACAGAAGGAAGCAAGCAGTGATGGTGGGGTAGGGAGGGCACTAAGCTCAGGCAGGCTGCTCTCATGTTTGAACCTTGGAACAGGAGAACTTTTATTTTAAAAATCTGCACCATTATTATGCCTTGGGAAAGGCAAGCAATTTTTTCTCTTATATTCCACACAGGGGAAGATTTAGAGCCAGCCCCTCAGGTCTGGACAAGCTACAGGTCCTGAGTATGGAGAAAGGTGGCTTTAAACCAGCTTGACACTGTTTACAATCTTGGTGGAGGCCATGGTATAAATTAGAGCAGCCTCAGGATTGCTCTAAATTTCACTGTCTGGCTTGCCCCCCTGGGTGCTGTTCTGCCTGCTCACAATCACTGACCATAAGGAACTCCAGCTATGCTCTCTCCCATCCCTCATGCGTTCTGGAAGTCCCCTTTATAGCATGGGAATCAAGAATTAAGTGTCATAGAGACAGCTGTGCCAGCTTTACATGACCCAGGAATACCTCTACACAAGAGGAATCCACAGCCACCCAAGGAGGGCAGTGTTCTGACTGCTTTGTGCTCTGGTTAGGGAATGCCTTCATCTGAAGATCCAAGGACTGGGCCAGCACCACATGCCATTGATGGTATTCATCAACAGAATTGGTTCCCTCAGAATGGAAACTAGCATGACATTGCCTGTTTGTTGAAGGTAACTGAGTGTGCTCCTGACAAGGTGGGTAGCTGATTGGTGACGATGCTGCTAAATGCAGCGCATACATCCCTGACCACACAGGTCTGGGGGGAATGTTCCACGCTGTGAGGTAATTCCTCAGCCAGAACCTGTGATGACTCATTCTTCTGGTGTCCTGCAGCTGCCAATCCACAAGCCAGGAGCAAGTCAGATGACTCCCGGGGCAGCTGCTTATTACCTCAGAAATGGCAGTGAGCCATTCTACGCAACATCGGCGCTCGGCTGGGAACTCTCCCTCTGCCTTGTGGTGTTACAGACTGCCTGGGCTTCCAGCCTGCTCCCATTCCTGTCTGAGGCTTCCAGCCTGCTCTCGCCAGCTGGTCCCACACCAATATCCACCTGCACCTGCTTGAACTGGCTCCAACCCTGCCTCGTTGAGTTGCCCAGCAGCCCCTGACACACACAGCTGATGGTGGTGTTGACTTTGTGAGGAGTGAGAGGGGAGCTCTGTCACCCCCACTACTCTCTCTCATATGCAGATGTCAGAGTGTGATGTCCAGGTTCTGTAACAAGAAGATGGTTGGGCATTGTAGACAACCCTCTGGCTTGGGCACTCTTCTGCCACATGAATTATTGTGCATGATGCTGCACCGCAGTCAGAGATGGGAGGAAACCAGTCCAAGCCAGTGCATAGTTATGGCAACTTGATCCAGCCAGAGACTAGCTTGTTGAGGCTGGTCCAGGATCTACCATCAAGTGGAGAAGGAGGCAGGTGAAGCGATGGATTCCTGAATTTACTTAGTGCGTTACTTAGACTTTCTCCCATCGATATTTCAACTCTGTAAGGATATAATTTGAGGCTCCCTGGCAGCGCTGAACATCCGTGCTTGGTAAAGGCCAATAGTGCTCTTGTCCAAGGGTGTGTGAGCTCCATAGCAAAGGAGCATTGAGACATCAGCTGCGGTGTCACATCCTGGTCCATAGGAGTGAGATCCCTCCCCTGAATATGAGCAGACCTTTGATTTGGTGCAGTGCATTGTTCCCTCTCTGAGACTGGGGCATCAGTCAAACCGAGATATAGTAAGTTTGTTTCATCTGTTGCAGCTCTCCACGCAGACTTAACAATAGTATCTTGTCAAAGGTCTGCTGTTGCTATGAGCACTAATGAATACAGACAGGAGGTCAGCATATAATTCAAGGAGCCACTAATAATGCGAGTGGCTGAATTCAGCTCAGTGTCGACAAGCTATGGGGCTGTGCCCCCAGACCTCAGAGCAGTATTCAGGTGGAGCAAACACCAGTGCCAATATAGACATACAGAGGACCAAAAGGTTTGCTCAGGAGGTTCCCATCAGTTTTTTGTATCAATGGAAGAGATCTTCACTGTGAGGTATTCCAGGTATGTCAGGCTGTGTATGTGTATGCTGATGACATCTGTATTGCTGACACTGGAAACGATTTCCACATCTCAGCCAAGGTATGGACATTTTGACCACTTACTTCCAGCAGTGGAGAAAATTCTCAATGAAACCGAGACAGTGGCAACCAGTTGCCATCTGAACAAATCGTCTTGCCAATCAACCCATTTCAATCTGTGTCCAAGGACAGCCATTGCCATTCCGTCCATTTATCTCATACTTGGGAGTAAAACTCAACTATAGCCTGCCATACGGGCCTACCTGAAACACCTGCCCTGCTTTGATACCCACCCTACTCAATGGATCTTTTCCATGGAACCAGCAGCAAGAAACTCCTAAGTTCTATTGTTTTGTCATATCCCATTATCCCATCTGAGAGCAGAGCTCTTCAGTCTTCTTCCAGCAGCCACACATTCTGGTCTTGGATGCAGATAGTAATAGTCTCCTTTGGTGAAACAGGGATGAGGTAAGGAGTTACCCTGCCCTACATAGCACAATCTACATGTTCTTGGCTTCTGTTGAACAGCACTTCTTCCTGTTTTTTAATGGTGGCTTCTTTTAGTGATGGACCTGAATTGAACCCCTGAGCCTGAACTTCACATCCCCACAGATGGCAGAACCAAAATCCCAGATCCAAACACCCTGGAATATGGAGGTTCAAAATTCTCATCTGAGTGTGAACTTCCCTGAAGTTTTGTGTGTTCATGTTTGGCCTATTATAGGATACACTGTAAGTTCAAACTGCACACTTGGATCCAAAGCCAGATCCAAGATTTCTTCAGGCCTATCACTACCTTGTCAACTGGACAAGGAAGATGTGGGGGAAGCTGTAGGTTAGTGGTGTACAATAATGTGGCCATTTATCTCATAGTTTCAACCACACTGGTGTTATGATATTGTTACAAACGAAGTATTTTTGAAGACCACCTCAATGGCTCTGAACTGGATCAGCCGCTGCAGAGTTGATAGCATGCTTCTCTAAACTAAAGAGTAGCTGATCAACTTGCCTGGGTATGTGAAACCTCAAGAGTTCTGGCTGAAGCCATTAGCTTTCCGCTACAAGTTACTTTCATTTGAGACCTATGGAAAAAGGCTGGGAAGATGAGACTTCACTGAGATATAAACCAGACAGATACACATGAGAAATTGCAATGACAGGGTCACTGTAGGTGAATTAGGCTGCTGAGACAGTTTAACTCAGTTACTAGGGGAGTTGATGGAACTTGCTCAGACGCTGTAAAAACTAAATGCCGCACATGCCTGGTTTGGCCAGACAAAGCTTTTTTGGGGGGGAAAAATTCCCCAGTAATTCTCCTTCTCCCCCTTTCACTTTGTGTTAAGCTGTTGTTTCACCAGGATACAATACAGTAATAAAACCTTCTGAATAGAAAACTAAAATACTGCAGTTTCTTTTGGATTTCACCCTGACCTGACAAAGCAGAAGCCACTAGAGTGCGAGAAGGGAGAGGAGGAGAGAGAATGGCAATGGAGCCTGCAAAAGCAGCCCTGCAAAATATACATCCGAGGGATCCAGTCCTTTGAAATATACCCAGCCAAAGAGCCTATAAACCCGAGATTTGGGGACCTGATTCTCCTCCTGTTTACACCTGTGTGAATTCAATGACTTTAGTGCAAAAGGAAAAATCAAGCCCTTTATATGAATTAATGATTGTCAGGACATAAAATGCAAAGTCTTCTACTTAGTGGGGGGAGGGGAAGCTTTTGAGGAGTGGGGGAGTGGGCCAGGGAGGCCCTTCATAGAACTTCATCCCCCTGATTTACACAATGTCTTCCTCAAGGACCCTCATCATGGACCTTCAAACAAGGACATCTGCATGGAACCCAGGTATGAGAACCTGAGTAGAATAGAATAGAGCTCCCTTTGCAGCCTGTCTATGCAGTGCTAGATCTGATAGAAGGTGTGCTGTAGAATGACTCTAGCATCCTCTCCTCCTAGGGAGGCTTAGTATGCTGTCTCCACAGCACTTCCAGCTCCAGCTGGCTTTAGGGAGCAAGAGACAACTGTTCTATTAAGTCACAATAAACAGGGCTTTTGATTGCATTCTGAATGATTTCCCTTTAAACAAGTCCCTTTTAAAAGAATAATAACTTATTTTCCAGACTCAAACGTCGGCGGAAGAAGCTGGGCTCGTTTTCATGTTTCAGCTGTGAAACCGTATCGGGCGGCACCATCTGATTCCTTTTCTTACCATTCTTTTGTGCCTTTCCTTTGTAAACCGAAATGAGCACATTCAAGCATGAGAGAAAGAGGTAAGATCAGATTGTATTGCATTTCTTTGGGATAGACAGTGTGATGTTTTTTTCTTAACTCCTGAAATTTCAGATAGCCTGAGAAAAGTACAAGCACAGACAAAACTACAAGCACAGACAAAAGTGGGGAATATGCTTTCCATCTAAATGCTCTTTTAAAAACCCTACCAATGTAAATGGGCCTTCTTGCACCGCTATTTTAATTATCATTCTTTTGACAAGTTTTAAAGTCTTTTTTCTTTAGGTGCTTTTGAACGAGTTAGCTTCTTGTGAAAGTGATGGACTGTTAATAGTGGCTCCAGGCAGTTACAGCAGGAGCAGGTGCTGTGCAAGCATTTCCTGCCCCCAAACACCTCTGCCAATCCAGCTTAGTCCTGACCTGCAGCACTCACTGCTATTCCTGCCCTGGCCTCCCATACACAGCTCTGCCCTTCAACCCCCTAACCCTGACCTGCAATACTACTTGCTATTCCATTCCTGAGCACCCAGGAGAGCTCTGCCAAAGCATCTCCGTCTTAATCCATTATTCCTTTCCTCAGACCTCAGTAGAGCTCTACCTATGCACCTCATTCTTGATCTGTAATCCCTCTGCTATTCCAGTCCTGTCCCCTGAAACAAACTCCGCCAATGCACTTCACTCTTAGGCTGCGTCCCACTCCCCCCTGCTGTTCCAGTACTGAATCCCACACACCGAATATTCCGGGTAATGATCTCACTGTTAATTTGGCTGAATTTGAGCATATTAAGGATCCGGTTGTTTTGTGATATATTCAAATAGGCGGATAGAATGAGACCTGGACCAGACTAATTTCTCTTTGAGGTCTAACCCAGAATCTGAACTCCCTTCTCCAGATATGAAAGGCTAGTGCCTCTAGCCCCTGTGCATTGTGCTTCCTGCTACTGTGTCACCCCCTTCCCCCCTCCCCGCCATTGCCCTTTCTCCTCCATCGTCCCATGGCTGGTCTTCTCTTCAGTGCCAGACAAAACACAGGCACATTTCTATTTGCAGAGTCACCGTGAGGGCTGCCAGTCAGGCCACAAAGACCAAAAGGAAGAAACAACGGTCTTAGGACATGGCTTTTGAACATTCAGCATTATTTATTTGGACACAACTGCACTAGTGTTAGTCCCAACCCGAATCCACTGTTAGCAGGCTCAGGTGCATGTGCACATGTGAGATAAATCATCCTAACAATGGGTAGGGAGCTACACTCATGTTGATGGCACGATACCAATTTTTTGTCCATCACTAACCAGAAGTAAAATTCTAGCTTTTTTTAAAATATATGTATCCAAGTGATGGAAAACGTATATGATCTCCCTTCCCACCAGGTTTTGTGTGGATGGATATCTGATATTTTGTCCTCTCCCTCTCAGAAGAGTATGCATGGGGATTTCACAGAAGGTCTGCAGTAGTTTTATGAAGTTGTAGAAATTTTGCAGACACCTTTTTTTTTTTTTTCCGAAGTAGAAAAAACACTGTAGTTTTCAAAGGTAAGAGAAAGTTTCTCTCAACCCAGGAGGTAACTTCTAAGACCTTTGTTCCAGGTTTTTTCCTATCCCTGATTATATAGTCTGGACATGAATCAGAGAAACAGATCTTTTTAAAGCACAGCCCTGCCTGAGGTGCAAAGGGCATTACATTAGCTTCAGCAGTGATAGAAGTTAAAGGCAACGTTTTAAGCAAGGGCACTAGCAGGTTGGTAGCAGTAATAATATTACTTAGCCAACATTTTCAAACCTGGGGGGGGAAATTTTTAAAACCACCTGCCAGACTTAGGAGCAGGAGTTCCATTGAAAGCCATTTCATGCATTGGTACCTAAATAAAAGTAGCCCCATTTTCAAAGGTGCTGGACACCTACAGCACTCTTTGAGTTCACTGGAATGTGTGGGTGCTAAGCCTTTATCCCATTAAAGTAAATGGGAGCTGCTGGGTTCTCAGCACTCTTGAAAACAGCTGCTTAAGGCTTGGTCTATACTTAAAAGTTAGGTCAAAGGTGTGAAAAAATCATCCCTCACCAACATAGCGATGCCCACTTAACCCCCAGTGTAGACACAGCTACACTGAAGAGTACTTCAGTCAGTATAGCTACTGTCGTTTGGGGAGTGGTGTTTCTACACCAACAGAAAAAGCCCTTCCTTTGCTGTCAGCTGCATCTACACTACGGGGTCATGCCACCATAGCTACGGAGACCTAGTTATGCTGGTATAGTCTCCATAGTGTTGACATACTATAAGGGCTGGTCTACACTAGAGACTTACATTGGTGGAAAAATCCATACCCCTGAGGTATGTAGTGAAGCCGACCTATCCCTCGGTGTAGACAGCACTAGGTCAACGGAAGAATTCTTCCATTGACCTAGCTGCCGGCTCTTAGGAAAGTGGAACAACTACACTGATGTGAGAACACCTCCCATTGGCACCGGTAGTGTCTACACTGAAGCATTACAGCGGTGCAGCTGCAGCACTGCAGTGTTTTAAGTGTAGACATACCCTAAGTGCCTAACAATTGATTTCAGAGCGACACTTAAGATGTTCAGGTTTGAAAATTTTGGCCATGGTATTTAAATATCATTATCCAAAACATTTGGATGCAGTCAGAAAAGTGACTCTAAAAATAATATTGAGGGGTCCATGTTTCATTTGATTCCACTGGCTGCTAGTCTAAATTTGCCCAATTTGCAAATCAAAAGAAAAATTTTCATACGGCTAAATGCTGCAAAATTAAACTCGGCCAGGATCTGAAAATCAAGCTGGGGTTTTTCTACTTCTTACAGCATCACTGGCGTGCAATATTGACTCTGCAGCTGAAACCTAGATGGCAATTTTTGCTGAGGATGCCTGAAGCAGAAGAGATGAGAACTTGTTCTCTTGTAGCAGTATTGGTTATGGCAGGGTAACAGGTAAAAGGTTGTTTTTATCAGTTGCAATATGTCTTAATGATACATAAGGGGTTGTAATGTACAGCATGAAGGCGTCATGGACAGAGCTCTCAGAACTCAGGAAACCTGGGTTCCATTCCCAGCTCTGCTGTAAATCTGCTGGATGACCTTAGACAAGTCACATCACTTCTATATGCCTCATTTTCCCCACCTGTGAAGTGGGGATAATGGTACTTACCTACTTTGTAAAGCGCTTTAAGATCTACCAATGAAAAGTGCAATAGAAGAATTAGATATAGTTATTAAGCATAAAGGGCAATATTCATCTGCTTGCTGAGGGCCCATTACAAAGTTCTATGTCCTGCATCACTTATTTAATATTGTGTTTGAATGGAACATCAGGCCTTGTATTGTCCCTCAGCTCTGGCGAGAATTTCAAGTAATCAAACTGTTTTCTTCCTCTCAATGCTATGCCAGTTTCACTTACTTTAGTCAGAAGGGGGGACCATACCAGTTATTTATATCCAGATGCTTTCTTGCTGCAGAGAAACTGAATTCAAATCCCTGAAACTGAACCCACCCATTCACTTTGGATTCTGACTCATACCCAGAACTGAAAAGGGCTCCATTTTCTGGTTCTAATTTGGATGCAACTGAAATTTCATGAGATGAGCTGCTGGTGAGATTCCAATCCAAGGTTGAAGAATTTTGCAGGAATAACTGATCTTGGGAGATTTCTGCCATTCAGGGCCAAAAGGGAGCGATATTCTTGTACAGAATGCACCAGAGCCCAGTTCCGCATCCTGACTGGTCCTCAAACTGTAAAGCTAATCAGCATCTGAACACTGCCCATCTCTACCACACCACTATCATGAATAAGCAAAGCTGTAAGTCAAAGGATATAGTTAGCAGTTAAATATTGTGTGTGTGTATTAAATTCACATTGGAGATCCATCAGAATACGGCTTTGTTTAAGCCTTCAATAGGGAAAGTTCTCTTCTGTTTAAGAATGTTGCCAAGAAGGAATTGAGTGCAAAAAATCCTTCTCAGCCTTCCCAGGCCTCATCATAATTAGGTGGTGAAATAAAGTCCCGCCACATTTGTCAATATGTTCCCTCCTTTTCCTGAGGAAGCAGGTCTCATTTGTCCAGCCATCCCTGAGCTCCTCGCTAGACCAGCTGAGAGAGGAAGGAGAGCACTTCTGACTCCCCACAAACACTGCCTTCTTATTGCTCATTCAGGACTCTGTGTCCAAAACATCAAGAGGGCTGGCAGGGGCTGCTTGAGGCAACCTCTGCATGAAGCTAAAAGGCAGCGGAGTGTGAAGAAATAGCAGCCCTGCACTCTGGGTCAGCCAGGCATAAAGCTCTGGCACACCCCTGACAGTCCAGTCAGTTCCATTATTATCACATGAGGGGAGAAAGGTTTTTTTGTCAGATATTCTGAAGGGAATATAAGGACTGCATCTATGTTCTGTCTTCTGTGTCCTTTGGCAGGGACAGGGAGGGAGATATTTACTGATTGCAAAGGGGATTGATGACTGCTGCTGATCTGGGAACATTCCTTATTGATTTTTTCATGTACCTGGAGATATACTGTGTAAGTAATGGTTTAATTGTATACGAATGTATACACCGTCATTTATTTGCCTTCCTGGAGCACTGCTGATGAAAAATGTGTTCAGCTAGACAGATTGTTTTTATGTGAATAATCTTTCACACTATAGAACCAGGTGCTTTACAGAACTGTAAATTCTATAGGAAAGGCCAAACTTTTCAGGCAATTTACGCTTGCAAACATGCACCAAATATGTCTGTAATTAGGTATGCAATAACTGCAGTTGAATGCACAAATACAACCGATCAGCCAGTTGTACATGCGATTACCTAATTGGTGTGGGAAATTAGTGTTTGCATGTAAATTAAGAATACAATTATGCATTACATTTTGTGCATGTGTTTTCACACCTATAGTCTAGTGAAAAGCTGGCCAAGTATGTAAACATCTATAAAATATGTGTGTCTGTGTCTGCATGCAAATTTCCTGTGCTTTCCTCAGTGGTGGATTAATGATTTTGCCGCCCCTAGACCCAGAAATAATTGCTGCCCCTCCAACTCACCTCCACTCCGACTCCGACTCCGACTCCGACTCCTCCCCTGAGCGCGCCGCTGGGTCCTGCTTCTCCCCGCTCCCTGCCAGTGCTTGTGCATGAAACAGCTTCATGAAGGTGTGTGGGGGGGAACGCGGCACGCTCAGGAGAGGAAGCGGGGCTGGGGCAGGGATTTGGGGAAGGGGACCAATAGGGGTGGGGAGGGGGCGGGGAAGGGGTGGAGTTGGGGCGGGGCTGGGGGCGGAGGGCGCGAACCGGCACCGGGGGAAGCAGCCTCTGGCTGCTATTATAAATTTGCTGCCCCTGCAAATTTGCCACCCTAGGCCTAGGCCTTGTCGGCCTAGGCATTAATACGCCACTGGCTTTCCTTTTTGTCTAACTCCATACGTTTTGTTCACTGAAAAACAGAGCAGAACCCATATAAAAACTACACACAAACTCGTATCACTTCATTTACCACTCAAAAGTGGCCATCTCTGAGTTGATATGAAATACTGCAGCTACTTTCAGTGCACCACAACACTACACAAAAGTTTAGGACAGCAAGCGATGAATGCTCTTTCCCGTTTATCAACACCCCATATTTCAAGAATTGATACAAACTCTAAAGATGAGCAATGTGGCTTAGGCACAATAAGACGTGACCCAAACCTTTCTTCAAAATTCAAACTGAAACCAAATCTCCTACTCATTTTTCATGGTCTCAGTTTTTTCATGTACATCTGTTCCCTCTGGGTGTTTTCCAGAGGTGAAAGTAAGCCGGTAGGCCCCGGTATGGCGTACCAGTAAGAGCCGGTGCGCCGCACCGGGACCGGCTTTCCCAGGTGGCAATTTAAAGCCCTGGGGTAGCGGCGGCGGGGCTCTGGCGGGGATTTAAAGGGCCCTAGAGCTCCAGCTACCGCCCCAGGTCTTTAAATCCCTGCCGGAGCCCTGCTGCCAAAGCCCAGGGGTAGTGGTGGCAGGGCTCCGGAGGGGATTTAAAGGGCTCAGGGCTCCAGCAGCCGCTACCACAGCGGAGCCCCAGGCCTTTTAAAGCTCTGCCAGAGCCCAGAGCCCCGGGGTAGCTGTGGTAGCCGGGAGCCCCCAGGGCTCCTCAGTGATTTAAAGGGCCCGGGGCTCCGCTGCGGTAGCGGCAGCTGGAGCCCTGGGCCCTTTAAATCACCCCCAAACCCCAGGGTTCCCAGCCGCCTCTGCAGCTGGTAGCTCGGGGATGATTTAAAGGGCCCCAGGCTCCCAGCCTCCACTACCGCAGCTGGAGCCCCGGGCCCTTTAAATCAAGATTTAAAGGGCCCGGGGATTTAAGGCCACGCCACTTCTGGTTGAGGCCACGACCCCTGCTCAGGACTCCGGCGTACTGGTAAGTCCTCTAACTTACTTTCACCCCTGGTGTTTTCTCAACCACAAGAAAGAGATGGAAGTCAATGGGCATTGCTGCAGGGGGTCCATTCCTTCCAGATTCCTGACCAAGACTGGAAAAACCAAGGAAGAAACTGACCCCAGGGAATCCTTTTCAGATTCTATACTGAGCCCAGTGCATGCTGGGACAGGACTCTTTGGACATTTAGTAAATGTGATGTGGACACCTAGGAAGTGCAGAAGTGAACAGACCTCAAAAGTTACATAGTGGCTCACAAGCAAGCTTCAATGGTTTGATTAAGTAGCTCTCAGGAAGGAAAGATGTAGGAATGGACATGAATGGAGCTTTAGTGGTGCCACTAAATGTAAATTTTCAATGCAGGACTTTAGCTGCATTGACTTTAATAGTCAGCAGAGGTGAAGCTAAAGGTTACGTCGTGTCACTGAAAATTTCTGAGTTAATTTAAAGTGAGACCAGATCCCTCCTAATATTGCTCTGCTATGGAACAGAATGTAGATACCATCTAGGTTGCTGGGCATTGTTAGTGATGGATGGCTTCACTCACCAGATGGGGGATGGTGGTTAACGGCCAGTCCAGTGTCCGAGCCAATAGCTACTGAGTGACGTACTAGAGAGAAATAAATGGATTCCGTTACAGTCCTCTTGGAAGCTGCTGGCTAAAGCATTTCATTAAGTTAGACTCTTGGATGTGGGCTGTCAAAATATTTTAACATCTGGTTCTGACCTCCAAGTGTTTTCCTTTCCCTTCACTGACTGATGCAGCCTCAGACCTCCCTCGCAGTCACAAATGACAGCATTAGCCGTTAGAATCACTCTTTGAATTAATTACCCAGAAATATGCTTTCAAATCTTCTACTCCATGTAACAGCAAATTAAAGGGCAGCCTGGGTGGAGTATTACACATCGTGTTTTGACTGCCCTTCTACAACTAATGCAGCCGTTATCACGCCATCCACACCATCTCCGGTGCTGCTATAACTTTCTCTTTTCACAATCCCTGAGAAAATAACGGGGAAATGATCTTTTTTCAAACTTGTGTGCGTGTGTGTATGTTCATATAAGCACAATGCAGTGTTGATGAAAGGTACCAGATGGAGAACACAGGAGACTAGAGGCCTCTGTTGAGGTTCAAATAATTACAGGGGGCAATAAATGAAAAACAGGGTCAGGAGTGCAGGTCACAGGTTCAAAATCAGGAATCCAGAAGGGGACACCAAGCAGAAACCCCTGGACAGCGCCCACTGCTCCTCGAAGGTGTCTAGGGAGCCAGTGGATACGGCCCAGAGGAGCTCTGCCCGGAGACGTAAACCAAGAGAGGAACAGAAATAGACCCCCACAGTCGCTAAGCAGCTCCCCGTCCAGCTTCCTCCTCCTGGTTTTATAGATGGCCACCTGGGCCAGAGCAAGGCGGAGGTTGACGAGGAGGTCTCACGATTTCGTGGGGCCCCGGAAAGGGTGTACAAAGATCTGGAGGTATGGGGAAAGATGCATCCACAAGAAGATTCTGGAGGAGCCAGAAAAGGGGCTGCAACCTGGCACACTCCAAGTAAATATGTGCCAGGGTCTCCCTGATGCCACAGAAGGGGCATGTTTCGGGGAGGGGGTACACGCCCATGCTCGCAGCTCCATGAAGGAGCCACCAGCTGCTATCCCCAGCGGGCCGTGGGAACAAGGTGGAGTATGGGCTGGTCCAGCAAGGTTCCTCAGTGAGCAGGTCGAACAAGAGCAGTAGCAATGGAACATGCCCTCCTGCTGCCAATGTGCCGCTGTACTGACCTGAGAATTTGGTTTCCCCGGCCCATTCATCACTTCACCTCAAACCTGGAGTTACTTACAAAAGCCAGGCAGCAATCTTAATGCACAAGGACAGGACAGGGAATCAACTGAAGAGCACAAGTGAGTCCAATGAACAATACTGAGAGAAGTAGACACCTGCAGGCACCCAGGTGAATGTTTCGACCACAAACACCCAATGTCTTCTACATCCTCCCACTCCACAGAACCTGCCACACCCCAGGTAGGTCCTGATGACTACCCTCCACAATCCCTTCTTTGTAACCAAGGAGGATTTTATTCCACCAGAGAACTGAAGTGGGAGCCGCCATTAGAGGTCTATGATGAGCTGCCTCTGGAGTGCTCCAAATTCCTGTCAGCCCAAGGAACTGGAAACCAAGTCTGGAGGTGGCAATGAACTGGTAGCTCTCTCTCACAAATGGATAATTCACAGCTCTACACCTTGGCGAACGCCAATACTTTTTCTGTTCACCTGCTGAAATTCTGCACCCGGCCCTACGATAAGAATGAATCGGCAAAAGCTGCTGGATAATTTCAGACCAAGGATTCAGGTTCAAGCCCTTCTACTGAGTCTGATTTTCTTTTTTCAAAGCAAGTGTCTAAAATGCACCATGCAACTGTATGTCTAACCTGCATACAGAATTTCCACTATTACAGGTTAATGTGTAACCAGATCCATAACTCCATCTATAACATGGTCCAAACAACCTGAGTAACTTAGAACCGATCGACAGGTTTCCCAATCTCTCTGCCTGCATGCATCTCTAGACTGTACAACATTCGCCTGATGTCTTGGATCCGGACATCTATACTTTATCAAAATTAGGTGATGGTCTTCTTTCTACGTGGGACCCCTACCCCCACCCCATGCTCTATTGAATAGCTCCTCAACCTAAGCAGACCCTATGAAAGCAGAAGGCTTTGTTTCAAACCCAGCAAGGGGGCAAGTAACAGTCATTTGCCAGTAGCTAAAAGAACTCCTGAAGGGAATTTTGGAAGCCTATAGGAAATGAGTCTTTTGTTGGAATAAATAAATAAATAATGACCTCATTTCAGGTGTTTCAAGTTGCAGTGTGGATCTAAGGGCTCTCAGATTCCCCTGATCACTGACAGCAGTTTGGACATTCCCCAACCAGTCCTGGAGACAGAATGAGGAAGGAAGGCAGTTAGAGTCTCTCTCCTTCGCCTCCCTTGTCTCTGCCTGAACAGCCCTCTTCCTACACTCCTGTTGCAGAGCTTACTGACTGGAACAAGGTTCCCTGAAGCAGAAGAAGTGAAATCAAATGAATTTGCAAAAACTGGTTTGTTTATCTTTTTTTATTAATAGCAGAACAGCATTCCCAAGGGGATAGTCCAATCTTGTAGCTGGTGACTCTTATTCAACCAGGCAAACATACACCCTTGGCTGTTTGGTTTTTTTTCCCTGGCTTTGCGGTTGGGAAAGAAAAGCAATAGTCTGAATTCTCCCCATCTTTTTCAGCTTTCCTTCCATGTGAACTGCATAACCTGAGTTTTACACTACAGATTAAAGAGCTGATGCCAAAGTACTGAGCAGCCTGCTTTCCTGTTGGCTTCAGCAGAAGTTCAGGGTGCCCAGCATTCGTCAGGGTTGGATTTTTAATCCCAGTGTGAAGGTCAACAGGAAAAGTGTGGGAGAGGAATGAGAGGTACCCTCGAGGAGAAATGATTTGCTCAAGGTCACAGAACCCAAGTGCTGTGACATACAAAGCACACTGTCCGCCTCTTATTATACCCTTGCTACCCCATGGCCTGAGGCCTCTGGATGCCTTAACAAGATTGTAATAAAAGCATAGTTACAAAAATTGGCCATATGCCCTAAATCCTCCTCAGAGCAAGGGCAAAGATCAGGGATAAAACTGCACTCCCCAGCAAGAATGTTATATATTCTGATAAGTTACAAACACATTCTCTAGGATCAGGATGGAATCCAAAAATATCTTGGCTGTGGCCCTGCAGGGTACACCAAGGATCGGCTAGCTCTGAAGTATACAAAGGATGGGCCTTACAGCTTTTGTAATGTATCCAGGGGAAAGAGAATACAAGAGCCACAGATCTTCCTTGGAAAAGAGTCCTGCTGCCTGTTTTGTCTTGGTTATAATGTCAAGGGCTGCCTATTTTAATGAATATATCTTGCTGCTCTGGATGTCTGCAGAGGACTAGCTAGCTATCCCCAAAGTCCTGTCATGGCACGCACTCTGTCTCAGATAGGAGTCTCTGGAGAATGTTCTCTGCTTTGGTTGGGCCAAAGGTCTGGTCTAGAAATTAGAGGTGATTATCTCAGGACATTACAGAGGAGATTTTCAAAGGCAACTCCCACTGCAAGCCAAAAGGAGATGGGCACCTAACTGTCCCTTGTGAGGCTGCAAATCTCTTCCCGCATCACTGACCTCGCCGTGGGGATTGCAGTGTCCCTATGAACACTAGGCAGTAATGAAGGGAGTTCAATATTGAGGTTTCTGGACACAGACACCGCCTGGGGTTCCCCCTTGCTTGCAAGGTCCCCAAATGACTTGCTACACAGTGTCACCAGCTAAGGTGCCTGTAGGTCCTGGCTTGGATTATGCAGTCAGGAAGGGCACAGCTGGCTATACGCAACAGGGATGTTCAACAGCTAGAGACAAGCCCAGCCTTGGTGTGAGCAGGTGCAGCTAAACTGAGTCAGCCAAGTTATACCGGCTTATGCTAAGGCAGAATATGATCCTACAAACCCTTAGACATGTGACCAGTCCCACTAGAGTGAGTGGTTTCAGCATTAAGTCATTGGGACTATTCATGTGAGTTTTACAGGATCGGGCCCTTAATATATAACAGACTGTACCCGGAATGAATGAACATTTTCAAGCAAGCAAAGGGAAGCAAAATCCCTAAAGACTCCTGTGAGTGGGAAGGAAGGGGCAGCTCTGAAGTGTTTTTAAAAGCACTTAATTAAGGGGGTTAGGGAGAAGGGATAAGTGTGTATATGAGGAGGGGGAGAGGGAATTGTACCTTGGGGGTGACTGGAATGTGGCATGTGTGTGAAACTGCTGAGAGGGATGTAATCGTCTCTGCAAATCAAGATGAGCTCGCTGGCCAATGAAGCATGCCTGGCATTTTATTTCTCATATTGTTTGGAGATAGGGATTCAGCTGAGTGCATTCAGCAAATAAAGATCAAATAACCTGCTGTGAATAATGTTTTAAACCCGGGTTCCTATCAGGATCTAGTTATAAGCCCATATACTCTGTTGGATAAAAAATAAGTTACACATGGCTGGAGGCAGTATTACTTTCTATGGAAGATGAAATCTGTTTTGAAATAGAAAATGTTTAGTGCTTTTTTTTTTTTAAAGAAGGACTAGCCTGCATAGGGCTGCCTAACAGAGAGGGTTTAGGAGCTTTCAGTAATATTTGACCCACAGTGCCTGCCTTCCAGAGCTAGGGATTTGTGCTAAAAGAGGAGGTCAGTCCAAGAAGGGAGGGTGATGAAGAGTCCATATGGTTGGCCAAGATTTGCTCGTTATGGCTGGAATCAACCTAGTCTCTGCTGCACTAAGCTTATCTGTTGTGGAGTGAAGCCCTGATGAGATGATTCTCTGCTTTCCAATGATGAGCATCTGAGAGTATGTCTAGACTGCCATTAAAAGCCTGTGGCTAGCCCGTGCTGGCTGCCTCAGGCTCACGGGGCTATTTAATTGTGGTGTAAATGTTCAGGCTCAGGCTGGAGCCTCGGCTCGAGGACCCTGTGAGGTAGGAGGGTCCCAGAGCTTGGGCTGTAGCCTGAGCGTCTACATCACAATTAAACAGCCTCAGGAGCCCGAGTCAGCTGGCATGGGCCAGCCACAGCTGCCTAATTGCAGTGTAGACATACCCTGAAAGACCAGCCATAGGGCAAGGACACCACTACCCGCTACTCTCACTCACACACACCTACCCCAGTGTGTGGCTTCATGGCTTGAGGGAACTGATATAGGTTGTACTGTTTGGGCCAGATTTGGATACCCTTATGCACTTTGAATAGCATCTTATGGCACAAGTGCTCCTGTTTACCTCAGTGGGCTGCTAGAGGGAGAACATGAGTAAGAGTGTCAGAATGTGTGCCTCTGCCTTTTGAAGGAACCTGGGCAGTGGCACACTGAATGATACAGACAATTTCTTTAGCATTGCCATGATTTAAGTCGCTGCTTTATATCCCTCACACTTAAAATACATGAGTCAAGGCCTCCATTTTCACGGCCACAAAGGACTGAACTAGACCACCCTCCCCCCCATACACACTCGCACCTTTTGAAGTCCCTCAGTGATACTCCTTCAGTCAAACTGATGGGTCACCAATACAGCTGGTCAAAAAAATGGTCATCAAAACTATTTTTGAAGATTATTTTTTATTAAAAGCATTTGTTTTCCACAGAAAATTTTTATTTTTATGGAAAAAACAAATGCCCCGAAACCAAAATATTTGGTTGAAAACCTAAATCTTTCAGCCCAAAACAGAAATATATATGTATTAGGCAATACTACCACAATGCCTCCTGGGAGTTGTAGTTCGATTGCCTTTTGTCCTATTTTCAGCTATAGGCTTCCTCCCCAGCTAGACTACATCTTCCATGATGCAGCATGACCAGGGACTCCCATGATGCACCACCTCCCCTCTCCAAGATATATGCTGACTAAGAAGCTGGCTTATAGAAGAGACTGGGGGCATGAAGCACTCAAACTACAGCTTCCATGAGGCGCCACAGCAGCATTTCCAAATTAAAATATTCCTGCTTCTGACTGAAATTTTTCAGTATTTTAATTTCCACCAAAAAAAGCAAAATCAGTTCTAGTCATAAGGCTCTCTCCCCACCCTCTGGCCTTTTGTGTGCTGCCTCTTTTGCACTTCCAGCCTCTGTCTGGATGCTTGTGTTCCAGGCCACCATGACTTACTCACTTATTGCCCAATCCAAAACCCATTGAAATCAATGTGTCTTTCAACTGACTTCAATGGGATTGAGATCTGGCTTTCAGTCTCCCAAGCACAAAACTGCCAATGTCATCCACTTAATTGCTCTCTTTATTATTTATCTGGAATTATTGCCTAACTTCTCACCTCATTGTATGACCCTTTCTGAGGGAAGAAATAGAGGTACAAAATCTATGTAACCAGGGATAGTTTCCCAAGAGAAGAGGAGGAAGCCCCATCCTTTGACACTGAACACTACAATAGGATGGAAAACGCACTCTAGAGCACTGTAGGGAGCAATCTGGCATTGGAGACTGAGTTGATGGGTTAGACAGGACATCTTCATTTTCTTGTCTCCAGAGATAAAAAGTAATAATGATATTTGTTTAGCAAGAAGTTAAAACTATTTTGTGAATAAAAAGGGAAGAGATGGTTTTATGGACTTTTTTCAAAGCTATCAGCAAGTGCTATGGGCATGTAAAGGACAATTACACACAAAAGTTCTCCCGTCACTTTAGTGTGAAATCAAGGCTAGGAGTGAAAAGGATAGTGGGTATTATAGGTGTGTCAATCAGCCATCTTTCACACCACACATCTGAACTTCCAACCAACAAGGATTTCACATGTCTGTCTGAAGGAAAAACCAGCTTTCCTTCTGTAAAACTGAAATGATCTTAGTACTGAATCTCTAAAATATAACAAAATGAAGATCACCTGCAAACTTAACAGAGGTCACAGATCTTTGCCTTGACATTACTCAGGCCTAGAATGCTCATATTGGGTTAAGTGGAAACACATCCACCATTTTCAGCTTGTAACCTTAAAAGGCACCTCTACATTCTTATTGGATAGAAATGGCTAAGAGATCTGCAGAAGTACAAATATCTTTATTCCAGCTGTAGCTGTAGAGGAAGGTTATTCTGACTCAGTAAAAAGACTGGAGACCAGATTACAGGCCATACTTTGATTCACAGTGAAAGGCATGACATAAAGAAAACCCCTGTGGAATGCAGAGATGGACACATATTTAAACTGCCTGTTGGTATTCTGTGGAACTGCTGTTGTATTGTGATTGTTTTCTCCAGAAATGCTGCTTTCTGGAAAGCAGTATTTTCAGGCCAGATGTTGCAGTTCCTGCCAATCAGCAGTGCTGGCATTCTGTGATGGATTTCCCCAAAAGCTTGGTTATTCTTAGAGAGAAGGATGGTGCCTTCAGTGCAGGGTCTTGAGTGGTCTAAGAAATGGAGGGATTCAAGAAATAATATCCTATTCTTGCAAAATACTGAGTTTCCTCATTAATGAAAACTGAAGGTGCAACTCACAGGACCTCAGCACCTAGATCCTAAATTGGGACATCTTCAAAGACTTGGAAGGCCCCAGTGCCTTGGGTAAAGAACAAGAGATAACACCCTCCCATAACATTTTATGTATCTGATTAATGTCTTGAAGCCGATCGTTTTCAGTAGCATTTCCCATATTTTCTGCCAAGCTTTGCTGCTGAACTGAGCAGGGAAGAACAGCTCTGGAAACCACTCCCAGTCATTGAATACTGAAGCTGCCTCTTTAAACATGAAGTAAATCACAGGTCTTGGAGACAATGAGTGAAAGGCAAATTAGATGCAGGTTTTGATACAAGTGCATGTATCATCAGCCTCACCCGGAGCTGCCTGAGCATTGTTTATCTGTGTTGCATTTGTCTCACTGCATGGGGAATCACTCAAATGAACCTTTAAGTCTACTGCAACCAATAAGAGTTTAACACTTCATTTTTAACAACTAATATTTTCTAATTTTCATTATAGATGTTCTGATTCCAAACCTCCTGATATGAATCTGACAAAACTGGCAAAAAGGGAAACTGACAGGCCAGGCAGAATGGAGCTGTTTTTATGCTGCCATTTTGTTCTCTCTCTTTTAAATTTTTGTGAGTGAATTTAGTACTCATAGGGGATTCATAGTGCTGGAAGGCAGGTGCTGTGCAAGCTTCCTCTTCACCCATCTCTACTAATGCACTTCAAATCTGACTTACAACAGCCCCCAATGTTTCAGTTTTTAATGCCCCCTCCTGCCAACTACTCTGCTTATGCATCTCAATCCTGAGCTGTAGCACTTCCAGTTACTCCAATTCTGGGCTTCTCTCTCCAGCTCTGCCACTGACTGGCTACGTGACCTTGAGCAAGTCATTTAACTTCCCTGTGCCTCGCTTTCCCCATCTGCGCAATGTGGTTAATAAATGCAGCCAGCTTCTTAGTGTGCTTTGAGATCTGGGAATAAAAAGTTCTGTAATAGTGTGAGCTGTTAGGATGACTGTAGGCACCTAGCAGGAGGCCAAAGTGAGGCATAGATGAAATGTTGTCAGAATGTCTTAAAATACCACAGAAAAATAGATAGGCACACACCTGAAAAATGGTAAATAATTCAAAAGAATGTCTGTTACAGGAAAAAGGATTGTGCAACTTTGTTGACTGGCTCTTTAATTTTACGTTAGTAGGAAAAGGAAAATATGCCCCCTCCCCTTTTAGACTTGAGATTGCCAATTGCCATGGTGCGGCATAGTGCATATCATTTTACTCAGTAATTGGACGTGGAAAGAGTCCAGGGTTCTAAGTCAGATAATCTGAAGGCTGAAATGCAGACAGGAATTTTTGTCCAGATGCGTCAGCCCAAATGGAAAATACCTGGAGATTGGCACATCAAACCAAGCCTTCCAGCAGATTCCTTAAAGGACAAGTGTGACGAAGTGGGACTGTTCTTAATGTTTCCTCTGAATAGTGTGGGGGTGCCTCAGTTTCCCCTATGCAGTTCTTAAGTATCTAGGGGGTGGAGTAAGGGTGTATGATCATTGCAGAGCCCTAGAGGGCAGGTGTGTGAAGGGGTCTGGACACAGAGAATGGCCGACACCCTGTTTCCTGGCAACTGATGGCCTGGGCCCTTCCCCCCCTGCAAGGTGAGAGCTGAAGGGTTGGAGAACAAAGGAATCAGGTGACCACCTGGCCCGGGAAAGGAACAAAGCCCAGAGGAGGAGGGGCTGGAGGGAGTTTCAGTTTGGGGCTGGCTGGGACATGGAGTGAAGTGCAGATGTGGTTGTCTGGCTCACTGCCCCCCAAAATGGACCCAGCTGAGGGGTCCCGTTCTCTGCACCTGCAAGCTCTGTTTTAGACCATGTTCCTGTCGTCTAATAAACCTGCTGTTTTACTGGCTGGCTGAGAGTCACGTCTGACTGCGAAGTTGGGGTGCAGGACCCTCTGGCTTCCCCAGGAGCCCCGCCTGAGCGGACTCGCTGTGGGAAGCGCAAGGAGGGGCAGAGGATGTTGAATGCTCCGAGGTCAGACCCAGGAAGGTGGAAGCTGTGTGAGCTGCGTGTCCTGAAGACAGGCTGCTCACAGAAAGGCGACTGCCCCAGAGTCCTGACTGGCTTCATGGGGAGCAGTTCCAGAGCATCGCCCAGGGATTCCGTGACAACAAGCTATAGCTTATCTGCCTGGTGTGTTTACTACTAATAAAGGGGCCTAATTCTTCACATTTGCCCATGCTGAGAAGTGCCTTATTCTCCAAGTACTCCCTTGATTATTCATAATGTAAGATGCTCTCCATTGTGAGTAAGGGTAATAGAATTGGGCCCTCTGAGACTAATTGATCACAGCCTGAAGCATGCGATATATCAGACAAAACATACTTCCCATGTAGCCCCATGTAGCAGGTATAGGGGAGCAAAACCTACAGGAAAGAGAGGTGGAAATGAGCTGTTCTTTATGTGGCAGGTTGCTATGTGGAAGCAAAATGTGATTTATGGACTCAGACACATACATCCAGCACAGCCCATTTGCCAGGCATGCGGAGGCTAAAGACAACTCCAGTACTGCTCCATGTGCTAGTCACATGGCCCACTTAGAACTATCAGCATTCCACTGACACACCAGCACGTCACAGAACACCACCAAGTCCACCACCAAAAGGCTGCCAGGCCTAGGCAGGAGCCACTGAGATAATTAAAGGCAACAGCAACCAGGGAGTTAATTAAACCCACCCTGACAAAGGCAGGACCTTCCTGGTTTGCTGTCCCCTCCCCCAGTGTCCTGGGGCTTCATCCTGGTCATCAGCTGTTTCTAAACCACCTCCAGTGCTGAGCTGACATTTAAGCTCTTCCTCCTTCATGTGCCCTCAGACAGCCCTGAAGATAAAGTGCAAGAAACGGTCATTAAAGGTAACCTTGTAATGAATGACATAAATAGATCTTGCACTACAAAGCCCCGTGTCTCATACTTGCTGGCATTGTGTCAGGTATCATAACGCTTTTCTTTCCTGGGGAATTCATTCCTCCCACTTGAAAATCAGTAACTGACAGCTCTTGTTACCGGTGCTACTTGCATTGTTAATTAGCAGCCACTTGCTTAACTTCCATCCATATAGATTTTTGGCGGCTGCCCCCACTGGCTTCCCACGCATTTAGCCACAATTTGTAGCTAGTACAGAAGACCTCCCTGAGGTCCCTGGAGTGCTGCACAGAATGAAAGGCTCCTCCCAGCAAATAGACTTCCCTGAAGCATCATTTACAGTTTGCTTTGCTTTCTTTATTTTTTGCAGTGAGTGGAGGGCTGGCCAAAGGTGCTGGATTGACAGCCCTGGAGGGAATGACATTTTCTGGCTATTCACGTGATTGGGGTTGCCCCACAGGCAGCAGCATCACAGACATCCCACGTACATTGTTCCGTGCCAGCATGCCCCGGCATAAGGGCAAGAGGGGTGCTCAGTCAGTGCTCATTCAATCTTCTGCCTCATTAGAGCGATTGTCAGCACCGCATGTCTGTGGGTGGTGTTGGCAGTGTGGACACCTTTCCACTGGGGAAATACGCAAATCATGGTCACAGATTCATTCTGCAGAGGCCACCATCAGGCACGAATTACTTTCAGTCACTATTGACTTGGACTGTTAAAGTGAAGCTAGAGGTGTGGGGTTCCTTACATTTCTTATTAACCCCTGAAACACTGAGTAGGGCGACCATAGGTCCCATTTTGGAGGGACAGTCCCTTTTTTAAGCCCTGTCCCCGCCGTCACGACCTTTTTTTCGAAAGGAGGCATTTGTCCCGTTTGCTCTTGCTGACTGGATCAGTTGGCAGAGCAAACGGGACAAATGCCCACTTTCGTTAAAAAAGTGGGGTGCGGTGTGAAGGAACTTGTGGGAGCGGGTAAGCAGAGATGCCAGCCCCCCCGCCCCCGGGTGGGAGGTAGAGCTGGGCGGGGAGGCAACGTTACAGAATGGGGGGGCAGGGTTACAATGACGGGCATCGGCCTCATGAGGGGGAGGGGCAACAACCTCGTCAGGGGACACCCACAGGGTTCCAGCGATGGGCAACAGCCTGGTGGGGAGGGGGCCTCAGGCAAGTGGCTGGGGGTGTCCCATTTGCTCTTTGGGAAATATGGTCACCCTACCACCGAGTCACAGGCACGCACTCACCTAGCGCAGTGTGTGAATAATGGATTGTTCAGTTCACTGGCCATTCCAAAAAAAATCAAGGGAAAAAGTGTTTTCAGGTCAAGCCGAGAATAAAATGTTTCAGCAAATCGAAAAGTTGCAAAAAAGTTTGACCCAAAATATTTCATTTTGATCTTGAGCATTTTTTTAACATTTTTGAATTGCTTAAAATAAAATAGAAGGAAATTTCAAAACAAAAAATCATTTTGAACCAAAAAATCAAGATGTTTCATTTGGAAAATGTTAAAACAAATGGTGGTGGGGGGGGGGGGGGGCACAGAGGGGAATTTTCAGCACAAACAGTTTGGCGAAACTAACACAAATTCTCAAAATAGTTCATGTCATGAATCTGCATTTTTCACTGTCAAGGTTCCTCTCCCACTCTGAACTCTATGGTACAGATGTGGGGACCTGCATGAAAACCTCCTAAGCTTACTTTTACCAGCTTAGGTTAAAACTTCCCCAAGGTACAAATTAATTTTATCCTTTGTCCTTGGAATAACCACTGCCACCACCAAACTCTAACTGGGTTTACTGGGAAACGTAGTTTGGACACGTCTTTCCCCCCAAAATCCTCCCAACCCTTGCACCCCACTTCCTGGGAAAGGTTTGGTAAAAATCCTCACCAATTTGCATAGGTGACCACAGACCCAAACCCTTGGATCTGAGAACAATGAAAAAGCATTCAGTTTTCTTACAAGAAGACTTTTAATAGAAATAGAAGTAAATAGGAGTAAAGGAATCACCCCTGTAAAATTAGGATGGTAGGTACCTTACAGGGTAATTAGATTCAAAACATAGAGAGTCCCTCTAGGCAAAACCTTAAGTTACAAAAAAGACACACAGACAGAAATAGTCATTCTATTCAGCACAATTCTTTTCTCAGCCATTTAAAGAAATCATAATGTACCGCATACCTAGCTAGATTACTTACTAAAAGTTTTAAGACTCCATTCCTGTTCTATCCCTGGCAAAGCAACATACCAACAGAGAGAGACCCTTTGTTTCTCTCCCTCCTCCCAGCTTTTGAAAGTATCTTGTCTCCTCATTGGTCATTTTGGTTAGGTGCCAGCGAGGTTACCTTTAACTTCTTAACCCTTTACAGGTGAGAGGATTTTTCCTCTGGCCAGGAGGGATTTTAAAGGGGTTTACCCTTCCCTTTATATTTATGACATTGACCAAAAAAAAGTGTGGGCCAAAAAATTTTGCCCAGCTCTACACTCATCGCTCTTTGTCTGCATTATCTACCCTCGTACTGAATTAAACTGATGCGGGGGTTGGACATTTCGGGGGCTTCATCTGCTTTTCAAGGCTGCCTTTACCAACAGCTGGGCTTGTCTAGGATCGCTAGGATCCTGCAACATTTGTGTGAGCAAAGCACCAGAGCAGAATTTTACTGAGCTTGTCCAAAAAGTCCTCTCTCCTGCCCTGATGCCAAATCTAAGAAACAAAGAGCCATAGGGAAGGGTAAGCCACAAAAGACTTGAATCAGAGAAGCACCCGGCTTCATCTGAACTAGCTTCTCCATTTAGCTCCACAAGGCTACAGCACTTATCAGAACAAGATTACTAGATGACTAACAATGGGTCTAAACCCCCATAGGTCCTATCACTCTGAACATGATGAAATACAGCTCTGGATCCCAACCAAGATTTGGAAGCAGTGACTTGGCCCCAACTCTCCTGGAAACCGTGGGCAGCCAGGCTTTCTTGCCATAACTTAGCAATTCTGTTTCTGGTCCTGGTCAATGGAAAGTGGGGTGTGAAAATAACAAGGTGGAAAGGTTAACTGGAGCTTTTTCATAGCCACAAAAGGATCAGGATTTGGGTTGGGTTCAAGTTTTGGAAGACAGTTCAGGGTCTCTCACCTTGTCCTACCAGGATCAATGTTCTGTAAAGAGAACCCTTAGCCATCTCATCTCTCTCCTACACCTAAATGAGGTCGCCATGTCTTATTAAGGAAAGGAAAGTTGGGGTCTCCCAACCAAGACATGCGATCCAACAGTTCAGCCAGCTCCTCCACTTTTGTCAGGCCCTGATAAAATCAAAAGGGCCATTGCAAGAGCGAAGAGTTACTGAGAGGTCCTGCTAGGATAAGGCCAAGATGGGGTGGGGTAATCATGCCTGAAAGAGAGATCACAGCAGTGAAAGGAAAATGGAAGGGAAACTCCACAGTTTAACCTTGCATGTGCCAGGGGGCTATTCACAGCTCCATTGAGGCCAGCGTGGTATCTTGGTGCCAACATAGTACATTCACTCTGTCCTCTCTGATCTTATGCTAGAGAAATGTGATTTTCACCCCTTGCTCAGGGTGTGGGTTCATGTCACCCCTGTACCTAATCGTTCTGGACTGCCGTATCCTCTCCAGGCCAGAGAAGAAATCACAGAGTGCCTGATATACATCAGGTGATGACCAGAAATGTGATCATTAATTCTCTGCAAGACACGGCATCAGAGCAGGAAGTGTCAGTTATTAATGAAATACTGCACCAACAGAATTATTGCTGATCATGGCTTTGTCTTTGCACATCACTTTTTTGCTCTGAAAAGGCTTTGACATACAGTCAGTGGAAGGGACATGGGGTGAGGCACCTTTCTAACTATGTGTTTTCCCTCACTATTTACAATAACTAGAGCTGGACAAAGCTGTTGGGACAAATCTCCAGCCCAGACAAGATCATTACAAACCTGAAAACTGGCCCAGGGTTCACCAACATTCATGTACATTTCTGCAAACCTCAAACCATGTTTGGGCTTTCCCAGCTCTCCTTGTACACAGGTCCAATATCTCCCTGCCCCATGACTTTGGATATATTCTGGATGCAGTGGTAGACCATTATCCTTTCATCTCTGGTTCTTTAGTCCCCCTTCTAGGGTCTTTGGGACCCCTCCATCGTCAACCTTGTTCCCTCCATCATCAGCTTTCTGGGAGGACTCGCCACTACCCCAAATCCTGAGGAAGGATCTTCAGGAGAAGGATGGGGATGAGCAACCTGCCCGTGTCTCAGTGCTGCAGCTTCAGGACCCCCAGAAGACTCCTCCAGATCCCACTAGTGCTGCATGCTGAGAGATAGGTGAGTCCATGTGTTTCTGCATTACAGAATCCTGGAATGGATGGGGCGGAGGTCCTAGTTTAGGGCTTTGGGTGGAAACTATGTGAACCTCAGTGGTTTCAGCTGAATTTGTTTTGAGTCATTTGGATTAGTCTGAACCTTGAAATTTAGGATGGTGTAAAACCCATGGCTAAGGAAACCATAAAGTGCTGTGCCATATACCCTGAGATAAAAAAGGATCAAGGGGCAAACACCTTCAGCCTGAGGCTGCTCTAAGCTGAGCTGGGGTCCAAACTTTTCTACAGCAATCCCAGCAGAGGGGAAACAAAAATGTGGCATTGGCCTAAACCAATGTTGCTACCCTCTCTATTCCCAGCCTTTGCTTCAAGGTCAGCTGAGGAGTAGGGCTGAATCTGTCCCCAAACTATTTTCTTTGTAAAATTTGTTTTCCTCCATGGCACACGCTCTATGGCAGATTTGTTATTGTAGAATTGCTAATGAGTGCTGGGATGCTCACTGATTTGTTATTGTAGGGTTGCTCATGGGCACAGTGTTCCAGACACTAGTTTCTTATTGTAGGATTGTCATGCTGTTGGCATTAAAAAAAATCTCATTAAGTCATTGGCTTGTGAGGATGACAAGGATGAACAAATTTAAATCATTAAATTGACTTTGCAAAGAAATATACACATCTGTCCTGGGAAGCAGTGACTTTGATAATCAGCTGAACATGAGCTCCCTGTGTGATGCTGTGGTCAAAAGGGCTAATGTGATCATTGGATGCATACACAGGGGAAATCTCAAATACAAATAGAGATTGTTTACCTCTGTATTTGGCACTGGTGTGACCACTGCTGGAATACTGTGACCAGTTCTGGTGTCCACAATTCAAGAAGAATGTTGATAAATTGGAAAAGGTTCAGGGAAGAGCCACAAGAATGATTAAAAGGTTAGAAAACCTGCCTTATAAAAAGAGACTCAAGGAGCTTAATTTATTTAACTTAAAAAGAATGGTAAAGGGTGACTAGATTACCTACATGGAGAACAAATATTTAATAATGAGCCCTTCAATCTAGAAGAGAAAGGTATAACATGATTCAGTGGTTGGAAGCTGACGCTAGACAAATTCAGACTGGAAATAATGTATACATTTTTAAGCGAGAGTAATGAGCCATTGGAACAATTTACTAAGTGTCGGGATGGATTCTCTGTCACTGGCAATTTTAAAATCAAGATTGGATGTGTTTCTAAAAGATCTGCTCTAGGAATTATTTTGAGGTCGTTTTATTGCCTGTTTTATACAGGACGTCAGACAGCACTAGATGATCGAGATGGTCCCTTCTGGACTTGGAATCTATGAATTAAAAAAAAAATAGATCAAGTTTTGGGTCTTCATCCTGAACATAATGCCCCTTTAAGCATGAGTCTAACTGAACAGTTCAATGAGAACCCCAGGCAAAGCTGCCGTCCATTCAGAAAGCCTGGGAGTGAATCAGGTTCTTTGGAAAGAGTCATTAACATTTGTTTAGTTATTTTCAAGCAGAAGTTGGCAATCTTTAATCTGTGAAATTTCCCATAATTTATTGACACTTACACATCTTTCTTTTCTGCAGAAACACTGCTGTTTTTAATTAGCACAAATTAATCAATAGCAGGGGCCATGCTGAGTTCCATTGAAGCGCAGGTGAGGCTTGCCAGTTGCACGCTAAACATAACAATACGTAAAACTGACAACTTGAGACGAAGCTTCCTGGGGCTGCACTTTTCAGGAGGCAGGAGAAAGCACAGCACCGAAAGCGCTGCTCAGCGTGTACCCTGCAATAGAAATAGGTGCTTTTAATTATGTTTTCAACACTTTAATAATATTTCAGCTCAACATGAATGGGGAGGAGGAGTAGAATGGATCGCTCCTTCTGTCTAGCAATGTCAGGTGAGAGGTTAAAAGACCATCAGGGCATTTTTTGGAAAAGAGTAAAGATATAGCCCTAGTGTCCTTATAAATGTTCCCACACTCTCACTGTACCAGGCTCCTGATGTCCCAGGCTCTGTAAGACCTCGAGCTGAGCTCCCAATGGCTACTATGCATGTCTGCACCAAACACAACAGGAGCTTTGGGCTCCCCTGAACTGCAGACACTAACATTCCGGGACAAATTTTCTCCCACAACCTGGCCCCTTTGCGCTGATCAGGTGCTGCAAAAAATGCCAGATATTGGTCATAACTGGCCAGCTGACAATTTCCCAAGTAGGGGAAGCTCTCAGCTGAGGTAAAGCCCCCTCATCATCTCTACATATTGGGTGACCAGGGGTGTGGCCAAAGTACCAGTGTACTCCATGACTTCTCAGCTGCTGGGTGATCCCTTGGAGGCTGCTGCCAGCTGGTTTAGATCAAGTACCTATACAACTCATGTGAATGGGAGAGATGTTGAAAGGGCCCAGCAGGCAGAACGGTGGTTCTGCACAAACCTTGAAAGGTTAGGAAGTTTGGTTCCAATACAGAATTTGGATGCATACCTGGAACTCATCAGAACTTCCTTCGCCTGGTAATGGTGCCTTGTATAGATGTGAAACCACTTCTTTTTACTATTAGTTGACATGTTAGAAGTATTCAAAAGCTGTCCCCTGCAGTAGCTGGATGCCCTCAGAGGATGTCAGATCAATTGCTACTAAACCTAATAGAGTTTCTACTTCAGTGTCAGTTTTAGGTGCTTGTGTTTTTCCATCAGAGAGACGGCCCACACTCACTGTCAATTACAGTGGCCACAGATCTGTAACACAGATCCAGAGATACCACCTGATTAGCTTTTTGCATGGTTTTCTGATTCTTGTTCCATTTCTGGCTGCAGCCAGGAAGTGCACAAATGAAAGACATTTTCACCAAGCTAGGAAAACTTCTTCAAACAAGTTTGGTGTTGGTTGGAGTTTGGGCTACGTTTCAGATGGGGTTCATTTCAACTTTGCAGTGAAGGTTCATTGAGGGGGGCTGGGGCCTGGTGGAGCATTAGGCAAAGATTAAACCTTTTCTTATTTTATACAAATCAGCTTGTCTATTCTCAAAAGAAGTGCAAAAGATATTTCAGGGGGATGTTGGAATGCCACGGAATGCTAGTCTGGCTGATTCCTCTTCTGATCCTTGTTCTGTGTGCACATCAGTTTCCTTGCTCACACTGACATGGTTCCTGGAATGCAAAACCTTCTCTTCCCTCTGTGCTTTGCTTTTGTTTAACCTCCTCAGACCACAGCTGCATCTGCCATAGAGACACACACGCCACTGCCTTGCCCACATTGTGTGTATACCACGTTTATAAGGCACAACACAATTCTTCCCATTCCCCAGCCCTGAGGAGTCAAACCTCAGAAAAAGTGCATGTTTCCCTGCTTTCAGCCCATTTATGCTGCATCTTCAGGAAGCAGCAACAATAATCATTCCAGGATCAAAACCTGCTTCCCATTATCTGGCTTTGGTTGATGATGATGTATGAAGCAGAGAGAAAAGTGACAGCTTGATTTTCATAGGTTAGGTGTTGACCCTGCTGGGCTTAGTGTAGCATGAAACTCGTTTTGACTAGTAAACTGTATAAATATGCCAGGGAAGTCATAGAGGGACAAATATATACGCAAGGCTGAGGTGCCAGTTTTACAGAATGACTTTGATTCACCAGAGGGCTCAGCTGAAGCCCTGTGCATTAAAAATGTTGTAAGCTGGAGCTAGGAGAAAGGGGAGTATTTCACCGTATAATCTCTTACCAATATGCAGCCTCCTTTCAGACTTCAATATGTGTATCAGTTAGGAAGAACCATGACAGCCCAGTGCTGGAAGATCTGGACATGCTGCCCACAACCAGCCCAGAGAGAGCAAAGAGCAGAAGATGAACAGAAGCGAATCTATTGGAATTTACTGGAATATAAATGAGGTAAAGAAAGATTTTTTTTCTGGCAATAAGCATATTATATGTTACATGAAATGCAGGGTTAGTCCAAGAAGCATCTAGCAGTGTTAATGCTCGGAGTTGTTGCTTTGCAATACAAAAATCAAGGGTAACCTGATGAAATGACTCCAGCAGGTTTAATACAAAGAAGAGGACGTACTTTTTCACACAATGCACAGTCAACCTGTGGAACTCATTGCCATGGGATGGTGTGAGAGCCAAAAGTATAAGTGGGTTCATTAAAGAACTAGATAAACTCATGGAGGATAGGTCCATAAGTTGTATTAGCCAGGATGGTCAGGGACACACCTCATGCTCAGGATGACCCTAAACCTATGATAGAGTTCTGTGGTCATCTGAAAGCCTACTTTTGTCATCTCCGACTTAAGGAATATTTTCAACACACGACTGAACAGTGCACTGACCCACAGGAACCCTCCTACCAACACTACAAGAAGAAGAATTCTGCGTGGACTCCTCCTGACGGTCGAAATGACAGACTGGACTTCTACACAGAGTGCTTCCGCAGACGTGCACAGGCTGAAATTGTGAACAAACAGCATCACTTGCCCCATAACCTCAGTCGTATGGAACGCAACGCCATCCACAGCCTCAGAAACAACTCTGACATTATAATCAAAGGGGCTGACAAAGGAGGTGCTATAGTCATAATGAACAGGTCGGATTATGAATAGGAGGCTGTCAGGCAACTCTCCAACCCCACATTCTACAGGCCACTATCCTCCGACCCCACTGAGGAGTACCAAAAGAAACTACACCATCTGCTCAAGAAACTCCCTGCTACAGCATGGGAACAAATCTACAAGGACACACCCCTGGAGCCCTGACCAGGAGTATTCTATCTGCTACCCAAGATCCATAAACCTGGAAACCCTGGACACACCATCATCTCAGGCATCAGCACTCTTACAGCAGGATTATCTGGCTATTTGGACTCTCTCCTCAGACCCTACGCTACCAGCACTCTTAGCTATCTTCAAGACACCACTGACTTTCTGAGAAAACTACAATGCATTGGTGATCTTTCTGAAAACACCATCCTGGCCACCATGGTTGTAGAAGCTCTTTATATCAATATTCCACATGAGGATGGACTACAAGCGGTCAAGAAGAGTATACTTGATGAGGCCACAGCACACCTGGTAGCTGAGCTTTGTGACTTTGTCCTCACCCACAACCATTTCAGATTTGGGGACAACTTATACCTTCAAGTCAGTGGCACTGCTATGGGTACCCACATGGCCCCACAGTATGCCAACATCTTTATGGCTGACTTAGAGCAACGCTTCCTCAGCTCTCGTCCCCTAGCGCCCCTCCTCTACTTGCACTACATTGATGACATCTTCGTCATATGGACCCACGGGAAGGAGGCTCTTGAAGAATTCCACCTGGATTTCAACAATTTCCACCCTACCATCAACCTCAGCCTGGACCAGTCCACACAAGAGATCCACTTCCTGGACACTACAGTGCAAATAAATGATGGTCACATAAACACCACCCTATACTGGAAGCCTATTAACTGCTATACTTACCTACATGCCTCCAGCTTCCATCCAGGACACATCACACGATCCATTGTCTACAGCCAAGCCCTAAGATACAACCGAATTTGCTCCAATCCCTCAGACAGAGACAAACACCTACAAGGTCTTTATCAAGCATTCTTAAAACTACAATACCCACCTGGGGAAGTGAGGAAACAGATTGACAGAGCGAGACAGGTACCCAGAAATCACCTACTACAGGACAGGCCCCACAAGGAAAATAACAGAACACCACTGGCCATCACGTACAGCCCCCAGCTAAAACCTCTCCAGCACATTATCAGCGATCTACAACCTATCCTGGAAAACGATCCCTCACTCTCACAGTCCTTGGGAGACAGGCCAGTCCTCGCTTACAGACAGCCCCCAACCTGAAGCAAATACTCACCAGCAACTACACACCACACAACAGAAACACTAACCCAGAAACCAATCCCTGTAGCAAACCTCATTGTGTCCTCTGTCCCCATATCTACTCCAGTGACATGATCAGTGGACCCAACCACATCAGCCACATCATCAGAGGCTCATTCACCTGCATGTCTACTAATGTTATATTTGCCATCATGTGCCAGCAATGCCCCTCTGCCATGTACATTGGCCAAACTGGACAGTCCCTACGTAAAAGAATAAATGGACACAAATCGGACACCAGGAACGGTAACACACAAAAGCCAGTGGGAGAACACTTCAATCTTCCTGGACATTCTGTAAGAGATTTGAAAGTAGCTATACTTGAACAAAAAAACTTCAGAAACAGACTTCAAAGAGAAACAGCAGAACTAAAATTCATTTGCAAATTTAACACCATTAATTTGGGCTTGAATAGGGACTGGGAGTGGCTGGCTCATTACAGAAGCAGCTTTGCCTCTCCTGGAATTGACACCTCCTCATCTATTGTTGGGAGTGGACTACATCCACCCTGATCAAATTGGCCCTGTCAAGACTGGTTCTCCACTTGTGAGGTAACTCCCTTCTTTCCATGTGTCAGTATATTTATGTCTGCATCTGTAACTTTCACTCTATGCATCTGAAGAAGTGAGGTTTTTACCCACAAAAGCTTATGCTCAAATAAATCTGTTAGTCTTTAAGGTGCCACCAGACTCCTTGTTGTTTTTGTGGATACAGACTAACACGGCTACCCCCTGATCCTAAACCTATGATTGCCAGAAAATGGGAGGGGAAGATGGGGTGGATCCCTGCAATTGCCCTGTTTTGTACACTCCCTCTGAAGTTCTGATAGTGGCCACTATCAAAGACAGGATACTGGGCTAAATGGACCATTGGTCTGACCCAGTATGGCAGCTTTTATGTTCAGAGAACCTAATAATTGAGGTTATTATGATGAGTATTTTATATTTTTAAGTATTTGTGTAACTGTAGCTTCTAGAGGCTCCACCCAGCTTGGGGCCCCTATTGTGCTAGGTGCTGTATGCACATTTAGGGCGATTCTGCAGAGTGCTGAGCATTCTGGGACCAATCCAGCAAAGCACTATGGTCAACTGGTTGTTTAAATCTAAGCACCTACTTCAGTGCTCTGCTGGATGAAGCCCAGAGTACCTTGGCACCTTTCAGGGTTGAACTGTTACTGAAAGACATAAAGTTTAATTTGAAATGACCTATGGGTAAAGGGTTAGAGCAGGGTAGAGACACAATGTTTAGATCTGGACCTCAATATCTCCAAAACTATGGGGTGATCAGATCTGCGGTTCTGGTCTAGTCTGGTCTTTTGAAAGCCAAATCCTGCTCCTTAGATCCCTGGCTCTGTAGAACTGCTGTAGACTGCTGTAGAAAGCTAGAGATGGGCTGGGGATTTTGCAGTAGCATCTAGGCCCTTATTTTGATAGGTGAAATATGAAATGAAAATGACATGCACCAGGCAGAACATTTCTAAGGAGTTCCTTCACATCTTCGTGAGTTAGTCACATAGCCTTTGTTCTCATCCTTTATATTATCAGCAGAAGTAGGTTGTAACAGTTACTGAAGTCCTAACATGGAGAGATACAGACTGACAGTAGAGTGTGGTTGACTTTAAGTACCCAATTGTTGGAAATCTAGTTACTCGAGACAAAAGACTGGTCCTTACCCAAAGCTAGTTTAACAAGGAGAGGTTGCCTTGGCAATGAAGTTACCTGGCAGGGGTCTGTGCTCATGTGGGGAAGCTGGCAAGGGTGGCAAGGGAGGGGAGCCTGAACATTTGAAAAGGGCAGAAGCTGGACTGCTCAGGACCCATTTTCCTCCAGTCCATGAGGCAGAACCAACCCAATGTGTAAGACCTCATGAGGAGGGGGACACTCTCCCTGCCTGGTCCCCAAGGATTCCCAAGGGAAGGCTGAGCTAGACAGTGAGGAAAATGAGGCAGGGACCTGTGCACAGTGCTCATTGTTTTGTACTATCCCATACTTTACATGATTAAGTATGAAAGAGCATAGCTGTGTTAGATTCTGTGCAAAATGTCTCTCTGTATGCTAACTGCTTTACAATTGTTGCATGCCCCTGAGAATTATACTTCACACCTGGAGGTGGAGTTCTAGGACAAGGTGTGTTTAAGTATGGGGAACTCTGAGGGGTCACCACTGCACCCAGAGAAGCTAGGCATCTGGACAGCACATTCCAGCTCTTAGAGGGGGCGCCAGGTAGAAGGTCTGCACCCTGAGAGTGTGCTTAGGGTCTTCAAGGTTTGGGCTATGGCTAGACTCCATTCAGGGAGCTTAAAACACCCAGGAATCCAGAGTATTAGTGGTTTGGATTCCCCTCATAGCAGTCCTAGTGAATGGCTGGAAGGGGGCATTCACCATGCTCTGACAGGGGTGCAGGGAAGAAAGATAGAGGTGTAACATGACTTATATTTAATATCTAATTCAATACCCATGGAAGCAGGACTGGTTCTAGGGCAGGCAAGCAGGGCAGTTGATGTGGACACCAATTTCCAAGAGGCTGCTATACCACTGTGCTGCTGGGCTTTTTCCCCCCTGTATGTTTATTTTTTTTGCTCCACTCTGATTGGCCAGATAATTTTGCTCCACTGATTGGCCATTGACATTTTTGGAGATTTTAGGCCATCTGACAGGGGCACTGAAAACACTTTCCACCCTGGCTGGCAATTCAGCGAGGGCCTAGGGCTGCTCCTGAGTGGAAGTTTGGAAGCTGTAACACAAGTGTTTCAAGGCTGGATCAGAAGAAGCTTAGCTCACGAGGGTTGGGAACTTTACTCTCCAAATCTTCTGTATCCTCAGGGAATTTGTTGCTCCTCCAGACTTGAATGAAGCGGAGGTGGATGGGGATGGCCAGGGGGCTCTCACCAGGGGCAGATATGCTGTATTAATCTTCAGTGATGCAGCAGTGAGGACTAACTAGAGTGAGGTCAATGGAGTTACACCAGTTTGTGAGCAAGAAGAGAATTAGACACCCCCCCCCCCCGGACAATGAGGGTTTCCACCTGGTGAAGAGAAAATGCAGAAAAAATGCCAGCAGTATTAAAATGCATTTTCTATTAACTATCGAGGGCAAGTGAGATAAAGTGAGCGAGGGAGCGATCCTGGAAGAGGTTTATTTAATATAAACTACGTTTATATTTTTCGTAAGTTGAAGAACACAGATTGAACGCTTAATGCATTCCATAATACTGCAGAAACATGACCTTGACATTGGCATAGAAATCAATTTCAGTTTTTATTTAGCAGCTGCATAGCCATTTAAAACATGAACTTCAATAGGACTTGAAGAAAAGGAGGACTTGTGGCACCTTAGAGACTAACCAATTTATTTGAGCATGAGCTTTCGTGAGCTACAGCTCACTTCATAGGACTTGAGTTAACAACCAATAATCTCCGCGCCCCTTTGCTCCAGGCATGGTCATGGGCTGGTTCACCCACATTTAGAACACAAATATTTGGCTTCTTTTTTTATTACTATTTTTTATAACCGTTCATTTAATTTGGCACCTGTCAAATTAAAAGTCTGAATTCCTGTCCTGTCTCCAAGTCAAGTCTCAGGGCTCCAAGTACTGCATTCAAACCCAGCATAGCTCCCCAGAAGAAGTATATTCCCTGGCTCCAATCCTGCAGACTGTTCCACATGCTTAGATACCTGCTCCCAGCTCTATTGACTTCCACAGGACTATGCCTAAGCATAAGATTCTGCATGTACAGAGCAGCTTGTAGGATCTAGTCCAATGTTTGGCATCACAAGGGCAAATGTTTCCTTCTTTGCTGGCTGAGGCTCCCTGCTGCGATTCTTTGCAGAAACCTCTCTCAGGATTCTCTTTCTTAGCAGATCCAAAGTATTTCTACTTCCTCTCCTAGATGCATCGTATTGCATCCCTGATCGGATGTCTCATGGAAATTGTACTTCATGTAGATGCATCTTCATGGCTAATGTAAGTGGGGGAATAGTCCTGCTTTTATGGGGAACTTTCCTGGCTTCTGCACTACCCCGGTGAAGTGGGCTAGTGAAAGGATCTAAGTCCTCGCTCTCACTTCCTTTACCCAGTGGCCTCCCTGCCCTTGAGGACTCCCCTTCCACTCTCCTGTCTGGCAGAGTTCTCGTAACCCCAGCAAGGCTGGGCCTAGGATTCCTGAGGGGCTCGACCCCCAACCCTGCTGTGGTCACCTAGGACAGGGGCTAGGGTGTCCCCACTCTGGGGTACTCTCTCTGCACTGGGCACTTCTCTGACCCACTGACCATTACATACAAGTTAAAGCAAAGGCAAGTTATTTAATCAACAATTAAATTTAAAAAGAATAAGGAAAAATGGGAAAGGCTAAAGGAAACACATCACCCCGCTCTGTGGCAGGGAACATCACAAACAGTGTCTCTGGAATGTCCGGGCAGTTCACAGTCTGTTCCTTGTAAGTCCCAGGCCGCGTTCTCAGGCCCTGGCTGTGCGGCAGGGATGCTGTGGGTTGGACACTTGCTCTGGTGGTGGCCACACGCTCTCAGGCTCTAAGTGGTAGGACCCTTCTTCCTAGTGTCGCCCCCGCCCTGTCAGGGTTATGATCCAAGCCTGGCCTGCAGAGCCTCTTGGCTGAGGCGTCTCCCTGTGCTGGGCCTGCTGCCCAGAGTCCCCCTCGGTCTCCTCAGCTGCTCACCGAACCCAGCTCCGGACTGCTCCAGCCCCAGCTCCACCACTCTGTCTCTGCGCTGCTGCTGCTGCTCTGCCTCCAGCTCCCTCGGCTGCTTCTTTGGCTCCTCTGGCTCTGGTTGCTGCAGCTCTGCTCCCAGGACAGGTCTGCTCTGCAGGCTGCTTCTGTGACTCTGCTCCCAGCACTGACCTGCTTCCTGGGCTGCTTTTCTGGCCCTTCTGGCTCTGGTTGATGCAGCTCTAATTCCAGGACAGGGTCTGCTCTCTCTGGGCTGCTTTTCTGGTCCCTCTGGATCTGGCCCAGCTCTGCTCCCAGGGCAAGTCTGCTCTCTCTGGGCTGCTTTTCCAGTCCCTCTGGATCTGGCCCAGCTTTGCTCCCCAGCTTAGCTTGGGCCCCTGCTTTCTCCTTAGCTTGGCCCCACTCTGTCTGACCCAGGCAATTCCAGCTCACACAGAGGACGGGACCTCCCTGGCCTCCTGACTCCCTGATTAGCCTGCCCGCCCTGTCATTCAGGCTGACCTGGAGCACTGGCCTCTCCCCATTGTTCCTGGGGGCTGTCAGTCTCAGGGTCCTGATTCCCCATCAACCCTGCCCCCTTTTTAGTACTGGGAGCTAGCCAACCAAAACACCCCCACTGAATGTTAGTAAGGAGGCAACAGTCCCCTTACACTAAGGAAGGTCACTACAGAATCAGGTTCACCTTGTTTTTATCATCCCCTTCCCTAAAGCTTCTTAACCTCATCCTCCACCTATTTGCTTTACTAAATGAGTGGGAGGAAAGCAAGAAACTGACAATGTAGTCATTCTGCTGGCACTTGAGTTCCTGGCCAGCTAGCATTCCACACAATAATCCTGCCCTCCAGGAGTCACCATACACTGAGGGGGCTGAGGCCATGATGATGCTGTTCCATTGTGCTCCCAGGCTAGCAAGGGGATCTAACACAATAGTGAACCTTGGTAGTCTTCTGTAATTCAAAACATGTAGATCTAGCTCCAGCCTACCTGTCTTATCAGTGATGGATGTATGGATTGAAGGAAGGAAGAATAAACTCTCCTCTTGGTGATAAACATATCAGTGTCAGATTCCCTTTTTGCTTGTCTGTCTGGAGGCAAATGACAACACACAGCTCACACTCCTGCACCTGCTCCAGTAGAATCCACAGATGTTGTGTGTGCTTGGTATCATGGCTTATCACATTTAAAGGTGCATTCAGAGGTTTAACTCACCAGCCATGTCCAAATCTGTCCATTATGGTGCACAAGTCACAAAATACATACAAAAGGATTGTCCTCCGTCTCACTATTTAGTCACTGGATACAAATGAAAGGCAAAGGAACGGGGAGAGAGGGGAGGGAAGACATAGCAAATGGTGTGAACTGAAGAGATGAGGAGAAAAAGCTACTCATCCAAAAACCATACACACGGTGAGCATGACTGACAAACTGTCACTGACGGTGTCCTTCTCTTCTGACACTGTCATTTATAATTCACCAGAAGCACAGAGAGGACTCAGAATCATATCAAGGTGGCATCTTCTATCATCAGAAACTCCATTGTTCTAATTAACTTTCCCACTGATCTGGAGACAAACATTTGTGGGGGGTGGAGAAGGGGAGAACCGGGGTTGCGGGGGAGGTTAGAAGGGGTAGAATTGGGGAGTGATACTGTGCTCAGTTGCCTGTACATTTATGACACTGCTGCTTGATTGCTTTGTGTTTTTTCTTTAATATGTGTCTCTATATCATGCATGATAGTTTCAGATTTGCTTGAAACTGAGATTTTATTTGCTGGCCGAGATCTACTCTCTTCCAGTGTAAAAGGAGCTAAAAGAAAATCTGAGTTTACTATACAGCAGCAATGATAAAGTGTAACTGTGATCATTCAATTTCTTTGGTGGTAGATCCAGGATGTTTTAATGCTTTTATCTATCTATTAGGTACCTATCGATACCTAATTTAATTTACCCGAGTTTTATACTAATGAAACTCTATTTAATAGAGCTATCCCTGATTTACACCAGTATAACTAGAACCCACGTCCTGCTCACACCAGTGAAGCAGATAAGTATTATCTCAATTTCACAAATGGGTAAACTGAGGCACAGGGAGGCAAATTATTCTGCCCAGCAAGTAGGTGGCACAGCTGGGAATAGAACTCAGGAATACAGACTCCCATTTCCTTATTTATCAGGAACAAAGGTATGAAGTCCAGAAACTAGTTTGTCAGAGCACAATTAGTCATTGCAGAATAAACATTGGGCTTGAAGATTTGATTAATTATTAGTGTCAAGGAATTAAATAATTCTCTAATGATCCCATTGTAATTTAGCAGTACTCTGTGTCATGCTGGACCTAAATACTGCAGCAAGGTCCCTTAGATTCTGTAGCTGCCTGATGTAGCAGACTGGAAATCTCGGGGCCATGCCATTTAAATTAATAAGTAGAGGGGTTGTAATGCATTAAATGTTACAGTGAATCACACAGTCAGCCCCTATGTTATGTACTTTGATGGAAAATGACATTTTTTTTACTCTTCCCCCAGGATTTTGTATCGACCACACAGAACTGCATTGAAGACGTTATTAAGGGGGAAGTTGGAGGTTTTAGCAGCTCAGCAAGGGACGCTTGGGGGGCCTAGTATGCAGGGAGTATGTCTACACTGCCTCTGGGAGTGAGCTTCCCAGCCTGAGACCACAGCCTCATGCTAGCAGAGCTCATGCTAAACGCACTAAAACTGGCTGGGTAGGGGTTGCAGCTCAGCCTAGAGGCCACACCTGGCTTGAGCGCCTGAGCTCCAGCCCAAGTCACAATGTCTACCTAGCTATTTTGAGCATGCTAGCACAAGTGTGCGGACCCAGACTAGGGGGCTCGCTGTCAGATGCAGTGTAGACATACCATGGGAGGCAGGTTGGGATTGCGTGTGAGATAACACAGTGGTTGATTGATTCTGCTAAAATGATCAGCAGTGAAATAGTTAATGTCCACATTTAATCTGCCATCTTCAAGATTTTAGAGACACTGCCCCATTGAGACGAATGGGGCAGTTCCCATCTCTCAGAGCTTTTGTTTCCGGTACTCTGCTGCCCCAGGGAGACATCAGGGCCTTGGTTTGCACTTGGTCCATAAGGGTTATACATGTATTTTGTTTAAAGGAAGTATTTCCTACCAGGAACAATGTCCTCTGAGCAGGGGGTCTTAATGCGGTCTTCAGGCAGCACAAGCTGCAAAAGCTGTCAGAAGCATATGCATGCATGTAAAGGGATCTATCCCCTCTCCTGGTGAGGAAAAAAAGGGGGGGCAGGTGGAGGGAGGCCTGATGCCAAATATTTTTTTTTACAATAGTTTATCCTCTATGCAAGTTTTAGCAGCCCCTGAAAAGAGCACAGAAAAATTCTTTAGCAGACTAATTATCTGGGAAGCTATTTTTCTTATTGCAGACAAATGTGCGCTGGTGGCGAAAAGAGTCTGATGAGACAGCAGAAATGTATGGCTCCTAATGAAGATGAAAGCCCCTCTTCCAGTTACCATGCCTGGAAAACATGTGAAGAGGGGAAGGGAGGGGGGAAAAAGACAAAGCTACAGCTGCTCAGAGATACTTTAGAGTCTCAACTGGATTTGCAAAAAAAATCCTGTTTCACTGGTCTGATTCTACAGGCCCATTCCTCATACCTGATGCTGCTGATTCTGCACGTAAAGGGTTTATTTTAATTAATGTATTGATTAAAAGGGTTTATTTTATTTTATTTTATTTTACGTAGATAGACCCATAGGTTCTCTGGAGGAGACGTGAAGGGCTGTTCAGCTTCTAAGACTGAAAATTTCCACTGATCCTAAAGACCTTGAACACTGCAAAGCTTTTACAGATTGTCATCGCTGCAATCTCCACTCCACTTGTTATTTTATTTGTGGAGAACAAACAGTCTATCACCTGATAAGGTTTATGACTAATGCTCAGCAGCAACTGTTAGGAATTGTACCAGAGACACTCTTGGAACTTGCACCAGGAAGCATCCTGGCTTTACTAAAAGAGATCTGTTACAGGATAGTAAGACATGAATATACTAGCCTTTTCCTCTGGAGACCTGACTTCAAGATTGGATTTCTTGTCACTAGTGAAATGAGTTTGTCAGTTTGTCTTCACTCAGTCCATCATAGTCTCTTGGGGATGTCACATGCATGTCAAGATTGAGGCTATTGGACAGTTTCATGGGGAGCCAAGACTGGAATTGCAGGAGCTGTTGCATATCAGGTGTGAGGTGCATTGATAGAGTTACATGGGAAATCTGGCAGTATACTGTCTCTGGTGCTACAGATCAAGACAGACATTTATAAGAGCCCCAAATCTCCAGAAATGTATTTTATAGACACGCACACACCCTGTACATCATGGGACTCAAAGGACCCAATAAATCAGTTGTTTAATGGACATGGTATTGTGCCTAATGAAGGTGAAGGAAAATTACAACCAACGAGCCAAATTCTGCTGACAGCTATGATGATAGGTTTCAGAGTAGCAGCCGTGTTAGTCTGTATTCGCAAAAAGAAAAGGAGGACTTGTGGCACCTTAGAGACTAACCAATTTATTTGAGCATATGAAACTCTTCTAATCCGTGGAGTTACACTGGATGGAAACACTGCAATTGAGAGCACAATTTGACCCAATATGTTGGGGAATATTTGAGGGTGGAAAGAAATCCTCTAAAGGTCAAAGTTTTCTCAAAAGGATGATTGCTGGTACTGTCATGTATTATTTGTATTGTGGGATTGCGTAGGAGCACAAGTCATAGCCCACAACCCCCGTGTGCTAGGTGCCTGTACAAACACAAAACAAAAGGGTGGTTACTACTCCAAAGAACTTACAGTTGAAGTACCGGTCTCTGACAGGGCGCTATCTATAGCACCCTGGACACTGAGGTTGCTGCAGCACTAGGAAGATTGCAGCTTAATTGAAGTCAATTAACCAGTTTCCCTTGGAGGTTACTGACACTTGGGTGACAGTTGCTGGGCTAATGAGGCAGTTGGCTCAGTAATTAGGAGGATAAATATTTGGGAGGAACAGGAACTACAGGGGAACTCAGAGAGTGAGCCTGGGAAAGGCGAGTGGGGAAGTCTCCTCTCGTTGTAAGCCTGTGGTATGTTCGGTTATGCTTTGAAACGTGGTGAAAGAGAAACAGCCTGCGTGTGCTTGTGGCTAGGAGACCACAAGAACAAGCTAGGCAGCGGTACTCGCAGGGACATCTTGTGACAAGGTCCTTCTGTCTATCAAACACTGAGCGCTCACTCAAGCAAAGAGCACTACACAGCAACCTCTCGCCCTCTTCCCTGGAAGCTGGCCTTTGAGCTGTGGAGCATGGCTAGAAGAATCATTAGAGAGTGATAAATCAATCTGGAGCAGGGATAACAGAAGCCCTGAGCTACACACAGCAGGGAGACAGGCTCAGAAAGAGGTCATGATGGGGAGATGAGGGGGCGGGACAGCGTCCCGCTAACATTTAAAAGGGAATTAGATTTAAAAAAAAAAAAGGGGAGAGGAAAAAATGCTCAGAGGTGTGGTGGGGGGCAGTGGAAAGCAAAGACTTGAATTTGAAATAGAAGCTATCATTTCCTTACGGGCTTTATATGCCATGGCTAGTGCACACAGTTCTGTCACTTCCAGGCACAGCCATCCCTGATTGTGGAGGCAAGCAGCATGCTTCTTCCAAGCTACATGCCTTTGTTTCCCTCACCCCCTGAACAACCGTTGTTGGCACTAGGAGGCTACAGGGTTGAGTATCGGGTAAGTGCGCAGATACACAGATGAACAGTATGTGCAGGGCTGTTGCATTGGGTGTGACCTTTTATGACTGTCCTCTACTGAGTTTATGGACTTACAGGATGCTAATGAAACATTTAAAAAAAAAAATCCTAGTTAAAATTTAGGGCTGCCAGTTAATCGCAATTAACTCACATGATTAACTCAAAAAAAAATAATCGTGATTAAAAAAATTAATGGCGATTAATCTCAGTTTTAATCTCACAGTTAAACAATAGAATACCAATTGAAATGTATTAAATATTTTGGATGTTTTTCTACATTTTCATATCTATTGTATTGTGTGCTGTAATTGAAATCAAAGTGTATATTATTTTTATTACAAATATTTGCACTGTAAAAATAATAAACAAAAGAAATAGTATTTTTCAATTCACTTCATACAAGTACTGGAGTGCAATCTCTTTGTCGTGAAAGTGCAACTCACAAATGTAGATTTTTTTTGTTACATAACTGCACTCAAAAACAAAACAATGTAAAACTGCAGAGTCTACAAATCCACCCAGTCCTACTTCTTATTCAGCCAATCACGGAGACAAACAAGTTTGTTTACATTTACAGGAGATAATGCTGCCTGCTTCTTATTTACAATGTCACCAGAAAGTGAGAACAGGCATGGCACTTTTGTAGCCAGCATTGAAAGGTATTTACATGCCAGATATACTAAACATTCGAATGTCCCTTCATGCTTCAGCCACCATTCCAGAGGACATGCTTCCATGCTGATGACGCTCATTAAAAAATAATATGTTAATTAAATTTGTGACTGAACTCCTTGGGAGAGAATTGTATGTCACCTGCTCTGTTTTACCTGCATTCTGTCATATATTTCATGTTATAGCAGTCTTCGAGGTTGACCCAGCACATGTTGTTCCTTATAAGAACACTTTCACTGCAGATTTCACAAAATGCAAAGAAGGTACCAAAGTGAGATTTCTGAAGATAGCTACAGCACTCAACCCAAGGTTTAAGAATCTGAAGTGCCTTCCAAAATCTGAGAGGGATGAGGTGTGGAGCATGCTTTCAGAAACCTTAAAAGAGCAATACTCTAATGCGGAAACTACAGAACCCAAAAAAGAAAATCAACCTTCTGCTGGTGGCATCTGATTCAAATGATGAAAATGAACATGCATCAGTCTGCACTGCTTTGGATTGTTTTCGAGCAGAACCCATCATCAGCATGGATTCATGTCCCCTGGAATGGTGGTTGAAGCATGAAGGGACTTCTGAATCTCTAGCGCATCTGGCACATAAATATCTTGTGACGCCGGCTCCAACAGTGCTATGAGAGCACCTGTTCTCACTTTCAGGTAACATTGTAAAAAGAAGCAGGCAGCATTATCTCCTGCAAATGTAAACAAACTTCTTTCTCTGAGCGACTGGCTGAACAAGAAGTAGGACTGAGTGGACTTGCAGGCTCTAAAGTTTTACATTGTTTTATTTTTGAATGCAGTTGAGATTTTTTACATAATTCTACATTTGTAAGTTCAACTTTCATGATAAAGAGACTGCACTACAGTACTTGTAATAGGTGAATTGAAAAATATTTTTTTTGTTTTTTCAGTGCAAATACTTGTAATCAAAAATAAATATAAAGTGAGCACCATACCCTTTGTATTCTGTGTTGTAATTGAAATCAATATATTTGAAAATGTAGAAAACATCCAAAAATATTCAAAAAAATGGTAATCTATTATTGTTTAACAGAGTGATTGATAGCGATATTAATTGCAATTAATTTATTTAATCACTTGACAGCCCTATAAAATTAAAATACCCCTAGTTAAAGTAAAAAACAGGTTAGGTAAACTGCTTCCAATATCAGCTTAGAAGCCAGAGCAAATAATGCTGAAAGTAAGCTTACAATTACATTTATATATACATACATATTTTAAATATAGCCTGGAATATTGATTTCAAATATTGCAGATATTGAAAAACTTTTGAAATGATTTACATGAGTTCTGTTAAAAGCAATAAACTGTTTCAATCCCATGCTTAGCCAGATGGGCTGAGAACATATATTTGAAGGCCCTCTCTGAGAATTTGGCAATAGGAATAGAAATCTGGGTAGACTAGGGCATACAGCAAAGGTTCAGCACAGAGGCGGTTCCTATGGTCTAAGCCTTGCTGTGCCCATGAGTCACTGAATGTCCTCTCATGAGTCACTTGACCTCTTTTGGTGCCTCTGTCAAGACCCAGCTGGAGAGTGGTTAGATGCTGCTTGTGAATCACACTTTCCTGGGGGATGAAGAAATTACAAAAAGAACAAGACGACAGTGGTGACAAATAGAACAAATCCTGACATTTGCTTGAGAGCAGATGCCTTTTTTTCAGAGAGTTGCAAGGAAACCAAACACCAAAAGTGGAAGTCCCCAAAGGGAAATATTTTCTGTTGCAAAATGTGGATGCAGCTATTACTTGTGCAAAGCAGGTATGTCCCCCTGCATGCACCCTCTTGCACATGTAAATTGTGTTTTTCACACTCAGTGGGGCACATGCATTTTTGGCATAACTTAAGCTCCAGTGTGGGAGAGATTCTCATTGACTTCAATGGAGTCAGGATTTCACCCTCCAATTTTTTGCTCTTTCATCTGGGGCCTGAGAATAAAATGAAGGCCTATTGTGTGGCTATTCAGAGGACACCAGGCTCCCAAGGGCTCCCAACCCACATATACTGTTTCAAATGTTTTTAAACATATTTTACATAAGATGTACATATCATTCCATATTTGTTTTCATTATCACTTTTTCATGTGGATTTATTGCTCCTGAAATAGACTGAATGAATATCCTTGGAGACTGAGCTCCTCTTAATAATCAACAAAAGAGGTACCAGCATGCAGTAGCAATGCAAACTTTTTCTGCAGCTCTCCATAACAGGGCCTCCATTCTGATCTGGAAGCACAACTGACTCCACGACATATTCAGTCACTGGTCTGTCTCCTGAGAGGACTGACAAAGAGGCTAGTTAGTGACACTTGCAGTGGTGAAGGTTTTCTATGTGTGATGTAGACACTTATCACTAGGAATTGGATTGATATTTTATATAGGCATCAACTGATAATCCACTGAATGTTTATGACTACTAACCAGTATGGGGTGGGCAGCTGCTCCATTTTATGTGGTAGGACAATATCAGCATTGAGGATATTTGTAGCCAAATCTACCATCTGTGTTCATCAGCATTGGTTCAGGTTTGGCAGCTTTCTTGACATGAACGTATTATTAAAACGGAAGACCAAGAATTATGAGGAGTGTTTACCAAAAATGCCACTTCGCAGCCATCCATCATCTGGGTGCCAAATGCTTCAGTAGTATGATAAGACTGCCAGTGATGGACATAGACTAAACATCCAGCCAGACTGTCTGAAAGACCCAGCTAGAGATCGATCTGAGTGGTGCCTGATCTGTAAGGAGGCTACGTCCCTTTAGGATTTGCCATGGTGATGATGAGTAAGGGGTGGACATGAACCAGCAACCTAGAGATAAAAGTGTCTGACCAAACTTAGGGTCTGATGGAGCTCTCAACAAAGGGTCTATATCCTATTACCAATACCTCCATGAAATCTACAGCTGGTAGAAAAATTTTGAAATTGGCAATTTCAACGGTATTGTCCATTGGAACAGTGAATATCAATGAAAAAATGGGATGATATTTTTCACAAACATCTTTACCAAAATTTCTTCTCATATTTTGATCAGCTGTCTTGAAATCCTGCCTTCCTTGTCACCTTACTGCTAGAGATTGCCAGGGTACTTGACTGCAAAAAGATGCTTATGGTATTCTTTTTCTTTTCTTTTCTTTTCTTTTCTTTTCTTTTCTTTTCTTTTCTTTTCTTTTCTTTCAGTTGAATCCTTATTGAGATTTTAACAAATAACATGGAGCATAACATAGATTGTTTTCTTTTTTTCTTTTTTAATCCTTACAAAAATACAGGAAAGAAAAAAAAAGAAAAGGGAGAAGAAATGTTTCAGTCATTCTTATATCAGAATGGGTGGGCCTGTGTGCACCTGCCTAAGCCATTTGGTGGTCTGAATATTTTCCCTGTGTATTTGTACATTTCTCATCACATAAATCAGAAATTCACGCTTGCATTTGACTGGATTCCTCTATTTCATTCTCTTCCCCACATATTGTTTTTCATAATATGTCATCTCTAAATATCCAAGGGTCATTCCATCATTGCTGGCTCTGACATCTCCTTTCGCTGTCTCAGAATAATTTCTTATGTCACTACAAAATGAAATGTCCTTTTAAATCCACTGCCCCTTTGGTCTGACTCACTCAGCGGATGTCTTTGTGACGTGCATTGGGGATGAACTGTGATGCCATAAACATTGGGATTCTGACAGCCCACCCCAGAACACCCCAGAATCTCTTTCTTTCTCTCCCTGTCTTTCTCATGCTCTTTCACCTAAGAAGACAAAGGAACCAGGCCTTTGACTTTAGGGAGAGTGAGAGCCTGTCTTAAGATTTTGGTCAGCAATGTTGCTGGGGAGCAGGTGGTAAGGACTTTACCTTGATACTTGAAGTCTAGTTTGTTAAGTTTTAGCTACCAGAAAGTGTTTTATCTTTATTTCTCTTGTAACCATTTCTGACTTTAATGCCTTATATTTGTACTCACTTAAAACCTATCTCTTTGTAGTTAAATAAACTTGTTTTATTTCTTTAATCAAAACGAAACCAGGGTTCTCTTTAAACCAAACTGTTTGATAACTCCAATTAAAGTAGTAAACTGTTGCATATTAACCCCTTACAGGGGTTACGGACCTCTAATATCTGAACTATCCAGAAGAGGGCTGGACAGTGCAGAACACAGGTTCTGGGGGGAAATTCAGGACTGGGAGTGGTTTGGGGTCACCCTGCAAGTAGTTACCAAAGCTGATGGAAGCCAGAGTGTTGCTGACAGGCTGGTGGGGTCAGGGCTGCTGGACCAGGACTGCACTTATACACAGACATGGTTATGAGTGAGCCAGGTTGGGAGCTGCAAAAGTAAAGCATTATGAGGTACCTAAGGTTATGAGGCAGGTAGTGACACAACCTCTCACTAGTCTGGGTGGCATCGCAGAAGGGGTTAAAAGGTAATAGCGCTGCTATGCTATACTTAAACTTCTGAAAGGTGTGTGACTTTGTTACCACACAACATTTTGATTTAAAAACTACAATAACATAAAATTAACATGTTATACATTAAATGGATTAAAAGCTGGCTAACTGATAAGGTCTCAAGATGTAATTGTAAGCAGGGAATCATCATTGAATGAGTATGTTTCTAGTAGGGTCCGGGAGGGATCTGTTCTTGGTCCTGTGTTACATAATTTTTTTGTCAATGACGTGGAAGAAAACATAAAATCATCACTGATAAAATTTGGTGATAACACACAATTGAGGGGAGTGGTACATAGTGAATAGGACAGGACGCTGATACACAGCAATCTGGATTGCTTGGCAAGCTGGGTACCAGAAAACAATATGCATTTTAATATGGCAAAATGGAAACATCTGATATTCCACTGACATCAGAATAATCAGCATCAGTAATAGTGGGATGCACAGAGTACATGATGGTTTAAGGAGTCTATCATGGTGGCTTCTTGGCCTACTGGGATGATTCTCACATTGGTTGGGAGAGCTCTCAGAGAGACATCGTGGATCATATGCAGGTGTTCAGATATCACAGGGATAGGTGCAGTATAAATATGAGAATAGAATACAATAAAATAGAAAATCGTACAGGACCTGCCCCAAAGCCAACTGAAACCAATGGGAATCTTGCCATTGAAATCAATGGGCTTTGGATCAGACCCATAAAGAGATCTCAGTGAACTTTCTTTGCCTAATTTTGAAAGCTGGAGAGGCAAGGCCCTTCCATTTCTGTACCTAATATGGACTCTGCTTTAATTAGAAGAACATGTGGGATTTATTTTTTTCATGTATCACCCCGGAAAAAATATGGACAAAGAAAAGGTTTGCAAGCTCAAACCAGTTTACAAACTCAAAACAATGGTTCATGAATCTTGCAAACCTCCAAGTTTTCTGAAAGGAGGGCAGCTGGTCTTTGGTGCTGTCATATACCTAAAGAAAAACCCAAAGCCATTGTAAGAAAAACCACCTGCTAGTCAACAGGTGGTGATGAGAGGAAAGATGCATAAATAATCCAACAAGTGGAATTCCCTGGTGGCATGCTCATGCTCCTCTGAAATCCACCACATGAGTTAAACCAGATCTCCTTGTAGCATAGACTATGGGTGCCACCTGTTATTCTGATCCAGACATGACATCGGTCTTTATAGTTTCATAGCCATGGGCAAAATGCTTAAGAAAATCCACATTGGAGCTTTGTCAACGGAATGAAAGAAGCACTGCTTCTGTGTGTCACTGTAGCTTGGTTTGTGGTTCCTGGATCTCTGTTCCTAGAGGTCATCATCAGCCCTAAATAAAATGTTATTAATAAAGACGTGCTGTAAATGTGATTTTCACCACTGACCTTAATTGCACAGGTCAGAAATGAAAGCAGTACACCATATGCCAGACATTAAGGTCTTGAGCAATTCCACTGCAAACGTTACACTCCCTGGATTGGATTGGATCCCAGCCAGATTGTGCTCACTGAAAATTATAAATTGCCTTTTTCTTGCTGGCAAAGTAAAAAAAAAAAAAAGGTAAAAGGGACATTGCTTTGTTGATGAAGATGCACAAGGCAGAGTTCATGCCGATGCGGTGGATTTAGCACAGATTATGAGAAATATTTTAATAGGCTCCACAGCTTCTTTGAGTGGCCTTGAAGAAATCACTGTTCCTGAAAGCTGAGGTGACATTAAAGGAAAGGGGTCTTTGCTCACGCACTCTGGACATCTGAATTGTGCAGCTTTTTCTAACATGCCCGTGAATGGTGAGGTGCAAAACAGGATCTATGGCAGTTTATAGAGGGTGGCACTGCGGTAAGCTATGATTGTCTCTTAGAGTCCTTTTCTTCTGAAGTATTTATGACCTCTACGCGCTCCCTGGCTACAATCCCTGCCCAAGCTCTATTTCAATCCACTGTCCATCCACGCCTCATTTTACCAGGTTTTCTCATCTCCAGCTATAATGATGATTGAGTGATACTAATCTGAGAGCTGCAGGGAGTTGGCGGTTAGAGAGTTGAACTTCAATGAACATTAACCCTTGTGGGCTCTCTTAACATTTAGATCCAGACTTCGGAAGCAAATGAAAACGAAAATCATTCTAGTGCTTTTGTCATCTGTGGGGAATTCAGTCATAGAAATTAAAGATGGAAAAGACCTTTTAGATCAGTGTGTCCCTCTGTCGTGTCAATATCTACAAGGTTTATACTATTTCTCTTGGAAAAATTAGGGAATTATTATACTCCAAGGTTGTTGTTGTTCTCTTAGACTATTGTGCTAAAAGGTGCTAGACACTTTCCAAACACAGAGAGAGACAGATTCTCTGCCTGAAAGAGTGCATAGGGATAAAGAGAGACAAAGAACAGAGGAAAGAGGTGCAACATACAAACAAAGTGATCAGGATTCTGTGTACATGGCTTATTAGTAGATCTGGGTGAAAAATGTTCTTTATTTTCCACTACAAATTTAAGCTGCATTTTTAATTAAATTTGTAAAGTTTCTGTTGAAGAACCAAAACCAGTTTTTGTTTGTTTATTGAAACCACAAGATTATTCGTTTTCAACAACAAAAAATCTGACCACCATGGAAATGTTTGTTTTCTCTCTCACACACACCAAAACGCTCTATGTCAAAATACCATTTTTCATTGAAAAAAAAAATGAAGAAAAAAATTCACTCAGCTCTATTTTTAGCTACAAGTTTGAGTTTGTTTGTTTTTGGATGGGAGTGAGGGATTGTTGTTGGTTTTAGTTGAACATATAGGGCCAGATCTTCAGCTGGTGTAAATAAGCATAGAGCCATTGATTTTAATGACATCTTTGACTTCAATGGAGCTATACTAATTTACACCAATTGTAAAGATACTTGCCCTGTCCTTCTTTCATCATTCATACCTCCTGTCTTCTCCTCACAGCAATTCCCAGCTTCACTTCCACTATCCTTAAACCCCCTTCCCTTTCAACATTTGATCCCTTCCCTTCACATAAATAAGCAGTTCACTTAGGCTATGAGATCCGTCCCTTCTCTGAGACAATCCACCAGTGCAAGATAAAGCATCCTGAAGGATGTTGTAATTTACACTGACGCCATCATCCCCAAGGTTGCAATATGGCAGCCTGTTATCTTCTGGGCACAGGAATGCCTCTGCACCAGTGGCAGGAGGTAGAAGGTATAGGAGCTGCTATAGTGGCTCTCTGCTATCCAAGGATCCTCTATAGGAGATCACACAGGGCTGGAGCTGGCTTTAGGGCAGCTTTATACCAGCAGAACACTGCTGCATTACCCAAGCAAACCACTCCAGCTGTGCCTAGCATTCCATGGCTGCATCTGAAGAGTTGGCCCATTCCTTATTATCTGAACAACACCAAACACATTCTAGCGTTTTCAAGCAGGTACACAGATAAGACCTCTGCTCCAAGGAGCTTACAATCTAAATACACATCCAGGTTTTCTCACCCTCCACCCCCCCACACAAATTCACTCTCCTGCTGGTGATAGCCCATCAGTTTGGATGAGCTATTACCAGCAGGAGAGTGAGTTTGTGTGTGTATGGGGGTGGGGGGGATGTGAGAAAACCTGGATTTGTGCAGGAAATAGCCCGACTTGATTATCATGCACATTGTGTAAGGAGTTGTCACTTTGGATGGGCTAGCACCAGCAGGAGAGTGAATTTGTGTGGGGGGGTGGAGGGTGAGAAAACCTGGATTTGTGCTGGAAATGGCCCACCTGATGATCACTTTAGATAATCTAAATACACAATATACATCAGGTTTAGGCCTGGGGATGTGATATAAAGCAGTGTGACTGAGCAGTGAAGACAGCATGGGGTCTGATTACAGTTTTACTCTGATCTGAATTTGCTGAGTGTAAAGTTTTGTTGATCAGTCATCGGATTAGCTGCCACTTCTCTGGGACTAGAGATTATAGGGACGAGACTCATTGTAAGGAAGAATTTGGAAGGGGAGAGAGTCAAGGTTTGGCTGTCTGGATTAGAGAAGGGGTTCCAGGTGTCTGAAGCTGCATGGAATAAAGTCCTGAGGTGAGAGTGGGAGAAGGACACAGGGCCAGTTAATCAATTGTTGATTATTGGTCATTCTCAGCCCTCTGCAGGGCTTTTTTTGCTGATGCTCTTGTTCATCCATATCTGTACCAGCCATTCACATGCTGAAGAGAGAAGGCTTCTTCATCACTGCTTCTGTCCATCCATCTAGACCAGTGGTTCTCAAACTTTTGTACTGGTGGCCCTTTCACATAGCAAGCCTCTGAGTGCGACCCCCCCCCCTTATAAATTAAAAACACTTTTTAGTGTATTTGACATCATTATATATGCTGGAGGCAAAGCGGGGTTTGGGGTGGAGGCTGACAGCTTGCGACCCCTCATGTAATAACCTCATGACCCCCTCGGGATCCTGACCCCTAGTTTGAGAACCCCTGATCTAGACCAACTGTTCTCCATCATGGCGATGGCTTTTGTTCAGAATCTCAAGGTTCTTGGTCCGTGTAGTGTGGAGAGGGATATGATGATACTGTCACACTAGACATGCTCTCTCTCTCTCCAGTGATCTTAGGTTGAGTCTGCAAGGGATTGATGTTTGTGGTGGCCTCACTAAGGGGTATACAAGGTGCTACATTGCAAAAGATCCTTCTCCCTTGTCATTTTAAAGGAAGTTTCAGCATTCAGAGATTGATGCCCGCCAGGCTACCATGACCAAAGTAGGACTCTGGGATCACTGCACCACATATACTAGCTCTCTTCGTCACCCACGCTAGCCAACAGGTCTGGCTTTGGGAATTTGAGGCTTTTCTATATAGAGTGGTGTGGCAGGGCTTGCCCTTTAAAGGGAGTCAGATGCCCAGCTTGCCTGTGACAAGCTACTGAAGGGAATGAGCCAACCCAGGTCCACCTGGGCATAGCTAACTACCTCAGCAGCTGGAAAGCAGTTAAATAAGTAAGCAACACTTAGGCCTAGTAAAAAGCTTAGGAGAGCTCAGTTGGGGAAGCACCTGAGGAGAAAGGGAGCTCTGGAGGAAGGGAAGCTTCCTGGGCATCTGAACTAGGCAGAAATGGTGCTCCTACAGCAGAAAGAAAAGCAATTATAGATCTCTCCAGACAGGAAGGCCTGGGAGAGACTGTGCCCAGAAAAGACCTGCAGATCTCTCCAGGCAGCAGGGTCACCTGAGGCCTTACAGCAGGAGGAGCTGCTGCTGGAGCCCAGGGACTTCTGTTTTAGGACTTTTAAGTTTTATCTAAGGTAAGAGCCTTTAAACTGTCATACAAATGCTCCTTTCAGACAGCTTTGTTAAAGAGAGATACACTGCTATAGAATGTTTGGCTTCTCCTTGACTGGGCTGTTAAAGGGACCTCATTGTTACCTCAGTGAGGGGAAACCTGGGGCAGTATACAGCGGAACCGTACTCCACCACAAAGGCGTGCTCGGGGTGGAGGGGGAGGTGATACCCTGCCTGCAAAAAGGGCATCTTTTCAAACACCCCTCTTCTTCATCTTCTGTTCAATGAACTCTCACAGTGACAGGGTCTATAGTCCCACCATAAATTTGCATCTCACCTGAAAACTGGGTCCCCTCTATGAATCAAACACAGTTTTTGGGGAGGATCCCAGGAACCATCCCCGCAAGCCATCCTACTCTGGACTGTGGAAGAATGGCACCTATCAGCCCTTCGATATTAGGGTGAGGGATGCTTTAACAGTGCAGTAGATGGATGGATGGATGAGAGGAATTCTTCCCCAGGCTGCAGGAATACAGCATATGACTTTCTGAAAGGCTAGAGACACACTCCTACCATTGAAAAGAAGCCCTCCATGGACACACACTAACATAGTACCAGTGGACAATTAGCTAGCTTCAAAAGGGCTTCCTACCCAAAGGAATTCAAACTTGCCCAAAAGGCTGAGATCTCTCTGGGTGAACTGGGTCCACTCACTTTGTCATGCTGTGTCTTTGCAACTTGCTTTATAGTTCCCAGTCCCTCAGCCCCCTTTTCACTTACCTCACAATCTAAACCACAGCACCATTTTTCACAGCCAGCTCTCTTCCTTCTTCTCCCCATCCATGCTTGCCGCACAAGTCTTGATGCGTTACCTGTGAAAGGAACCTTTTCCCCAAATTTATTTTCTTATGTTCCTGAAGCATCTGAGAAGAGCGAGAGAGAGAGAGTGAGCAGCATCCAGGTTGTACATGGACCATCTTTTGAAAGTAAAAATAATTTAAAAAAAGATTTCATTTGAACATATCCATTAACTGGCTTCTTCACCTAATTAGTTGTGGAAAAGTTGCCAGATGGACACAGATTTTAATGATGGCTTCATTCAAAGTCTTGGAGGAGTGAGCTGGATGTAAGAGATAATTACCTTGACTTTTAGATGTAAAAGGCTTCTATTTTATTCTGCTTCTCTTCCCCCTCTCCCCCCAACCCCACTTCCTCAGTTCATTTTTAATGAAAGAGAGGAGCAGTAAAATTCAAAACATCAGATAAGAAAGGAAGGTTCGTTTAATCTCTGCTCAGCGCCAGCCCGGAGTGACACTTCTGAGAATTGGTTTGATGGGGAGCTTGTTTGTTCATAAATTGTCACAAAATGGCATTCAGAATGTAACTGGCCCCTTATCCCTGCACTGTACAGTGGGGAGAAACTTCAGGAATCAGATTAAATGCTACAGGGGCAAAAAAATGAATTTCCTGACAGAATTAGAAATAAGGAATGGAAATGCCTCTCACACAGGCGCGCTCTCTCTCTATCTCTCCTGTTCTCTCACACATAATTATGACATGGTGTATCCAGAAGGGGCACAGATGCATGTGCACAAAAGCATGCTCACCTGCATGTCTATACTATACAGTGTGAAGCAGAGGAGGGAGCTACACAACAGCCCACTAGTGGGTGTAATGTCAGACAAGGTTAAAAGTGATCATGTCTCCCTCTAGTGGTTAGATGCCCACATGGGATATAGGCTTCAGCACCGCTAGAGCCAATGGGATTCTCCTTTAGCTCAAGCAAGGGAGCCTGTGTTTTCAGGGCAGGAGGGTCTATGCTCTGTCCTCACAAGTGGTATGAGTGAGTGAGCACTGCCTGATCCAGCCTGTCACCCCCTGCCTACAGTAGTGATAATACTTAGGCATTTATAGAACTCCTTCCGTCTGGGAAGGTATTTCCACCTCCTTGCCAGGTAGAGCTCTATTCATATGCCTTTCTGCAGGAAGAAGAACATAAGCTCCTGAACAGTTTTGGGACTTCCTCAGTCACAGGGTGAGTCAAGAACAAAGCTGCGAATTGAACCAGTCCTATCTACATTAGCCACAAAACCATCCTCCCTAGTTTTACCATCAGTGTTTTCTCTCCTACGTTTCCCTCTGCACAACATCTCCTTGGTTCTCCACCATTGTCTCCTTCTTTGCACACCGCCTCCATTTCCCCAGGTCTTCTACCTGTAATGGTCCAGTCTCCTCCCCATAACTCTCTCTCTCACTCCTTTCACTCCCTTGTATTTCATCATTACCTGTTCATCAGCTCCTGGCTCCTCCCCAAGTCCTGCCCTCTTCCACTGCCCTGTGCTGGGAGTGCAATGTGTGGCTGTTGCTGAGGGACAGGTGGCGAGTGAGTGAGTGTGAGGCAAGCCATGCTAGCCCCTGCCTCCTTCCTCAGATTGTCTGCACTAAGAAATATAGTTGATGGAAGGGGACCAGCATTGGGAGTGATCAGAAAGGGGGGGATGAAGCTGTGGCTGCTTGCACAGCAACCCACAGAGTAGTTCTTGTTAGATGGAGGAGAAAACCTTGCTTCCTTCCTTGCAGCCTGGTTTCTGAGGGATTCTCCAGTAGAGCTGAATGAATGTGCTGATGGCTGAGGCAAAGCTCTGACTGTCACCCCCACTTTGGTGACACTGGGAAGGGATGTGCACAGCAGAAAAGTTTTCAAAAAAAGGCTTAAATAGTGTGAGGACAGAAAATAGTTCTAATGAATCAAGACTATATGGTTTGAACTGAATATTGTGTACAGCTCTACTGCATATTCGAACACACACTTTAAGTCATATTTCCTTCAATTCAATTGGACCCTTGTGACTGACACTTAAAAGCACATTTCAATTAAAGCCTGTTAGCAGCATGCACACTTAGGCCTTTAACAGGTCAAATGCCTATAAATATATCAAGCAAAGCAATTTCTGGCCTCTACTCTCATTTTCTTGAAAGAAGCCTGATTCTTTGCCAACAAACGCCACCCCGTCTCCTCCTGTGAAATCTGAGCATCCAAAGGAAAAGCCAGAGCGCGCACGAGAAGTATAGCTTAGCAGAGCTGCTCTGTACAGAGACTTATTTCATAACCTTTGTGGTGATTCAACAGATTTGTGATCAAGGGGTATTCAGATACTGCTGATGACAGACAAACTGTATACACTCCAAAGGTTCTGTATGGGAAAGGACCCAAAATTTTACTATTAGACATCATAGTATATCATGGTAATGGGCATTATAGTAGCACGTTGGATAGATGAGATGTATGGAAAAATAAAAAATGAAAGGGTGAATAGGTTCAACATAAGAACCCACCATGTGGTATCTGAGTGACTATACTAGGACATAGATGTTACAATGCCATTATCTAAATAATTGAGACCTGCTAAAGGAAACTGGCAACCACTTCAGAACAGTCTTTCTAAAGAAGATTTCAGCACCTACTTGAGCTAGAAAGCCCATGAAACTAGGTTTCAGAGTGTTAGCCGTGTTAGTCTGTATCAGCAAAAACAATGAGGAGTCCTTGTGGCACCTTAGAGACTAACAAATTTATTTGGCCATAAGCTTCCATGGGCTATAACCCACTTCATCAGATGCAACATGAAACTAGGCTTTCTCATGAAGTTTCAGTAATTCTAGTACTAGTTCCAAGTAGAATTACAGAAGAAGGTTTGCCTAAATGAATGCTAATGGGGGTAATGTAAGGAAACATCTCTGAACTTTCACAGTTGTACCCCTTCAGGTCATTTCTAGAAACAGAGGAAAGAATTCAAAAAGGGGGATTGTTGTTTTTCCCCTTGTTCACCCATTTTGTATTGGAATGAAGTCCTGAGATATTCAGGGCCCAATCCTTGTGGCTGTAACCCAATATAGCTCTGTTGATTTCAATGGAACAACACCAATTTAAACCAGCTGAGCCTTTGACCCTTTGCCTTGAGAAGAAATGGTTAGGACTTGGTAGATCCAGGTTCAATCCCTGGCTCTGCCACAGACTGCCAGTGTGACCTTGGGCAAGTCACTTAGTCTGCCTGTGCCTCAGTTCTCCAAACTGGACTGTGGTTTTACAAATAGGATAATAGCCCTGACCGACCTCACAAGGGTGTTGTGAGGGAAAATACCTTAAAGACTGCCAGGCACTCAGATTCTATGGTAATGGGGGGGCCATATAAGTACCTCAGACAGAAAGAATCTTGACTTTGTCTTTTCCTGTACTCACTAGAGTCATGGGCCCATACCACAATGTTCAGAGACACATCACTGTCCAAAGTTTATCTAGGTTTGTTCTTTTCATTTTCTTTTCATTATCCTGGGAGGGGCCAGTCACAACATCCTGATCCATATAAAGTCTGAGGGGTTTTGGGACAACCTCTAAAACTGAAGTGAGAAGGGCTGAGGTCCTAGCTCATTCGCTGTTGAGTAATGATCAGGCATTCCCTGCTCACCATGTCTGAAACATTGCTAGCAGGTTTGATACATCTTTCCCTGTAGAGTGAATCTGTGCTTTTGTACAGAGGGCCCACAGTTGGATCATCTTTGCAAAGCAACATGGTTATTATTTGTCACTGCCAGAGCCTACCTGTTCCCAGTTGCCTTGAGAGTGTTCAGCATTTCATATGAGCCACGTGGCCAGGGGCAGAGTGCCAGAATTGCTGACAGAGTCTCTTTTATTGTGTAAAAGGGACCTGTAATGAAACTGAGCTGCTCTGTCACTGCAGAGATCCAACCCACCACTGAATGTCTGCTTGACAAAAACATCAGCACGGTCAAAGGGTAGCCAGGGCAGTCAGTTATTAGAGAGACTAGTGAGTTGTGTCCACTAGTGTGTGTCCTGTGTCCAGGGGAGACTGGCACATAAGTACTCAACTCAGCCAGCTGCCTGGGAATGGCCACTGAGTTTCACTCTTCCTCCTCGGAAGTCTGAAGCTGAGGCTGAAATAGAAAATAGGAAGAGTTAAGTCAGAACCATCTGCTCAGGCTCCTGCCTAACATTAATGACTAAGATTTGCAAAGGTTCTTTCAAATGTTACAAAGGGTGTCTGTAGGGCTTGCTGTGACTGCTACTGAGAAGCAGCAACCTCAGGTGTGGTACACCAGAGCTGTTTAAAAGCGCCCAGGAAAACTGAACAACAGTCTGGGACTGGATCAAATTGAAATTTCAGGAGGGATTTAGGAAGGCAGAATGTCATCTGGAGGTTGGGCAGGTGTGACAGGGCGGCAAAGCACTATCGGTAGCACCCTGGGCACTGAGGTTACTGCAGCACCGGGAAGATTGCAGGCTTCATTGAAGTCAATTAACCAGTTTCTGCTGGGGACTACTGACACTTGGGTGACAATTGCAGCGCTAATGAGGCAATTGGCTCAGGATTGGGGAGCATATGTTTGGGAGGAAGTGGGAAGCAAAGAAAGGGGCTCAAAATGAGCTAGGAAGAGGAGAGAAAGCTGTGTGAAAGCCTCCTCCTGCTCAATACCTGTCATTCCTTCTGTTTTGCTTTGCCCACATGGTGAAAGGGAAACAGCCTGCATGTGTTTGTGGCTAGGCAATCACAAGAACAGGCTAGGCAGCGGTACTCACAGTGTAGGTGAAGGGACACCTTGTGACAACTGGGCACTGTGGTTAACACCCCTACTCCTGTGAAAAGTGCTATATGAATGTTAATGATCACGAGTGGAGAACCTTGGTTTTAGATCTCATTAGAAAGAGAGAACCTCTGTCAGCACACTGCTCCCCAGTGCCCCGCTGGGGATTTACTAGGCACTGGTTCAAAACTACTCCCAGCAGACCTTAGCACCATGCTGGCGCACTGACTCAACATTGTCTTAGAGCGCTCCCCCTTGAATGATCAGCATCACTTCTATAGGGACTTTACTAAAGTATCCAGATCCATTCTCAGGCTCAGAGAAAACAGGGTAGTTATTTCATGGAATCATAGAACTAGAAGGGACCTCGAGAGGTCATCTAGTCCGGTCCCCTGCACTCATGGCAGGATTAATTATCTAGACCATCCCTGACAGGTGTTTGTCTAACCTGCTCTTAAAAATCTCCAGTGATGGAGATTCCACAACCTCCCTAGGCAATTTATTCCAGTGTTTAGCCACCCTGACAGGAAGTTTTTCCTAATGTCCAACCTAAACCGCCCTTGCTGCAATTTAAGCCCATTGCTTCTTGACCTATCCTCAGAGGTTAAGAAAAACAATTTTTCTTCCTCCTCCTTGTAACAACCTTTTACATACTTGAAAACTGTTATCATGTCCCCTCTCAGTCTTCTCTTTTCCAGACTAAGCAAACCCAATTTTTTCAATCTTCCCTCACAGGTCATGTTTTGTAGACCTTTAATCATATTTGTTGCTCTTCTCTGGACTCTCTCCAATTTGTCCACATCCTTCCTGAAATGTGGCGTCCAGAACTGGACACAATACTCCAATTGAGGCCTAATCAGCGCTGAGTAGAGTGGAAAAATTACTCCTCATGTCTTGCTTACAACACTGCTGCTAAAACATCCCAGAATGATGTTCGCTTTTTTTTGCAACAGCATTATACTGTTGAATCATATTTAGCTTGTGGTCCACTATGACCCCCAGATGCCTTTCCGCAGTACTCCTTCCTAGGCAGTCATTTCCCGTTTTGTATGTGTGCAGCTGATCCTTCCTTCCTAAATGGAGTACTTTGCATTTGTCCTTATTGAATTTCATCCTATTTACTTCAGACCATTTCTCCAGTTTGTCCAGATCATTTTGAATTTTAATCCTGTCCTCCAAAGCACTTGCAACCCCTCCCAGCTTGGTATCGCAAATTTTATAAGTGTATTCTGTATGCCATTATCTAAATCATTGATGAAGATATTGAACAGAACCAGATCCAGAACTGATCCCTGTGGCACCCCACTCACTATGACTGTGAACCACTGATAATTACTCTCTGGGCATGTTTCAGAGTAACAGCCGTGTTAGTCTGTATTCGCAAAAAGAAAAGGAGTACTTGTGGCACCTTAGAGACTAACCAATTTATTTGAGCATGAGCTTTCGTGAGCTACAGCTCACTTCATCGGATGCATACCGTGGAAACTGCAGCAGACTTTATATATACACAGAGAATATGAAACAATACCTCCTCCCACCCCACTGTCCTGCTGGTAATAGCTTATCTAAAGTGATCATCAGGTGGGCCATGGGCCATGGGCCCACCTGATGATCACTTTAGATAAGCTATTACCAGCAGGACAGTGGGGTGGAAGGAGGTATTGTTTCATATTCTCTGTGTATATATAAAGTCTGCTGCAGTTTCCACGGTATGCATCCGATGAAGTGAGCTGTAGCTCACGAAAGCTCATGCTCAAATAAATTGGTTAGTCTCTAAGGTGCCACAAGTACTCCTTTTCTCTGGGCATGGTTTTCCAACCAGTTTTGCACCCACCTTATAGTAGCTCCATCTAGGTTGCATTTCCCTAGTTTATTTATGAGAAGGTCATGGGAGACCATATCAAAAGCTTTACTAAATCAAGATATACCACGTCTATTTCTTCCCCCCCCATCCACAAGGCTTGTTACCCTGTCAACGAAAGCTATCAGGTTGGTTTGACACAGTTTTTGTTTTTGACAAATCCATGCTGATTGTTACTTATCACCTTATTATCTTCTAGATGTTTGCAAATTGATGCTTAATTATTTGCTCCATTATCTTTCGCATACAGAAGTTAATCTGACTGGTCTGTAATTCCCTGGGTTGTCCTTATTTCCCTTTTTATAGATGGGCACTATATTTGCCCTTTTCCAGTCTTCTGGAATCTCTCGCGCCTTCCACGACTTTTCAAAGATAATCGCTAATGGCTCAGATATCTGCTCAGTCAACTCCTTGAGTATTCTAGTATGCATTTCATCAGGCCCCGGAGACTTGAAGACCTTTAATTTGTCCAAGTAATTTTTAACTTGTTCTTTTCCTATTTATCCTGCTGGGCTGCAGTTCCTGAAACCCAGCCACTGCTTGCCATGTCCTTCCAAAATCTACACCCCAACTACACTGCATGCCACAAAAATCCCCCTCTCAAAATCTTTAGCTGGCACAGATGTGTTTTATGTATTTCACTTCCTTAATAAAAGCAGGTGGGTGGAGAAGTCCCAAGGATGCTAAATTTCACTTTTTTTGTTTAAGTGACTCTTAGATGTACAGCTTAACACTTGCGGACTCTAAATGTGCTTGAAAAGGGAGAAAACACTCAGGGTATGTCTTCACTACCCGCCAGATCAGCGGGTGGCAATCGACCCAGCGGGGATCAATTTATCGCGTCTAGACTAGATGCGATAAATCGACCCCCGAGCGCTCCTCTGTCAACTCCTGTACTCCAGCACCGCGAGAGGCACAGGCGGAGTCAACGGGGGAGCAGCAACAGTCGACTCACCGCGGTGAAAACACCACGGTAAGTCGATCTAAGTATGTCGACTTCAGCTGCGTTCTTCACATAGCTGTAGTTGTGTAACTTAGATCGGTCCCACCCCCTAGTGTAGACCAGGGTTATTCTCTGGGCCCTCTTCTCCTAAGAACTGAGCCTCTCCTGAGTGAGTTGGTTCCCTTGGCTTTAATGTGAGCTCAGGGAAGAGTACTCAGCACCTTGTATGATCTGACCCGGCATCAGAACTGCAATGGTCAGACAAAGGCTGGCGCGGCTGCATGAGGTGACAACTATGTTATTAGTGATGTCGCTCAGAGAGGGTGATTCCTTGTGCCCTGTGGCTTCCGTCCTCGGCATAATGACCATATTTCTGCTCTCTTTTTTTATTAATTTATTTATTTGCTTTGAGCGAGGCCATCAGAGTGACAAGCCGAGTCAACGCGATGGTTCATCATCTTCCTATCCCTGCAATTTTAATTCGGCAGATTGCTGCCTCGCATGTGCGTGTGTGTCAGCTCCTCTTGTGCTTCTCTGACACATCACCTTTCGGGGACCTATCATTTTTCATCCGAGATTATGGACAGGCATTTGGGAGAGTGGCCTCGACCAGTGAGGCAAGGAGAAGCCTGATCGTTTTTATGAACTGAGGGGTAGAGTGAGCCATAAAATATATGACAAATTACAGCCAACGTTTCCTGTAAGAAGTACACCTGTAAGAAATTAATGGGTTTGGATTTAATAGAGCAGAAGATTTACCAGCCTTTAAAAGCTTAATACCAGCAGCTGGTGTTGGGTGAAATCATCTGTCAGTGGCTAAGAGGTATGAGCTTTCTGATTCTCCTCATCCTCATGCAAATGGAAACAATCACAGCTTTAGAGATCCACTGATGTTTGCTGCAGCTTGTTAAGATAGTCATAGCTGGGATGGGGGGAGGGATGCCTTCTGTGTTTGGATCTGTAAAGATAAAACCAGCCCATGAAAAGAGCATCTCTCTGCAGCATTGATTTGCTCTCACTGACAGCGGAAATATTAGATTGGAAGGGGTAGTTGCAGTGATCATCTCTGGTTTGTTAATTATCAGGTCACTTGTTTGGATTTGCTGGTTGCTTGTTCCTCTTCCCATTCTTCTGAAGTAAATACTGCTTTTGAAAGCTTTTCCCTTCAGTTTCTGTCCCCACGGTCAGCCATCATGGCTCAGGTGGACTAGAAATGCACCTTTTAATTCTTTAAGCAGAACTACTCTGGCTCCAAAATGTTGTGTAAACACAGCAGAGGTCATCATGCAGGTTTAGAAATATTGGGGGAATACCCACCTCCTGGGAATACCCACCTCCGCTCTGATAGAATGCATGTTAGACACCACCAATTTGCTGTCAGTGCGTTTGATCCTGCAAGGTGCTGAATTGCTTTCACCTCCCAGTGTCTTCAGAGCTTCACAGCAGGGAGCTGGATGGTGTATTTACTACCCTGGGCCAGTCAAGGTTTATTTTAATAACTCCCTTTTGTTTAACCTTTTGTGCAGTAAAGCCCTCAATACATTTCAAGCCTTTTTTTTTCTTTCTTTTTTTTTTTTTTTCATCTGTGAGTCAAGCATCTTCTCCCCTTCACATTCCCTCTGGGAACCTCACCCAAGAAAACTGGCTTCAGGACTTGTAACTTGTTCTCCACCATTTACAAACAAATTGGGCTATCCTCAAAGATTATTTCAGGAGAATTTTAAAGGTTATCTGTTATGTGGAGGGAAGCATGCATGTGATTTATCTGCTGATATACTTTCAGCAACAAGTGGTAGGGAGCTAAAAAAAACCACCCACCCAAACAAACAAGCAGAATGTAAATAGGATAAAATAAATTCCTGGAACCTTGGGATTCCACCTGTCTTGCAGAAAGGGATTGCCCGTTTTAAAAGGAGTTGGTGTTCTTCATTGGAATTCACCCTGCAGAGCAAGATAGAATTGTAAGGCTCCAAGACTGTTGGGGCTGTCCATAAATTACATAACACATTTTTTGGTGATTTTTTTCAAGACCTACCCACCCCCTTATACTACTTTGTAACACTGAAATAAACATGTAGAATTAAGGCTCCACCCACTCCATAACACTTTTTGTAATTTTTGGACAGTTCTGTATAGAAGTTAAAGAAAATAAAATCAAGCTCATAAAGAGATGTGGTGTTATTTTAATGACACAGAGCATGAGGAGGCCCTTTCTTGGGGCTCTCCTATCAGGTAAGGGTGGTCTTTACCATAAAGAGTTCACAAAGAACTCAATCAAAGAAAAGGCCAGAGGTGAATTCAGGCAGCTGCAAAAACATCTGTTCAGGTAAATCTCTACCCAATATCAATCAAAGTCCAGATCTACAACACCGCTGTACAGAAGAGGATGCAGGATATTGAGTCAATAATGATAGTTTATGGCTGTAGTCAATAGAGATGTCTCAAAAGACTTACTGAGGTCTCACTGGAGAGTGAAGATACATTAGACATCATCTTCCCAGCTCACTGATCAAAAAGGGATCTCTTCTGGGAAAGTCCTACAGATTTTCATGGAGATAGGGACAATAGAATTCTATAGAAATCACTCTACTCACAGCCCAGTGAATTAAATGAAGTATGGTAATCTTTCTGTAGATTTTCTGAGTCATAATTTAGTACTCTGTATTAGGGATATAATTTTTAAGATTGCATTCCTCAAAACTTCAGAAGATTTATCATTTTCTAATGAATTTTATAGAACTTCTCTATAAGGGATAATTTACAAAAAGAGTGTACTTTTTATTATAAAGTTGTAATTTTATTTTATTGCTATTTTAATGATGTAGTGAGCTCTGGCTTGTGAAACACAGAAAAATAATTATGGTTATTTATTATTATTATTATTGTTTAATATTTATTATTAACATAGGAGTGCTTTCACTGAGTGATTCCTTGTTCTTGTATTATGGGACAGGATAAATAGGAGCCAAATTAGTCTTCTTTACATCCTTCATTATTTCATATAAGTATCCCTACTACATTTCTTCTTGGTCTTTCGAAATGAACCTTAATACAGATGATTGGTTCATCTATTTTGTACGCAGAGAAGCCCAGTTCTGCCAGAACTGACTGGTGCGTGGTAAAAAGAGACAAATGTTACAGAGGATAGAAGAAGACTTCGAAATGAACTCTCAGCAGCATTCTCAAGACCAGAATTGAACCACGCAAAGCATGAACTGAAATGAGATGTGTATCTAATGACAGGCAAATATTCACTGGATTAACGGAATGGTCTGATGTGAAATGATGAGAAAGTAACAGAGCTGGCTGAGGACACTGCTGATATTATTGGATGGCACCAATTGTACCATATGGTCCTTCTATTCCATTCTCTTCCACCGCTGAGTGAACTGCTATAAGAGACCCTCACCTTGCAAGTACTGTGCCACATTCCTTGTTGAGGATGTTGCCCTTGAATACAGCCAGTTTAGGAGTAAAGCTGCCCCAGCCACTTTTTACGTTGTTAAACAAAATTGTGCTCGGATGAAATCTCATCCATCAGGCTTATTCACTGGAACAAAGCAAGAAAGCCACTACTCGAGGCAGAAGTTAATTCTGTGATAACAAAGCTGGAAAGTGCTTGGCCATCTTGTCTAGGCTTTGACATACCAATGTAAACTTTCTCCACCTTCTTCAGTGCCACTCCAGTAACTGTGACATGCTCGCAGGTCTGCTATAACAGCTCTTCTCCAAAAGTTGCAGTGTCAATCAGCTCTCTCATCAGTGCTTTCCATCTGCCTGTCCCTCTAGGGCAGCAATTGGCAGGATTGTGGTATGGACAGAATTGCTGAGCTAAGTGGATAGTCTGCTTGAAGGAAAGGAACACTGGGTGGATTGATGACAGTTCATGCCCCTACTGAAAGAGTGATAGGTCTACTGTACTGTAATCCTTCTAATGAAATCTGAAGGCTGTGCCCACAGAGAAGAAGCTGAATGAAGGGAATGGTGCTGATCTACTGGGTGGAGATGTGAGGCTGGAGTGAAGGATAGTTAGCAAGTATCATGAATAACAATGGCCAAATGTTTTGTTAGCCACAATTTCAACTGAAAAGGCTATGGTATGCAAATCACCATGCAAATCAGGCTGGCAAAGGCCAAACAAGCACCAAGAGTTGCCAAAGGGTTTGACAACAGCTGAAGCAACAGATGCGCCATGCCAAACAGTGCCAGAAAGGAGGCAGACAAATGGTCCTGGAGGCGGCTTCACCCTCCGTGAAGTAGAACGTGGAACTGGCCATTTGGCAGCACTTTGGTCTGGGCTCCGCGTGGGTCGCTGGACTTGATTTGCAGGGCTCATCTGCATTATGTGCACCCACAATGTGTTTTTTTCCTAATAGACCAGAACCTAAAAACGTGTCAGCATGAAGCCCAGAAAAAAATGTGTCCTAATCCTAACTTACTGGGAGACAGTAATGGGTATAGCTGTGACATGTAAATTGGATGAAAATTGTATCATAAAAAGCTATGGAATGCAATTTATTTATACTCTATAAATTATATAAAAAACAGAAAGGGAGACTTCATAAACAGGGTGAAAGGGTTACTTTTTCATTTATGCTTGAATAGCCATCGCTTCCTCTCGTCTGGAGCAGTGAGGGTACTTCAAAAGGTTCAAACCTTTGCGCAAGGCACACTGGGTCTAAAACCGGGGTTTGCAGGTTCCCGGGGTGGTACCCACCTCCATGCTGTCATCTAACAGCTTTGGTAAGAGAAACACTCAGCACATTATGAGTCCTCGGGGCTCACCCAGATCCCACAGGATATGCCACCCCTGGAAGTCCTGATTGATGGGCCATTCCCAATTCCTTATTGGGCCATACATCCTATTTAAACCTGAGGAGGATACAGGAAGTTTGTCTGTTCAGCTAAGCAGAACCTGAGCTAGCTGCTGCTACAAACCTTGCTTTCTTGTGCTGCTCCTGGTTCCTGAGCTTCACTTCGCCTCATGGCTCTGACACCCAGTTACCGATTCGGCCTGGTCCTCTGTTTCTGACTCCTGGTTCCTGACTCTGGCACTCGTCTCCTGGCTCCAAGACCTGGTTTCTGACTTGGCCTTGTTTCCACCTCTGAGTTCTGATTCCTGACCCCCAGATTGAGAAACAACTCAGATTCCTGACATCTGGCCTGAGTTTTAGTGAGTAGGCTGGCCACCCTTGGCTTGGCTCAGATGTGTAAACTGCAATGACCTAGAAATTGCGTTGAAGTGGAAGTTGGACTTGCTGAATTTCACATGCCCCTGGAGCTCAGCTCTGAGTGATGGTGAACCAAGCACTGAGGGAATTTAGGATGAGATTTGACTGAGCCTGGGCCAAGCTTTGAGCACTTCTGGGATTTGAGGAAGGATTGTCTTCTGGAACTAAAACATCTGTGTTCTGTTTCCAGCTCTGCCTCAGGCTCCCTGTGTCTGTGGGCAAGTCATTTAATCACAAAAGAAATGGGATACTTACTGCCTCCTACCTTCCAGAGGGGTTGGGAAGTTGTGAGAATAAATTACATAATGTGTCTGAGGTGCTCAGGTACTACTGTGATGGGGACTATATAAGTACCTAGATTAGAGAGGGTGGAAAAATTGGAATTTCCATCCTGTAAGAAATTCTGATATTTCAACATTTTGTTGTCATCCCGAATCAGGCCAAAAAAATCAAAATATCTTTTTTTGATAGAATGGAAAGTTCAAAAACATTCAGTTAGGACAGTGATTCCCAAACTTGTTCCGCCGCTTGTGCCAGTTTGTTTACCTGCCGAGTCTGCAGGTTTGGCCAATCGCGGCTCCCAGTGGCCGCAGTTCGCTGCTCCAGGCCAATGGGGGCCGCTGGAAGCAGCGGCCAGTACGTCCCTCGGCCCGCGCCGCTTCCAGCAGCTCCCATTGGCCTGGAGCAGCAAACCACTGCCACTGGAAGGATGCAGCAGGTAAACAAACCGGCCCGGCCCACCAGGGGCTTTCCCCGCACAAGCGGCGGAACAAGTTTGGGAACCACTGAATTAGGAAATGTCAAAATGTTTCGTTTTGGTTCGGTTTGATGATGAACAGCATCTACCTGAGCTACCACAATGCCTCACGGGAGCAGTAGTTCATGTACCTCATCCCCCATTACCTTTTATGAGCTGGCCTCTCCTGTCGGACTACATCTCCCATGATGCAGCACAGTCATGGGATTCTCATGATACATTGTGGTGGTTCAGCCACAGGTAAGAACATGGTGCATCCAGGGAGTTGTATTTCAGCTACAGAGCCTGAACTATGCAGTATGAGGCACCTGAACCTCAACTCCCATGAGACACTGCAGCACTTCAGCCACAATTCATTGTTGAACTTCTTGATTTTGTTCCACAAAACAAAAGGTTTTGGTTTGGGTCGACCTGACCCACAGCAAAATAATCCATTTCAATTTTCCCAACGAAATATTGAAGCATTCAGCAATATCAAAATTTTCCCATTTCTATTTTGCCGATGCCACATTTTCCATTGCAAAAACATATTGATGTAAAATTCCCAGCCAATACTACCAGATAGATAGGGCCTAATTCCCATTTAGGCTAACACCCCTTAAGTGTGTGTAGATTACAGTACTAACTGCTTGACTTTGGCATGAACCTAAGATGGTTTACAATTTCATATAAAACATGAAATGTGGGACTTTCCCTGATTGTGACTCTAAAGCGGGCAAAATTTGCTAATTCAGATGAGTGTCCTTTGACTCTGTGGATTAGTCCGAATTCCAAAAATTGAAGCAAAATACACAGCATGTAAACCCACAGGAATTAAAATTCAAAAGTTTTGATCAAAACTCCAGCAAACCAAAATTGCCCAGACATCGTGGCGAGGCCCAGGCAAAACTGGGGCATAATGATAATTGCATTTTCTTTTGAACCTTCAAAGAAGGCTGAAGTTTGACAAATGTGATGGGTTCATATTACTGGAACTATTTCTCTCTTCCATGGGGAAAAAGGAGTTGGGGCCGCTATATTATATTTCAGATGAGAGTGGAACCAATCCTCCCCCTCCAGAATGCACTTGCCCAGCTGTGGTGCAGCACAGGGGAAGGCAAGGAATTGCTTCCTCTCCTTTGGAGCACATTTCCAGAGCAAGCTGCTTTTAAGACATTAGTCTCATCTGCAGGCTCACCCCAATAAGAGACGTAGACACTGGTCTTTGTGGTTCACAGCTGGGGTTTTATTTTCCTTGCCCACAGTTCAGAATCTCCAGCAAATGCCTGAGTAAGGGATAATAATTCATCCCATCTTCAAGAGCACTAATTTATAAAGCTGGCAGTTCTGCTTTGGAGCTCTCGGCTTTCACCGCCCTACCAACCTGAAAAAAAGAGAGACCCCCTCTAATCCCTTCTCACTCCAGTGGCTGTGCCAAGAGCAACGTCAGCATCTCTGATTATCATCACATCTGTATCTTCCACAGCTGACACGCTGACTTTTCCTCCCCCCACAAAGTAGCCAAGATAGGGGAGGGGCAGCGCTTCAAAATTCCCTTTGAAATCTTGCCTTTGAGGCATGGATTTATCAAAGCAATGAAATATGCTGTCTGTGTGTGTGTATGCACCATCCTTCACTAGATCAAAGAGGAGAACAAGAGGCAGTTCCAAAGGGGCAACTTTGCTACACACACACACTTATTCACTTTTCCTCCTCTCAGAAACTAATGTAGTTCTGCCATGGCTGCTTCATATCTTGTTAAACTCTCTGCTGCTGTGAGGGAGTGCACAATCCTTCATTCCAGCTGCACAATCTGTCTCGTCTAGTCAAGGGATTGAACAAGTGAAGCATAGTACTGATTCCTTCTATCCACCAAATGCTAACAAGACCATCATAACCTGTGGCAGCCGTTGGCTTGTAAATGCACCAGTAAAGTGCCAGGTGCTCCTACAATATGATGTTTGCTCCTTGGCCAAAAGGGAAAAAGGATGCATGTATTCTGAATGAGTGACAACTGATCAAACAGGCTTTCTCCTGCTTTGCACTAACTTAGCACCTTTAATCTTGCTGCCAAAGCCCTATACACATATTCAGTTACTAAGCCGCACAATACCCCTGTGACATATTTCAGGATGATTATCCCCATGTTACAGATGGGGGAACTGAGTCGCTCAATATCAGGGTGACAAAATGAAACCATGGCAGAGCTGGGGGTAGAAAAGTCCTTCCTGACCCCAAATATGGTGATCAGCTAAACCCCAAGCATGTGGGCAAGACTCACCAGCCAGACACCCAGGAAAGAATTCTCTGTAGTAACTCAGATCCCACCCCATCTAACATCCCATCACAGGCCATTGGGCATATCTACCACAAGTAGTTGAAGATCAATTAATTGCCAAAATTAGGCTATCCCATCATATCATCTCCTCCATAAACTTATCAAGTATTGTCTTGAAGCCAGATATGTCTCTTGCCCCAACTGCTTCCCTTGGAAGGATGTTCCAGAAGTTTAATTGCTTCTATCCTGGGCGAAGGGGGGCCATGATGCCCACCAGCTTCCACCAGATTTCACTCAACTCCAGCATAACATTATTCTAAATTATTTAATGACATTTTTTACCAAGCTCACTCATCCTATGGATTTGCTTAGTTGCGATTGGTCACATCAGTCAGGTGGTTTTGTTTCTTTTCCTGGAACAAGTGAATGTAACTCTTCTAAGAACATTTCTGGTGGGAATACCCATGGAAAGGGAATATAAAAGTCTGCTCCTGCAAGTATTCAAACCCATGAGCTTCACGTTTACTTTCCACGAGCATTCGTGCTAGTGAAACTCGGCTCTGAACGCTCACTGAAAGAGACTATAAAAGGGGGAGGAGTGAACACGGCCAATGCGAGTGATTAACTGTTTTCAGTAGATAGTCTGAGAATGTTTTTGCAACATTACTCCAATTCTAGCTGTCAGGCTTTGGATGAAACCTTGTGAAGTGGGCCAGAAAAAGATCTATGGACCACTTATCCTCAAATCAGGACTTACATAGGGTGTGTAGGACTGTGCTGCCACTTTGCACTAGGGTGACCAGAAGTCCCGATTTTATAGGGACAGTCCCAATTTTTGGGTCTTTTTTTTTTTTTTAATATAGGCTCCTGTTACCCCCACCCCGACCCCCACCCCCTCCCCCATCCCGATTTTTCACATTTGCTGTCTGGTCACCCTACCTTTTGCACAGAGGTGAGTCCCACCTTTATTGAATTAATGTCTGCAAAGAGCTGTGAGAACCTTGGGTGAACCTTTACTTCTACCAAGTATCAATTAGTAATATATGGGCGCTCCGCCTGGATGTGTGACCCCCAGAGTGTCACCAACAGGTGTGAGAGGATCATGACAACCCTCCACTTCTCCTATTACTAAGCGGGAGCGGGTCCTGGCTAATGGGAGGAGGCCCCTGTGCATGCCTCAGTGTGCTAGAAAAGGGGGTCTTGGTAGGGGAAAGGTTGAGAACCACTGCATTATTTATTATATAATAATGTACAAATGTATTTGTTTCCTTTTAGGACCCAATGTTTTAAATCTCCCTAGTGTTCTTTTACTTAGTTTCTTTTGAGCCTATTATCCTCCAAAAAACACACCTATCTGAGAATGCTCTTCTTCTCTTCACTCCTCATTTTTCTTCCAGAGCATGGACATCTTTCGTTAAACTTACTGCACCTCTCCTCAGACCTAGGTTTCCTAACTAAGATTATTTATTGATGGTCTTTTTTTTTTTTCCCTCCATGTCCCATCAATTAACTGGAGAGTGTATTGATCAGCAATTGTGTCAGGTTCCCAAAAGCTTTCTGGGAAATGCTACTGCTGCTTCGAGTGATTGTATACACTCTCCTTCTGATTCACAGAGCAGAGCTAAGGAGCAGTTTCACTCAAACGAGGCTTAAATGAGTTGTGCACTCACCATTTACCCTTAGGAGGGTATTCTTTGCAGTGCCTGCTAGCTATGTATTTGACATTAAAAAGAAAAGAGAAAACCCAGAACCCTAACAATTTAATTCCCACTAAACCAAAAGAAATGTTAAATTAGGGTCTGTGGCAAATGCTTCCCTATAGCATTAGACTATCTGGGTGCAAATTTGTTTCTGGCAAATCAAGATTACAGTCGGGAAAGTGATTTGTATTATGGCTTCATTTTGGTCATCCTCCATGAAAGGCTCCCTAAATTAAACTTGCGTTCTCAGCATTCTGCGTGGCACAACTGCTAGCGTAATCCCAGCTGGGTCTCCCAAGTGCTTGCACAGCTCTTTAGGATCTAAATATGGGATTTATTTGCTTAAAGGTATCAGCTATTGATTAATAAGGCCTTTTTCCCCCACCCTTTCCCTTCACCTAGATGATGGATAATTTTGTGATATCCAGCCATGAAATTCCAATGCTGCAAGGTGTTCATGTAGGGCTGTTAAAGCTCTGTCTGTGTGCGCGTGTGTGCACTCACCTCCTTTCCCATGCTGAATAGCTATTGATTTTAGTTAAGGAGTAACTGTGTCATTTCTGTGGCCTTTAGGATGATTTACATTGCCTTACAACTGATAAGACATCTCCAGCTCAAGAGCTACAGTATCCGTTTAATTGACAAACACTAGCATGTATATTAAAAAGAAGCTAAAGTGAGTGGAAGTGGAGACAGCTGCATTAACCTATCAGCAAGCGGTAGGCACTATATGTTATACTGGGTAAGAGAGTCACTTTATTTATTTGAATATGGTAAATATTTTACAAGTACATTGCTCCTGTTATGAAGTTAAAATCTCTCCCCTGTTTATATCTTCTGACAAATTCACACCAGGAAAGGACATCAGGCAGATGGTCGCCAGCTGTGATCTCCTCACATCTTGCACTCTGTGCAGGGTTGGGCGGGGTGAATAGTTGAATGGGAGATCCCCAAGGGAAGTAAGATGCTGTAAGGAATGGTGTTGGCTATAAGTGTCACTCTTCTTACTGAGTGAATAACGAGGCAATGCTCCGGCCTGACATCAGGAGGTGCTGTGCTGCCTTTTGGATGGGAAGCAAAAGGCATGACCACTTGTGGTTATTAATGATCCCCTTTCAGTGGGACTGTTAATAGTGTACGGTTCCATTCAATGTAAATGTGCAGAACTGGGCCCTTAGCAACTTTTGTAAAATAAAAAAAAATAAAAAAAGCAGCTTTGGGTGTCATTTGCATGAAACATGCTATCGCTGACGTAAATAATTTTTCGTTAAGGCGTAGGTTGTGGCTTAGACTACACGGCAGTGCAAGGGTGTGAGAGGAATAAGATGTCCTCTAAGTGCATTACACAGAAGATGGGACAGGGTGTGTAGGAAAAATGTAGCCTATGTGATGCTTGTTTGTGTTATATAGATATGCATCGAAATGTAAGTTGGCCTGAAAATGTATTGCCTAAAAATAGGCTTGACAATAGTCAAGCAAGGCCTGATAAAACTATGAGACAAGTGAAGTGAGACAGCTCAGAGGCAAGTTAGAGCTACTTTAGAGCATACGCCCAGGTTATGTTGTAAACATGTTCAGTTCTCGCTGGTTTTAAAAAGTTTTAGATGAAATATGAATGTTTTAGAGGAATGCAATCTCTAGTGATAGTTATTGGAATGGCATTTACACAGGTGCTAATTAATGATGTTTAATATTAAATAGCCAATGTTTTTAATTATGGTAGATATGGTAAGAGGCAGGCTTAATGCTAATTAATTGTAGGGGGTTATTGTGAATAAGTATAAAAAGGACAGTATGCTGATTTTAGAGAGGTGTGCCCATCCACCATCAGGGTACCCTTAGAAATAGGATTATATACCCATCCTTCTCATGCAGGGACTGATCACCCCTAGATACATCATTCCATCTTAGAATGTGAGTATCAATGCAGTGTATGGTTCTATAGGAATGCCTGTTTGCTTAACTAGCTATTTGATTTTAAATAAAGTCTTTAATTCTATCACTCGTGTCATTCACAGTCCTCCACTGAATTAAATTATGTGTAACTGCCCTGGGTGTAAAGAGCCTTAAAGAATCCATTTTGTTTTTTATTCCTTATCTTTAAATTACTAATTGGGAACACATCAGTCAAAGATTCCAGGAAGCAGGTGCTCCATACCTGCTCATTCCCCTCCCAGAGCAGGTGGGCAAGGGAGTGGGGAGAGAAAGAGAATGGATATCACTTTGGCTTTCCCCTCCCTGCTCGAAGACAATGATTGGCACTGCTGAACTGGCAAAGATGGTGGCATAATTTGCTGTTGCTTTAGGCCAGTAGGACAGGACTGTACTGCAGAGCAAGGAGGGAAGGGAGCAGTGGAGAATTTTGACACAGAGATGTGTCTCTAAGGCACACTGCCTGCCTGGGCTGCTCATGGGGTGGTGCAGTTTATGCATTACTCCTTGCTCAGAAATAGCCCTGGTTTTGTAAACCTATCATAATAATAAAAAGCTTGTTGATGAGACTTGTTTTTATAATGCCCTCCCACGTGGATGCCCATGTTTTTTACTGCTCACAGTTGTTATATCCTGTAGATCTTTACACTGTAGATTTTTTTCTTAATATTTGTACATTTACCTACACTACTTGCAGCATCAGTTTGAAGCCGTGCGTGTTGAGTCTCTTACAGTAGCTGTTGTATGCATGTACCCATACGGATTATGCATGCACCAGATCTTTTTCACAATTCCCTTGCTGTGCCTGGCACTAGTTCAGGTGAGTTGAATGGGAAAGCAATGGCTTTCTCCCATCACATCACACTACATGAAAATCTTCATTGGGTTGGTGTTGTTCCAGCATATCATACTAGTGTTGGGTTTTTTCTAATCTGTTAGCTCAGGGGTTCTCAAACTGGGGATCGGGATCCCTCAGGGGGTTGTGAGCTGTCAGCCTCCACCCCAAACCCTGCTTGCCTCCAGCATTTATAATGGTGTTAAATATATTTAAAAGTGTGTTTAATGTATTAGGGGGATCGCACTCAGAGGCTTGCTGTGTGAAAGGGATTGCCAATCAAAAAGTTTGAGACCCACTGGCTCAACAGATTATTAGTCAGTTAATGCCTCCATGTATCACAGAGGATCTTTTTATTAGGGTTATTCTTACAGGGTGGCTGGCCCTTTAAAGGGAGATGGATCTCACCTGACTTGTGACACTGCCAACTCTCCTCCTTAGGTGGAGATAATGTGACTGAGTCATGTGACTCAAACAGAGCTCCAGGATAGACAAGGGAAAAACCTGGGTAATGAGATATTGGGACTGGGACTTCAGAAGAGATCCAGAAGGCTCCTGCAGGAGACCCTGAGATATGAGAGAGCAACATCTGAAGAAAAAAGTCCCAAGCTAGGTAGGAAAGACTCCAGCAAGGAAGGCCCAGGTGTGTATTGATGAAGAGTGTGGAAGGATGAATATATAAACTTTAAAATGTATGATGTTGGAGGACCTTATTTTGGAACTGTTTGTGGTTAGATGCCAGCCTGAATCTGGGTGTTATTGGCTCTGAGAAAACCTTTGTGAAATTATTGAGGAGCCCTGAAGAGAGGAAAACAGAGGCAGGGATACTCTCGGGTCACCCTATGCCATAAAGGGGTGCTCCAGAAGTGGTGGCTCTGTTACGTAAATTCCTTTGCATGAGAGGAGTCAGTGTGTGAATTCTCTAGCCACTTACATGGCACCTTCTGTAACTACACTTCTTGTTCTGCCAATTCCCTTGAATCCTGACCTGCAGCGCCCCTTTCTGCTCCAGCCCTGGTGACCTCCATGCTAATTTAGAAAAGCACCTGATTCCAGATCTCAACACATCCTTCTGTTCCAGACCTGAATCTGTTCTTAGCAGACACTGCCGGGGAGCAGCGATTTTGTAATGTGAGCAAACATGCACTCTGGACTATGTGGAGATGCCAAACTAATGTGGGGTTTTCTGATCTGAGGTTTTTGTTTGGGCTGGCCTAGATACAGGAATCGACCACAAATCTTGGGCTGGGAACCAGGTTCAGATTGAATTTCCCAAACTATAGTTTTCTTCAGATAGCAAAAGGTCCATACCATGGTTTTGTAAGTCACAACAGATGAGTTAGAGTACGTTCATAATGAGCCCATTTAAAATTTCAGACTCAAGAACAAATGCGTATCCACATTAATTCTTTAATGTGAAGAAACGATTTTATTTCCTCTTAGCATCCCCGCATGTGTGATGAAAAACATTTCCTCCCCATCACTCATCCTAAGGAACATATTTGCCTAAAGCAGTTGTGAAGGAAAGTGATGTAATGAAATCACCCTCAATAGCCAGGCTGGGAATTCATCAAAATATCCAGTGATCTTCTTAAAAACGTATCATTGCCTGTTGAACTGTGGAGCCTAATGGAAGTAAAATTGGTCGACAAAGTCAGTTTTATTGTCCCAGAGTTATGGACTTCAGTGTATTTCCAATACCCTGGTAAACGAAGCTCTGAACTTATCTCTTGTTCAATTCAAAGCATTTAATAACTGCATAAAAAAACTAGGCTGTTGAAATTTATATCCATAAGTTGTCATCTCTGCCTTATTTTCAGTTTTCCTGTGAAGTTATTAAAACATTATGTGATTGTACTATATTTACAGAACAGTGGGAAATGAGGTGTGAATCTGACTGAAAGCACAATGAGTCTGATAAGATCTAGATAGCAGCAAATACTACTAACATCTAAAGGGGAATACATATATATTCCATACTTGTGTGTGGCTCTTCTCCTCCCAGCTCCCATAAATATTAATGGGAACTGCAGGCATCAAAATCTGCTCAACAAGTTGAACTTAAAACCTCTAATGTTTTTGAATTGCTGCCTGTTCTTTTTCTGCATGTGGCATTATGGAAGATTGAAATATTGGTGCGAACTTGATGGTGATGTTATTCAGCTCACAAGTATTGAGTCCATTAGCATTCTCCCAAGCCTATTAACAGATACAAGTGACTGTATAGAATTCTCTTTTCTTCCAATATAGCATCCATCACTGTGGTAGCTGAACAATGGGACGTCTGGCCTGTTCCCCAGTTGGCAATAGAGTTAACTGAAGAGCAAACTATACCTTTTGTAAGAGGGACATTAAGGCCTGGATCCACAAAGGTGTTGCAATGCTGAGTGCTACAGCACCTAAAAGTTAGGTGTCTAGAAAATTACAGGGACGCCACTGTCATCCCGAAAGCCTGGGTTAGGCACCAGGGCTCCCTACACAATGAATGTGGAGAGAGAGCCACCTAAGGATGTGATCCACAAAAGCCAGCATGCTAAATGAGGAACCATCTCAGCTAGCCAACAGGAGATGCCAAGGACAGGAGTGTGCACTAAGCCCCGTCCCTCTCTCAGAGATCAGCGCGATCTGGGCTGCAGGGATGCACCTATCTTTTCTTAGCAATCCACAAATGGGAACCTGTCTCCTGGAGTCAGGCAGCTCAAAATCCTGTTCAAGTCATTTTCCCCCCTGCTCTGGCAGAGAGGGGAATTGAATCCAGGTTTCCCACATCCCAGGCTAGTGATCTAATTGATGGGCTAAAAGCTATAAACACCTATCTTCCCCTGGTTTATGAATTGTTCTGGGGTTTAGGCAGGAGATAGGCATCCAGACGCCTAAAGAAAAGCAGAAGTGTGCATGCTCAGAGGCGGAAACAGGTACCTAGGGAACTTTTATCCTAGAAACTTAGGTGCCAAGTAAGATAGGTGCCTACAGGGTCCCCCACAGGAGTTGTGTGTATCACACAGAAGCTGAAACTGGGACATAGGTGCCTAAGGCTGTGGTTTAGGTACCTAAATGGCTGTGTGGATCTGGGCCTAAGTGCTTAGACTGTACATTCTTTGGGGGACAGGGACCATCTTTTTGTTCTGTGTTTGTGTAACATTGACAGACCCTGTTCGTCGGTGGGCAGGATCAAACCTGGGACCTCTGGAGCTAAACGCATGAGCCTCTACTGCATGAGCTAAAATCCAAATGGCCCTTAGCTGAGGCTGTAGAGCAGATTCATTAATCCCGGGGTGGCCAACCTGAGCCTGAGAAGGAGCCAGAATTTACCAATGTACATTGCCACAGTAATATGTCAGCAGCCCCCCATCAGTCCCCACCCCCGCCTCCCAGCACCTCCCGTCCACTAGCAGCCCTGCCGATCAGTGCCTCCTCCTCCCTCCCCACACATCCCGATCAGCTGTTTCGTGGCATGCAGGAGGCTCTGGGGGAAAGGGGGAGGAGTGAGGGCATGGCAGGCTCAGGGGAGGGGGCAGGAAGGTGTTGGGTGGGGGTAGGGCCTGTGGTAGAGCCAGGGGTTGAACAGGGACAACCCCTGGCACATTGGAAAGTCAGCGCCTGTAGCTCCAGCCCCGGACTCGGTGCCTATATAAGGAGCCGCATATTAACTTCTGAAGAGCCGCATGTGGCCCTGGAGCCATAGGTTGGCCACCCCTGCACTAATCTCTAAGTGATTTCACTGCCACTCGAGGGGACAGAGCATCACACCGAGGAGTTGTGTGGGTTACATTTGCACAGCACCTAGCCTCCTGGGGTCCTGCTCCGTGACTTGGGGTCCTAGGCAATACTGCAACACAAGTCATAAATAATCATAAAGGTACCCAGTGCTGATACCACACACTCTTCTGTGTCCTCTGCCTGTGTGTCTGGACTTCTAGTGCAGCCATCGCTCTGATAGGTAGGGTCCATATGGTGCCTATGCATGGTAAAATGTCTGACTGACAAAAACACTGGCTCACACCAGCTGAGGAACTGGCCCATCAAATTTATGTCACACCAATGTATCTTATATGAAACATATGTTTAAAATATATTTCTGAGACAGTAAGTACTAAAAGTAATACAAAGCCTTGCAGGAAATATGTAAATGAAGCATTTCTGACACCGTCGCATATGTTTTTCATGCACCTGTGCAATCTAGTGGGAGTCATAGGTCACAAATATTGAATGAGCTTTACAGACATGCTCAGCCCCGGCCTAACTCTGCTGCCACTGCAGTCAACGGTCCTATAGACTTTAATGGGAGCAAAGCCAGGTCAAGGCCAAGCACTTGTGAAATTCCTACCCGTTGGCGGCTTTGGAACTGTCAAGTGTTTGTTTGTGTCCTTCATCTCGGGCAGCCTAGTTTCACATGCTAGTTTCAGTGACAAATGAAATCAAGTTGACTGATTTCAGCCTAATTCCTGTCCCTGTGCCTAGCATACCATACCCTCTGCTCAACGCAGCATGATTGGCAGTTTCTGCTCAGGCCAGGCCACAGGATTGCAGGGCGGCCTGTGGGCTCAGGGCTGGAATAACAGGGGTTGTTGAAAGGCAGGGCTGAGGAATGCTTGCAGAGCTGTGTCCCAGTGCCAGGGCTGAAAGAAGAGGAGCGTTACGGGTCGGGAATGAAGTGCCTTGGCAGATCTCTGTGGGGAATCCCTGTAAAACATCGGCCTGAGTGGTGCCCGGCTAAAATCCATGCTGTTAGTCTCCTCTCTCTTCTGAGCACTAATTCACTCCTAAAACACTTTTAATTAAAAAGAAAAAAAGAGGTACGGGAAAATATATGGGGATATTTTCCCCCTGTAGGTGCACCCCACCGCTATGAACTCCAGGTGTTACATCTAAAAAGCTTTTCAAAGGCAGAGGCTGAGTGCCCAGGCACAAAGCGGTGAACACGTTCCAGTTGTGGCAGTCAATGCATTTCTTATGTTTTGAGGGATCTTTTCCCATTGCTATTTTTTCTTTGACGAGAAGCAGGGGGCCAAGTATGTAGCTCTCTGCATGGACTGTATTGAATGAACAGGACAGATCTGCAGTCCCATTTGCTGGCACTGGAAAGAAACTCCAAGGTTTAGTTACATTAGGAGTATTTAAGATGCCCCTGAGAGTCCCTCTTATATTCAGCTTTATTCCTGCTGATTCTGACTGTACAATGCTAGAGCAGAAGCCCAGGCCCAGCATGGTGGTAGGAGAGGGGTTTCATTATTTTCATTCTTAATTTTCATTTCGGCCTGGTTGGTAATGTGTTTTGCTGTTGCTAGTAGGAGGGGAGGGAGTGAGGAGGAGAGATGTTGCTTAGTAGATTTAACTGCATTTATCTGCATTCTTTAGGAGCGAATTTTGTGCTAGTGAAGGATGTCAGATTGACAATCCACCAAGATGAAGCCCCTTTATGAATCTACATAGCAGGATCAGTGTGCAGAAATTTGAGTTGTTTGGACACTGGCCCTAAGGAGCCTCAGTCTTAATTACAGGGATAAGAGGGGGGCTCAGTCTCCATGGCCTATTCAGTCCTTAGCCTGTCTGCTGAGAATGCCAAGAAGGGGCCCAACAAATGCCTGATGAAGGTTCCTGTCTTATGGGAAATTCTCCATTCGGCACTGGGCTGAGACCACCCGCCCATTCCACACAGGTCACCAAAGAGTCTTCAAGGTGGCAGTGGTCACTTGTGGTCATTACCCTGCTGGCTGAGTGCAAACCTGTGATCCAGTGGTGAAAGGGCTTGGTCATTGTGATGGGGTGTCCCAGGCATTTGCAGCTTTCTACCAGAGGCCCCACTGCCTTTTGGAAGAGAAGAACAGTGAGTATGGACCCCAAAGGATTGCCTAGAGAGGCCTCCCAGGATCAACTGCTGGCAGATCCAGCGAGGCTTGGTCCTCCAGCAGCTAGAAGGTCCGGGAGCAGGCAGAGGCCAATCAGGACCCAGCAGGTCAGATCAAAAGGACTGTCTGCTTCACTCAAGGAGCCAGTTATGGACAAGGCTCCGTCAGGGAAAGGCATCTCTGTCTTAACCCAAGAAACTGTGCCTGCTCAGGGGCTTAACTCGGGCAGTATTTTAGTTGGATCAGCAAAAGACAATTGATTTATGTTGGGATTTTAAATTCCCCGGTGACCATTTTGAGTTAATTATTAATTTATTTTTTGTTAAATTAAGGAGAGTCAGATCTGTGGGATGCCCTGGTTGAGGTAAGACCTGATTATATTACCAACCCTGCTGCCATTGGTAACATCACGTTTTGCTGCTCTGAGTGGATAGCAGGAAATAAAAGCATTGACATTAAGGTGTGGGTGAACTGTTTCAGGAAAATTCCAAATTTGCCCATCCGGGAGCCATGTAAATATTCCCCACAGAGTTAACTTGTGGGGCACAGCTCCAGATACACAAACCAGAAGGAAAGGAATACTTGTGGCACCTTAGAGACTAACAAATTTAGGTTTGTTTTTCATTTCCGGAGCAGAGTACCTATTTTCTTATTGGGTTGGATTATCCTTGAACAGTTTGTTGAACCATTCTCTGTGATTTGGTTATCACAAAATAATAACTTAAATACAGAACATGCCTTTCACTCCAAAGCACTTTGCAGACTGTATACTTACTGCAGCAATCACTTCACCCACTCCAGCAGCTCCGATAGTGCTGGGACAGGAGAGTGGCAGCTGGCATACCGCACATCTTTGGGCAGGGGAGAGTAATTTTGGCCAAGAACACCAGTAAAACCCTCTTCTTAGATACAGGGCTTCTCAGTCTGTGCAGAGCAGAAAGGGCTTTAGTTGTTAAGAGCCCATACACATATAACTAAGTTTACCAGCCCAGAAGAATGAGGAGCTGTCTCAGAACTGTCTGGAGATGAGCTTACGCTGTTACAGAATCTCTGTGTTTAAAATGTGGGGGTCACAGCACTAGCTCATCCCCTCTGGGGATGGCTGGAGACATAATCTATTTGTACATTTTCAATTTAATACAGCATGTTACTGCATATATATATGTGCCGAACTGATATAGTAACAATCCATTCATTATTCTGGAAACATAAGGCAGATTTAGTGCTTTGCTGCAATTTGCTGATCCTCTACTTTTCAATCCATTTGAACCTGTTTCCCTTCAGGTTAAATATCTTTTGAGCAGTGTTGGCTCTGGAGGTTTTGATGCCCGAAGCAAAGTTTGGAGGTCATTTAAACAGCGTAAGTGGTGAAGACTGAGCAAAGTTCCAGTAGCTATTGAACAGAGTCCATAAGCTGCTCATAGTTGTGTCTCGTGGACATCTGGTTTGCTTCCTTAATTGGAAGTGCTGGCCTGGCTTTTCAGGATTTTAGCAAAATATGCTACTCAACAGCATCAGTTATATCAGATTTAAAGCATGGATAGTGTAACAATAAAAGATAATATAACTGTTAATATTTTAACTTTACAGCTCAGAATGGTATATGGCACTTATGCTGGCTGGGAAGACATTCTAAAGGCTATTAATCTTCATGCTTCAGGGCATAAAACTGATCATGGGCTGGGCGACAGGAAAAAAGTTCCCTTCTTTCCTCTAAAAAGTTTGAGGTACACCGAATCTAATGCCGGCATTAGGTGCACTGGGAGATATGGACAGAATCATATTCTTGATGATGCTTTCCAGGACTTTCCATAAGGACTGACAGGCAAGTTGATCTTGCAAGGAAATGTTCTGAAGGGGAAACTTTGAGATTCTTTGCTTTAATGGAGAGCAGGTTACTGCATGTTATGCGGTCATACTTGGCAGAGAGGTAGAGGCTAGGGAAGTGTTAAGTTATAGTGTAAATTGAGTTTATTGCTGTCTGGCAGAGTATTTTGGCAGCCTTTTGTGATGAGCCTCTGCCACAAACACTTTTTGCATTTGGAACTAGGTCAAACAGTTAATCTGCATGTCTGCAGGGAAACGCACTGTACTGTAGCAGCTCCTACTATCGGAGGGTAAACGTACCTCCATATTCACACTAAATGCCGCTTTCTGGTTGTCTGTAAAAGCTTGAGCCTGATTCAGCTTTCACTTTCTCTGTGACACTATAGGCAATGGATTTACTCCAGTGTAAAATGGTTGTAAAAATGGGAGAAGAATGACTGACTCAAAAGGTCCTATGTCAAAAGAAAGTTTCATCAAGTTATTTTCTTTGTGTAGTGAAGCACATGGGTTTAACCACCTATTTAAAGCATCTTGGTAGCTAAGCACTTGAGCCAGATTCCAACACCCTCACCTGAGTTAAGCACAGGGGTGAAAGTAAGGGGGTATGGGCCGGTACGGTGTACCGGTAAAAGGTAATCCCTGCGTAAGATTTCTAGCTTTGCAGTGATATGGGCAGAATCCACTCTTGTGATTCAAGAAAAAATAGGATTGAATAATGTATTACTGGGTACAAACATGCTTCTTTCTGACATGCACAAAATACCGCTGTCCACTAGATCTGGGGCCACGAAAAAAATCATTCCACATGGGACCTTCCTTTCTGCGTTGTTTGCTTTTTTTCTGTAGAATGAGCAAGAATTATCTATTAGGGTAGAACAAGTATATCTGACACTATCCCTTCTCTGTAATGTCAGTAGTGGAAGGGAGGGAAAAGAGGGAATTAGCGAACTTTCAGTCCTTTCCATTTTCTTTTTTTATGTTCCAATAGCAGTCCCCGTTGAAAAGAATGGGACTGGTGTTTGTATGTGGTGAGGAGTGGAGTTATTTGTCTAAGCTACAGACTGACGGGTTAATTATATGCCTAAATCAGCCTTGGTATTCAAATACTTTCCTAGATAGCTTTGGAATGCTAAGCCTTTGTAGTTTTTTGGGTTTTTTTAAATTAACATTGATCATTGGCTGTACCAATTAATGCAATTACTTGGTGCAAAATAAGGCATCCTATCAGATCTGTATCATACTCTAGCCCTCTCAGAAAAACTGTTTGGGCAGAACAGCCTGGAGAAGGGGATTAGCCAAAGAAAACATTTCTGTTAAAATAAATTACCATTTTTTCTGAAGAAATTGTACATGGCCTGCATGCAGAGTCCTAACCCATGTCCTTTTCAATAGGAACTAAATCGTATTAATAACCAGGCTGTCATATTAACTATCTTTGGGTTTTATTTTAAAAACACAAGGGAAATAAATGTTAAAATCTAGGAAATTGGCTCAATATTGGATCTTCCTCTTGGAATACAACTAATATTGTAAGTTACATTGGCAGTTATAGGAGGGGGATGCTGTATCTATCGGTCTGTTTTTTCCCCAATTAATTTCAGTGACCAGTGAAGCTTACAGGCATTAAGTCAGTTTCACAGCTAGTGGACATAATGATAATCAGAGATGTGCTCTGAGCAGAGCCTCTAATCTGTACTACAACACCAAGCGCTGAAGGGCAGAAGTGGGACTTGAACCTCCAGATCTGAATGTGGCCCCTATCGTTTTGGTTCTTAAATTGGAACCAAAATAGGAAGGGGCCCTATTTTCCAGATCCACTTTGGGTATGAAAGTTGGTGGAAACATCAACAGACCAGCTGGTGAGAGTTGGCTGTCGAATTTGAACCAGAACCTTTGCTCTGGATCAGCCTGAAACACAATCCTAGTTCTGATTCTGATCTAGATCCAAATATCACCTCCCTGACCTGTCTTTGTGTTTTATGGTTAGAGGGCTCCGATGAGATTTTCTGTTGATCTTATGCTGTGCTTTCTCTTTGTACCCACAGCCATTAAGTCTGAATAAGCAGCAAAAGATACCATCTCACTGGCCCTTAGTGGGGCAGATCTTTATCCCCTCCTCTATACTCTTACAGAGTCTCCACTGTGACCATATGAGGAAGATAATCCATCTTGGTAATGAAAAACAGACTTCCTCTGAGAGTGCTCAGAAAATGCAGTGGAACAAAAGCTGGAAGAAAGGTCTTCTTAGAGCAGATTTACAGCAGTACCCGGTTAGGGAGAAGGAACTACCCAAACTCACCTCCGGTGTTTTACGGGCTCTGGATCTGTGAGTTATAGCAAGCAGGGATATGACAATGCTAGATCAGGCTGGATTGTGCCTACTGCACAGATAAAGTATTTCCCTGGCGTGTCTCTGCCGCTATACCACACACAAATAGGAGTGCTCCTCTGGCACAATAAACAGGTGCAAAACTCTTCTTTTTCTGTGCCCCACAGGAAAGAACATAATACTCACTTCTGCTGTTACTAGGCTATTACTGGTAAGGACCTGGCATCTTTACTTGACTTTGCCAGTGACAATGCACTTTGCTGCAATTTTTCCCTTGGGTGGTATGGCTGTATGACACGCTTATCCCTATATACAGAATGCATGAGAGAGAGATGCATTGAGCTTGAAAGGGGCCAGTGCCAAAAGTGGAGCTAATGGCGTTACATGAAGTCTGCAGTTGTAGGTCATATTGTCCAGGGAAATGTCACACAATTTACCTCCAAGAAAGAAATCTGACTCTTTAGTGGGAAGGGAAGGATTTGGGGGTGTGTATACGGGGTGTAGCGGGGTGAGCACCCACTCCAGCCCTGAAGGGGTTGGAAAAGCCCTACAGAGGGCTGGGGAAAGGGAGCAAAACCTTGGCTGATTGGGGAAAGTGGTGGCAGCTGGGGGCCATGCCCCAGTCAGGGCCCAGCTGGCTCTATAAAGGCTTTGAGCCAGAAGTTCCAGTAGAGATTCTCTCTAGCTCGGAGAGAAAGGGACCTGGCTGCAAGGGCTGAGAAAGTACCCAGATTGGGAGCAGGGCTGGGGAAGGCCAAGGGAGCCGGGGAGCTCGGGCCTAGGAAAGCCCCAGGCTGCAGGCCTAGGAAGGCCTATTAGGTACGGAGGTTGCAGGGGCAGCCACGGGTAGGCAGAGGCAGCAGGTCCAAACCCCCTCGCCTGTGATGAGTGGCTTATACTGTAGTCTGCCCCAGGGAGCGGGGGCTAGTTGGTGACTGGCAGTAGCCTAAGACTGAGGCGAGCTGGGGATAGTGGGTGGGGGTTCCCCTGGGAGGGGGAGACCCAGAACTGTGGGGGTACTGCCAGGGGGCAGCACCCAAGGCAAGGGCACTGGGGTCTGGGAGGGACACGGGGGGCCAGGGAGGTGAGACACCAGCCTGAAGGAGGCACTCCGGAGGCTGGATACTAATTCCCTGAGATGACCAGCAGAAGGTGCTGCTTGGTGAGTCTGCACCCCATGACACAGGGGTACAGACAGCAATTCAAATCCTGTCTGTGTGGTGGTCATAAGTGGCACAGATGGTCAAGGTCCTAGAGGAGAGAGAATGGAAACCACCATTGATGCACATGGGAGCATTAATGCGAAACAGAAAGGGAGTGGGATTGATTCAGCTGAGCTAGAAATCTTTTGAATTGTCTGACAGGAGATGCAACACCTTGTACTGATCCATACACTGATCAGTTCTCACCCCAAGAACTGTAAGCTGGGATTTTCAAAAGCACCAGCTGCCCAAAGCCCATGGAAATTCAGTGGGGGTGAGTGTTTAATTCCTCTGAAAGCCCCAGACATAAAGTGTTAAAACCTGCAAGGCTGGAACTTGGGATCATGGGGGTTCAGGCCTACTGACATCAACTCATTGCCACAGGAGGCTTAGGCAGGGCTTGGCAGGAAGTACCACCCAGCAGAACCTGATTGGTGGCCCCTCACAGCCCCCTGATGACCGATACCAGTACTTAAACCAGGAAGCCATGAAAGGGAGCTGTCTGAGCAACAATATAGACAGCCTGACGGTCTCTGCTCCAGACACTGCTTGTGATGGACCCTCCACTCTGGCTTCTGACCCTGGTTTGTCCTCAACTTTACTATTTGATTGCCGTCTGTAAACCTGGTGCACAGCCCTGATCGGTTGGTAACCTGACCCTGCCTTTTATTTTATTTAAGGTGAATTTTGTAATGTTGTAGTACGCCCCTGTCGGTTCGGCTCTGGCGGCTACAGTTTCAAGCTCAACAGAGTGAAAGTCACCTCTGTTATTTGCTCTGGATTTAGGCCATGTCTACACTTACAAACTTAGAGCATCTCCCGCTGACATAGCGCTGTGCACACGAGTGCTTATGTTACAAAATTTATGTCGTTCAGGGAGGTGTTTATTCACACCCCTGAATGACAAAAGTTTTGCCAACATAAGTGCTAGTATAGACATGGCCTTAGAGTATCTAGGAACACAAAAAGACCAAGGATAGGGACTACACATACATTTACAAGTACAAGGTCTAGTCTGTTTTAGTAACTATTAAAGTTACAATTAATGTTATGATTACCCACGCATATAGAAAACCTATAAAGACTATGCACAAGTTACAAATATAGATATCCTTCACAATATTCTTAAGGTTTGATGGATACCTTGCCAATTGATCATCAGTAGATTCCTGCTTGAGTTTTCTCACAGGGACCTCATTTTACCCAATCTGGGAGCCCTCTTTTATCTTGTGATTCTGACTACACCTAACACTCTGCATTTTTCCTTATTAGTATTGTGATCCCCAAGAATATTGGGGTACACTGTTTTTCATAGGTTAGTTATAGTTCCTTTTATTCTCATTAGTATTTACAAACAACGTATACCCTATGGTTAGGACATGTGTTAGAACAATGTGACTACGGGGTATCACACCACAGAGACGCTAACCTCGGAACCAATCCCTGTAACAAACCCCGTTGCCTTCTCTGTCCCCATATCTACTCTAGCAACATCATCATAGGACCCAACCACACCAGCCATACCATCAGGGGCTCATTCACCTGCACATCTAATAATGTGATATATGTCAGCAATGCCCCTCTGCCATGTACAGTGGCCAAACCGGACAGTCTCTACATAAAAGGATAAATGGACACAAATCAGACATCAGGAAAGGTAACATACAAAAGCCAGTAGGAGAACACCTTAATCTCCCTGGACATTCAATTACAGATTTAAAAGTAGCCATTCTTCAACCAAAAACCTACAAAAACTGACTTCAAAGAGAAACTGCAGAGCTACAATTCATTTGCTAACTTAACACCATCAATTTGGGCTTGAATAGAGACTGGGAGTGGCTGGCTCACTACAAAAGCAATTTTCCCTCTCTTGGTATTGACACCTCCTCATCAATTATTGGGAGTGGACCACATCCACCCTGCCTGAATTGGCCTTCAACATTGGTTATCTCTTCATGTGCCAATATATATTTATGCCTGTATCTGTAATTTTCACTCCATGCATCTGAAGAAGTGGGTTTTTTACCCATGAAAGCTTATGCCCAAATAAACCTGTCTAGTCTGTAAGGTGCCACCAGACTCCTTGTTGTTTTTGTGGATACAGACTAACACGACTACCCCTCTGATACTTGTAGTTAAAATTACTCTTAGGGTTAGTTTTTTGCAATGCCACCCATTGGCACATCTTTTTTCGTAATTTTGTGGCATTGGGACATTCTTTGGTCACTTACTTATGTCAAGCATTTCTTAAGCCTATGGCCTAGTATGTCTAAGCTGATATTTTACAGACCTCAGCCTGTAGGTTTTGCATTTCAGCATTACTTACTTAAGGTATACTTATCCCTTCTGACTACTGATCAATCTGATACTTCTATAATCCTACAATTTAACTCTATTCCACATACAGTGATTATATATGACATGACATATTAGTTAATCATAATATCACACAACAAATAAATGACAAAATGAACTAATTGTCTACACTCCTGATGCCTGATTCTTGATTTGCCTTTCAGCCTGTCTTGGACTCTAACCTACCGGTAACCTGACCCTGCCTGACTCATGCTCTGACCACTAGGTATGACCACCCTTGTCCCGGTTATGACATATGGTCTCTAAAAACAGAGATCTAGATTTAATGGCTAGGAACTCTTCATCCTCTTGACCAGGTTTTACTACCCCCATTTGGGAGTCAGTTGCTGAAGTACATGTCACCATCGGGCTAGGGTTGCCAATCTCCATACCTGTATTACAAAATAAAAAAGAGTTAAAAGTAGGTCACATATCCCAGTAGTGCAAACTCTTCCTTCTGAGGTGCATCAAGGCATTATTTCATGTGTTCTTAAGCCAAGGGCCAACGATCCCAGCACATGCTGAGCATCAGTGGCCAATCTTCCTTTTTATCTCTTTGTGTGAATTCTGAGAACCAGGAGTACAGTGTATTCAGAACACAGCAGTGGCAACAGGCAGAAGAGTCTTAGCAGAGATACTAGTGACCCTGAGCTAATGTGGTGGTCACTTTCAGTAGCAAATTTCATTTGTCACTGAAACAAGTATATGTGTAAAGCAAGAGAATGTTGTCTTTGCCTATAGCACTGAGAGCAGCGACACTATGGCAAGGATATGCAGATATTAGGACAGGGGTTCTCAGACTTTTGTACGGGTGACCCCTTTCACACTGCAAGCCTCTGAGTGCGACCCCACCCTTATATATTTATATATTTAACACCATTATAAATGCTGGAGGCAAAGCAGGGTTTCGGGTGGAGGCTGACAGCTAGCGACCTTCCATGTAATAACCTTGCGACCCTCTGAGGGGTCCTGACCCCCAGTTTGAGAACCCCTGTATTAGGAGCTCAGGAAATATAATATTGGGATTTGTTTTCGCTATTTTAAAAAGTGTGTTTTTACATCAAGGTAACTATACCCCACCTAGGGCTTAGCTAGCCTATTTTACCTTATTGTAAAACAAAAGTGCTTGTATTTTCTTGGGTTTTTAATTCAGTGCAGCTCATGTCCTTTAGTTACCTCGGAGTAAAAATGCACCTTTCATTAACAGTGAAGACAAGGCCAAAAATGGATTTACTTTGTATAGTGAGATTAACCAGAAGCTTTACAGACAATAGATGTGCAGTGATCTTTGTATGTCAGAAGATACAAGAAAATCACAAGGCTCACTTGATCGTTTTTTGAGACCAGAGGCAAGGACACCAGGGAAATTACTTGTGTCCTTTCCTTGAAGAAATGAGTTCCTCATCTCATATACTTACACACACAAAGAGGGTAGATGAGTGCTACAAGCTAGGACTTACCCTTGTCCTCAATCTTGACATCCCAGCCAATTGCTTTGAAAGTTACTAGGGCCGCAGGATGTCCCTTGCCTGAGGCATGGAAACCTGATCACTATCTATGTTGATTTGCTGTGCATTTACAGTGCAGTACTGAAACTGGCAGGATTACACATCATTTAATGACAGTGCTGGTTTAGAGAATTTAATCAAAAGAGAAGGCACGTTTTGTTTACTGCTTCAAACAGTAGCTAATGAATAGCTCTGGCTGGTTGAAAATTTTCCATCAAAACCCTTTTTAAACTGAAAATTGTTCTACTAACTAAACAAAACTTTCATAGACATTTGTCTGATTTTTTATTATTTTTTTTTTTGCAAACCATTTCAATTTTTCAAATCCAAAACCTGAGAGTCAAAAATATTTCTTCAAAATTGCCCAGTTTTGGAGTTTAAGATTTTTGAGTGAAAGTCCGAATTTTCTGACCATCTCTACTAATGATACTTCGCTCTCATCAAATAGTTTTTATCCACAGATCCCAAGGTGTGTTGATAAGTGTTGTCATCTCTTTTTTACAGATGGGGAAACTGAGGCACAGAGACCAAAGATCTCACAGCAGGTCAGTGGCAGAGATGGGAATAGAATCTAGGTCTCTGGCTCCCCAGTCAAGGATGGTGTCCACTAGACTATGCTACCAGGCAAAAACCTTCAGCCAGCCTATGCTGTATCATTCCTCCCATTCACAAATACAGTAGATACTGCGGCAGTGATTGTTAGCACCCTGGCATGTAATGTTTGTGCTATACATAGGGAATTATACCCAGAGCTCCCATTAACGCTTGCAAGAGCTGTGTTCTTATTTTCCCAGATACAGTATCACATTGATCATTTACCACTTGTGTGTGTCTTTATGTGTCAGCCTAGGTGGCGAATGGATAACCCTGAATGGGAGTTCCTTTACTGATCTACTGATACAGCACGGGCACTGAAAGCACCAGCTTTCATTCACCACCCTACTTAAGTGCCTTAATCCAGACAGAGTGGATAGTTCTCTTTCCAGGTCCATTCATTCTTAGCCTCTCTCTGAGATTGACAATGAGCATGCTAATTAGTGATAATTGTGATGATGCTTTTGAGTCAGAGATGAAACCTCCCTGCCTGCTATGTACTGGGCAGAGATCATGAACTCATTTCATAGGGGTTCCTTGAGTTGGGCAATCATGCAAACAAAAGTTCTGAGTGGGCAGGCATTTTGCATTGTGATAAAACATGCTCCTGAACAGTCTGTTCTGCCGCAGTGCTCCCGTGCTGTGGGAAGGATGGGACTGCAATTTCTAGGAGTATTTCCAGCAAACTTTGAGTTTTTTTGAAAATACATCATAAAGTTTAGGGCCTGTTTATTTTTTTAATTAGGTGCCCTACTTTGTGCCCTAATTTTCACTTGCAATTGCTGATTGCATGTACAAAAGGTAGCATGTGCAAATGAATCCAATTAATCATGCAAAATAAGTAACCCAGTTTGCATATGCAAGTGCGTGCAGAAATTAGACATACCTCTTTCATTAATGAGGGGTGAAATCCTGACTCCTATTGAAATCAGTGGCAAAACTCCCATTGACTTCAACAAAGCCTTCATTTCACCCAAAGTCTTTAATTTTTTTTTGCATGCTCTGCTATTAGATTGTAGATTTTTCTGACCATGTAGAAATGTTCTCCAAAGAAGATAAATGAATACAGTGCCCACCCCATAACTCAAAGGTAAACGTTCACTGACATCCAAGCAGTTTGAGTGGGATTCTCCTCTTACTTCTCTGATAGGCCAGCTCTACCGCAGGTGTAGAACACCTGGCAGGATTCTCCTAGTGAATGCACACTGAAGGAAGGAGGGAGGCATATGCTTATAGCTACCCACCTCTTTATATTATAGAAAGCATTGAGAATGGAATGTAGCCCACAAGATTATAGCAATAGCATTCCTGGCTAATTGAATTTCTCCATTACAGGCAATAAATGTTGGATTATATATTTTACATTATAACTGCCTTTCCCACAACCCCCCACATACCCCTCTCCATCTCTCTCTGTGGTAGGGAAAGGAGCATATGATAAGCATGATATAATACAGTTGAATATTAATCTCTTCTGTTCAGTCAGCACATGCATTTATTTACAAGGATGATTTGCTAGTTTTGTTTGAATACACATACATATTTAATAGCAAGGTTCATTATTCAAAAAGTCATCAAATTAACTCTTTTAAAAGATTCCAATACTATTGGCAAGAAATGCATTTTGTTTCTTTGTAAATGCACTGCTTGCTCAGACATTCATTTCTTAGGAAATCCAGTACTTTTCCAAATGCAGAGACACTGGTGATGAGCAACTGTCATTCCTGCATTAACAAGCAAAACCCAAGCTTGATCTTCCTACGGCAGATTAGGGAAAGAGATAAAAATGAGACTAAAACCTCAAATGTCTGTTCCACTAGGTTCAAGGCATTCTTTCTGTTTTAGTTCCGCACTCTGCCTCTTTAATTCCCGCTGGCTCAAATGCCAATTTTCTGCTATGCTGGCATGACTGCCGAAGAATTGCTTCTGTTAATAAACTGCACAAAATAGCTGAGCAATTAGGCAATTAAACTGTTTTAAATTTAATTTAAAATGCTGGCATTTTGCTAGGAGCTTTTGGGTTTTTTTTTTTTTCCGCCTTCTCCTTTCCTTTTTATTGTTGCTAGGTGGAAGGCAAGTCAAAACAGTAGAAATGCAGTGGGGCTAGGGAAAGGACTCTTCTGTGATCAGAATTCACCCTCACTTTCATTCCAGACCTGCACAGGGTTGATTGTTAGGGGGAGCACATTTTGTTGCTTGCAGCATATTGGAACAAGTCATTTTTTCCCAAACATTTAACACATAAACAAGCTTAATCTGATTTCTGTCCTGATCCCATATGGGAATCAGGGCATGTAAGAATATGATTGCAGAAGCTGCCTACCTGATCTCCGCTGCTAATGCCAATTAAAGTGGGAAGGAAAGCACAGATAGTATTACGCATGGGCTTGAGCCACCTGCCATGCTCATCCTCATGAGTTCCCATTATCTTAAAGGGGTTTCCCCAGGATCCATGAGATATATGCGAATTTATCTACCCAGTAGTGAAATAGTTTCCTTTTTGACTGTATAGGATACCTCTCCTCTTGCCTTTTATACAAATGTTTTCTTTTGTTTTTGATCATTGACATGAGAGATGGAAAGGCTTCCTTCACCGTGCTCCTTCCAGTACAGCTCTGTCCTGACCTGCCATGTTTCCTCCTCTTCTTTCCAACCCTAGGCCCTTATTCAGCTCTGCCAGTGCAGCTCATTTGGGACCCAGAGTACACACTGCTATTCCAGTCTTGGGCTGCCTTATGGTTCTGCCACGGTGAAGCCATCTTGCAGCACCCCTGCTATTTCTGTGCTGACCTCCATACAGCTCTGCCATTGTACCTCAATTCAGAGGCACAGCCCTATCCATGACTAGTGCAGCCCTGGGTCCCTACACAGTGCTGTCTATGCACCCCAGTTTTGATCCGCACAGAGGTGATGTGTGGGTGGGATGCAGGGTCACATGCCCCCCGCCCACCATATTTCAGCCAGGGTTTATATGCGCTGCCCTGAATTGTACTGCATACTACCAGAACCTTTAAATTGTGCTCCCCATTATCAACAATTACGCATCATCTCTGAAGCCACACCTCCTTCTATTCTTGTCCTGGACTCAAATCAAGTTGCACCACTGCACTTCAATCCTGCACTGCAACTTCCAGCACAATTACTTTCTTACGCTCCAAAAATGCTCTTCCAAGATGCCTCAGTCCTGGTCTACTGCATATTTTGTTATTTCGACCCGTGGTCTACCCATCCACCGCTCTGCCAATGTACCTCATCTGACCCTTAGCACCATCTGCTGTTCCGTTCATAGGTCACTGCAGAGCAAACAGTTATCTATATAATTTTCACAGGCTTTTAATCTCATTTCTTACTACAATTACTGGAAGGAATGTAACTTTCTCCCTAGTGCCCTTCCAGACTTTCCCACACTGAAGACTAGTTAATCAAGCTAGCTACACTCAGCTGAATGATGCCATAGCAAAGCAAAAAAAAGCACACCTTGCAGCGTTGATGTGGCTGGCTGCCTCTTCTGAGACAAAACCGAGAAGTTCATATTTCCATGGCCACAAAATGGCTATTTTTAGTGAAACAGTCATTTTAGTTATTTTCCCCAGTCTTTAAAAAAAAAAATCATTCGAAAATGTTGCAAATCACATATTTGTTGCAAAATTCTAAATGAAACTTCTTCCTGCTGTGCTAACTTGAGAATATCAACATTTATAATATTCATGTCATCATTATAATCAGTGACACATTATCATTGCAACTTAATACACCATAGGAAACAATCCTATGCTGGCTGAGGCATATATAGGATGATCTAATCAGTTTTCCATATGATGGTATGATTAATCTAGATTTCCTGTTCCGCACAATGAACTCATCTGTTACCTTCAGAATAGTCTTGGTGTAAACTAATCCTAGGAAAGTTGCATGCTTCATATCTGGCTACTACCTAATAAAGAACTATTAGTAAAATATGCTCCTGTGATGATTGTTAATTAGAGCTGGTCAGAAATTTTCAGATTTGGATGGAATGTTCGTCAGTGGGAAAATGCCTATCTGTCGAAAGCTAAATATTTTGCAGAAACAAGTCAATTTCAACAAACTTCAAAATTTCTGGTTTTCTTCTGATTTGGAATGAAACAAATTTCTAAATCTCAGAATTTCCTATGAAATGAAAATCTGGTTCCTGCCCAGCTTTAATTAGCAGTCACCAGAGGAGTAATATAATGCTTTGCATGTGTATATCACATGTCCTCTGAGATTCTCAAGAATCAAAGAGGCTACTGATAGAACAGACTGCTTAGATCAGGGGTAGTCAGTAGGAGGACCACAGGCCAAACCCAGACCGCCAGATGCTTTTGAACAGACCCTGAAATCTTTTTATTTACTTATTATCATTGTTGTTATTTTTAAATTATTTTCTCTGGAGTCTGGACCTTGACTATACCTTGACCAAGAACTTTGGATCTTGACAAAAAAATAATTGAGTACCGCTGGCATAGATCTTCTAGTCCATGTTCTCGGCAGTGCAGAGTTATTCCAGTAGATATCAAATTATTTGTATTTAGCACTTTCAGGGCCTGATTTTCAAAATGTATATGCAATTGCTCCCCTAATTCAGCTTATGGTTACTCCAGTATGTCTGCATGTTGTGTATGGGAGGGCATAAGATGGCACTTTAGCATTTGCAGTTTACCTGGGTGGCCTTTCATGTGTGCAATGTGCCTTTTCCCCCGCTACCCTTTGTCTGTCTTGTCCATTTAGATGGCAAGCTCTTCAGAGCAGAGACTGTGACTATGCATTGGTACAGTGCCTAAAACAATGGGGCACTGATTTCAGGTTAGGCCTCCAGCTGCTAAGATAATACTAAGAACAATAATATTACATCTTTAAGCCATCTGTCTTTTTAACACGTGACATCCTTCCCAGTAAGAAAGAGATATTAAGCACATGCCCTAATATCAAGTAGATGGCATGTAACTCCAGATCATCCTTTGAGTGCCATAGATATCCTATCTGACACAATCCTGCCATAGAGAGACATAATTATTATAATAAGCTAGCTAGTGGGTTTGTGCATCACTGCACAACTGTGGATGGACTTAAAACTGCTCAGCTGTGTATCATAGTCCTTATATTACAGACAGCTACTGGGGATTCTTCATTATCTCATATGGTAGGGACTTCTGCTTTCAGAACAAGAGGATCCAGATTTTATCTTCCTTACTGTTATGAAGTTCTCAATGACTGTGATGTACAGCATAGCGACAACCATGAAGTCCCAGGAAGTCATGCATTTATTATAGTACTTAAAAACTCCAAAAGAGCTCACATTGAAATGTGAGATAAACATACAGATAAAAAAAGTCACAGTGGCACCGATTGTCAAAATGACTTCACCAATAAATATACAATCACTTTATAATACATTAAATTTGTATATTTTAAACCCTCTAATTGATAAAGGCATGAAAGCATTAAATTAGCATATAGCGAGACAACTATAGCAAGCTACACGTCTATTAACATACATGTCAATCAGTATTTTACCAATTAATGGCTATCTAATTATCTTGCTATAACAAGCTTGTTAAATGCCAATTAAGCTGCAAGATGTTTGAATGCATTAATAAGAATGTAATTACACAGTTATTGGTGACATAATTTTCACTTCATTAACTGGCAACTTATATACTTATTAAACTCAATAAGGCCTCTTTTTTAACATTCCATTGATCACGAATCAGGATACAATAGCTGGCTTGTTAATTCCAAATGAGATGGCTATAATTATTGAGAACATTTGTTTGAAAAGCTTCAGGTCTCAAATGTTATGAATAAACAATAACTAAAAAAGGAAGACTGAAGGTGTAACTATGCACAATGCCATAGGCGCCAACTTCTCCTGGTGCCGGTGGGTGCTCGACTGCCTCCACCCCTGCCCCACCCCCATTCCAACCCCTTCCCCAAAGTCCCTGTCCTGGCCCCGCCTCTTCCCCACCTCCTCCCCGAGCGCGCCGCGTTCCTGCTCCTCCCCCTCCCTCCCACAGCTTGTTACGCCACGAAACAGCTGTTTCGCTGCGGCAAGCACTGGGAGGAGAAGCAGGGATGCGGCGCACTCAGGGGAGGAGGCGGAGGTGAGCTGGGGTGGGGCGGGGAGCTTGGCTGCCAGTGGGTGAAGAGCAGCCACCAATTTTTCCCCATGGGTGCTTCAGCCCCGGTGCACCCACAGTGTCGGTGCCTGTGCACAATGCACAATAATACGTTTGATTAGAGATACCTGGTCCTCTTTGAAATGATTGTACAGCAGGCGAGCGGTGCCGGGCTTGTTACTCAGGTGGACCACAGTCTTTATTCACAGAACAGCATAGATGGCGGCCCGTCAAGTTTCCCACACCAGGCATTGTCCCCTGCCAGTGTGCCTCACCTTTTCTACAAATGGACACCAGGGCTAAGAGGAGAGTCCAGTCTCTACAGCCCATTCACTTCTTGGCCTCTCTGCTCAGGCTGCTAATAAGGGGAAGGAAGGATGGTCTAGTGCAGAGGCTTTCAACTTGAGGATCACAACACACCAGGGAGTTATGAACAGGGGTCGTGCCTCCCTGCCCTTCCTGTATTGCTAAGTGGGAGAGGGATCCCAGCTATATAGCAGGGGGAGTGAGGGGTGGGTCCTGAATGAACGAGTGGGTTGCAGCTTAGAAACAGTTGAGAACCTTGGGTTTAATGAATAGGTTGCTGAACTGGGACTCAGGAGACCTCGGATTCATTCCCACCTCCATCTACTGTGAGACCTTGGACAAGTCAGCTCATCTCCCCTGTGCCTCAGTTCTCCATCTGTAACATGGGGATAATGTTCCCTATCTCACAGGGGTGTTGTCGAAGATAAAACCCATTGATGATGGTGACGTGTTCAGACACTATGCCAGTGAGGGCTGTATGAATTCACAGGTAGGGGCTCATTGTAGAGCTGATATGAGAGATATCTAAAGCTGGCCTTGAGGAATGGGATTGAGATCTCGACTTCACATCACAGCCACCAGAGGGTAATTGCATGCTTAATAAACACTGGGCTTTTGTGTACCCTGAATCCTCTATTTATGAATAGCCCAAAAAAGCACCAGAGATATTTCTAACACCAGAGGAAGCTATTTAATGAAATTAGTGTACGTGAGCCATTGCAAGTATATAAATAGTTCAATGTAAATCTTTTTCCTCCTCCTCAAGTTTCTGTAAATTACTTGGTTCATACCGTATCTACTCTATTTAAACTGAAGAAAGCGAGTGATTATTAGGTACTGAATTAGGCACTGTATTGAGTTATGTATTCAACTGACTCAGCCTTCCTACTCAATGACTTAATGAGCATTTGGTGGCTTCAACACCTATTCATTATCCTTGATAAATGCCTCTCTGATCCTAACACAGTACACAGTATGTCCCAATAAAAAGTCCCCTGATTTATATGCTTGGGACTGTATCTATGGCTATTATATGTACACCTGGAAACTCCAGTACCACGCAGTCTTTAATGGAATCTTGCAGGGAATATAGCATAGACTCCAGGAGACAACAATGTACAAAGCCTCTCAGCAAAAAGGTCCCACCTCAGCAAAGCACATGCTTAAGTGCCACTGGCTTTAATAGTTAAAGTTAAGCATGTGCTTAAATGCTTTGCTGAATTTGGGTCAAAGGCACTTCCTCATCTTTTCCCAGGATATAACATCCCCCTAAAGAACCCTCTTCTAAAGTTTTTCTTTCTTTATCTCCTCAGATACCAGCAAGGTTTGCAGAGCTTCTTTGCTGCATGCTCCATCTCTTAAGAGGGAAGCATATTGTTCCTATATTTGACAAGCCAGATGGGCAAGCACATATGTGTATCTCAGAGTAACATCACCTTCTATTGATTTTCACTGATCTAGTCGCATTGGAATGTGATTTGTTGGTTTAAAGAACTGTTTTCAGTGGATATTTGTCAGGTTCTTCCTCTCCCCCATTTTCATCTCCTTGGGAGAGACAAGGTTTTGTATGAAAACACTAAGCAGCTTTCCTTTTCCTCTATTAAAAAAAAACCTCCTCACCCACATACAGCTTTTGTTTTTCTCCTAGAGAACTATATGAAATTTCACTGCGAAGGTGCATTAATAAATAGCAGTGACTACTGTAATGATTTGTCTGTCGTACTGAAATTCCTGGCAGCAAAATCATGACCTGCTCCCCACAGGTATCAAAGTCACTAATTACCCATCATGCACACAAGATCGGCTGACAGTGTATTGTTCAGTCATGGAGAGTCTCTTTCAAGTTCCTGCACTATTTTCTTTGTTACATTGATGGTGGTTATGCATTCTTCTTCTATTTCCTTTCAGTCATCGGGCTGTATATTGCACCATGCTGGCCGGCAATGCTGCAGACCCCATCAAAGTTGAGGAACCTGCAAACTCAGCAGCAGCAGCAGCAGACCCCAGTGACTTCTGGAAATTATTTGGTACTAGAGCATAGATGAACCCCTAGACGTCCACATTCTGCTGCTGCCCACCATGTTCAGTGAAGCTAAAGAGCCTGGACCTGGACTTGGCCACTTCCTCTCAGTCACACTGTAGGGATGGATGCCCAAAGCCAGGCTCTTCCTGACCTTCTGCTTCCCCAAGTGAGTAGAGGTTCCAAACAAAAGCTTATTACCAGCTACTTTCTTCATGGCTAGTCTAGACTGAGTTGGATTTGTAGGGTTCAGTTCAGGTGGGCTAGAGGTAGAGATGAGGCCTAGCTTCTAAATTCAGATCCAGCTCTGGATCCAAAGGTCACTAGCTGACCAGATCTGAGGTTCTGATTTGGGTCCATCGTTATCTGAGATTTACAGCTGGCTCATTCTGTAAGCCCTTTTGATTCCAGGGTGGTATTTGGCCGGGTGTGTGTGGTGCTCCTTGTTCTGACAGTAGAATTCCAACGCTGTTTGGAATCTCTCCCTCCACCCTCACACACAGCCTAGTCAATGCTGAACTTCCAGAGAGAACATGGAATTCCCAAGCAGGCTCAAACTCCCTTTAGACCCTGTGCATCCTCAGCAGGTAGTACAGGGAGCTCAAAAGGAGGAGCTTCCTCATTTCTTAAAAATCAATCTTGAAAATCTCTTCCACTTCCTTCTCTCTACTCTGTATCTACTGTCAAGAATTCTGGAGAACAACCCCCCACCCCCATATGGTTTGGAAACCTAGAGATTAGATGCTTTGGACCTGATATGCTCTATCTGAAGCCACACTACATTTTGGGAGTGTTCAGACCTGGACCTGAACTTAGTGACTTGGGCCCATCTCTAAGCAACTCATTTTGCAATAGGAAGGAAAATATCAGTGCAATGGCTCAGGGACTATACCACTGGATCCATTCTTCTGCTGCTGCTCAATCTTAGCCCTCCCAAGGAAGCTGGGTAGAGTTGAGTCATGTATCATTTAACAGTTTCCTTGTTTCCAATCCAGTTTGACACCGTAGATTCTCTGCATACATTTGCTGTGAGTGCAGAAAGTGAAGGTCAAGAAAGGTAGGTAATTTTTTTTATTATAAATTAACTGAATGATTTATCTGTGTACAAATTTATGAATATACAATGCCATATATGTGACCAGCATCTACCTGGCCCTATTTCCCATACTTTGTATGCCCCACCTATAGGATGTGCAGCTAGGTAAATATTATGATTTCATTGCCTGCTGTCTGCAGAAGACAGCTGCCATTTGTAAGGTAGAAGGAATGCAGCATGTCACCAGGGAGATGTACACACTGTGCTCTCTCACCGCCACTTCACTTTAGTTCTTTCTTGTTTTGATGTTTTCCCTTCATCAAAAATAAAAGCTGTTCAGGGCAAAGGTACATAGTTTCCCTCTGTATGTGGGGGAAAAAAATAACATTGCCTCTGCATTTAAATCAGTGTGGAATAAAAGGCTTGGCCCTGGCCAGGTGCAGCTACAGCATATAAGGGGGAATAGTTATTGAAATATTGGGAAGCAGTGTTGTTTGTAGGTCTGTGACTAAAGGAGATATATATAAATTAATAATAATTTAAAAACTTTCTAACTGTCAGAGTGGTTAAGCTCTGGAATAAATTGCCTAGGAAGGTTGTGGAATCTCCATCATTGGAGATTTTTAAGAGCAGGTTAGACAAACACCTGTCAGGGATGGTCTAGATAATACTTAGTCCTGCCATGAGTGCAGAGCACTTGAGGTCTCATCCAGTCCTATGATTAATTTGCTAACCTAGGACAGGTGTAATCAAGCATCTCATTCCCCACCCCCAAGTTCATCCAGCTTCTCCCAGGTCCATATTGACCAGAGCCAGCTCCCTTGTCACACCTCAAGCCATAACTACTTTCCTGCTTCCATTTCCATTCAGACCAGAAGCCAGTTTCCTCTCTAACACACTTAACAGTGGTTGCCACAACTTAAAAACCACCATATCCATTTTTGCTTCTCAGAATAAAAGCAATGTACATTGGTCATGGGGTGAGAAAACTGCAAACAAAAATAAATGTTACAAAGACCATAAGCACAGCTAAACTAATCACTATGAAAAGCCTGGCTCGCTAGGCTCAGAAATCAGATACATAGGGGACTAGCCACCTTAACAATCTGAATACCAAAATCTCTTCCTTAGCAAACCCAATTCACAAAGACACTAAAGTTACTGGTATGTCTTCCTCTAACCTGAAGCATCTAGCTTTGACTACTGTTGGAAATAGAATACCCAACTAGATGAACCATTAGTCTGCTCTAGAGTGGCAATTTCCATGTTGCATATAGAAGATCCACAAATGCATGGTGCTCTGGGGCTGTGAAGGAACTTAGATACTATGATATTGAGCACCATACAAGAGCTAGACAGACAGAAAAAAGAAATGAGGGAAACAACATCTTCTCTTTTTGACACCGTTGTCTGTTTTCAGTCCTCTTCTGTCAGGGGCGACCTGGCACTGTGATTTTTATCTGTGTGTATGTAAAACATTTGTGAAAAGCCAAGAGAATTCCATTATGTCTAAGCTTCTTAAAACTGTGGATCATTTAAGGTTATTACATTTCTGCTTTGGGTTATTTTTGTTTAATTCAAACTCTGCAGTGGCTGAGAGCCGATTTCTCTTTAAACAATCACTTCAGTGCCTTATTGCCATAGTAATCTTATGTATCTACAAAATATGCAGCGTGTGAGAGTAATATAGGCCTCCACACAAATAAATAAATAACACACACACACACACATACAGCCCCCCTCAACATCTTTCTGGGGGCAGTCTGTTTTCTATGAATTAAGGAAATGTCTTTTTTTCTGTGTAAGGTGAATGTTATTGAAAGGTGTTGTCGAGCACCAACAAATTAACTCTTTCTGTATTCTTGGACTTAAACCAAGGAACACATTTGCAGTGGCACAGCTCCCTTTTGGGGGCACGGTTTGGGGGCACGGTTTGAACCCACAAAAAATTCACCTGACAAAGTGGGGCTCAGGTAAAACCTTATCCCTATACAAGATCCCCTTTGATGTGCTCCACCTAAGGACAGGAAGTAACATATTTACCCCTAGTCCTTGTAAACTGTTCCACATGGATAGCACCATTGATTAAATTACCCACCTGAGCAAGGTGAGCTGGATTTGGCCTGTAATTTTGCCCCGGCCCATAGGAGAATACAGATTGGTAACTACTGGACTAGTTGTGCTAAAGCCTGAATTCCTGTCAGGACGGGTGTGTGAGGATACCAGGCTGATAGAATCCAGTCTGACCAGCTGTAGGAAACACTGCAAAATCTTCCTCTTCAAAAAGGCCATTCCGCCATTAGAATGACAGTCACAACATTGCCATCCCCTTCCACCTAAAAACCCAAACCACTAAACCAAACTAATAATAATCATCCTAATTAATAATACAAAGTTGAAATGAATTAACCTTAGAAATAAATTAATATTTTTTAAAACCGTATCCCTACCCCACATAGAGTTTTTACTTTAAAAAAGGGAGGAGCGCCAGAAATTCCATGAAGTCCACTGGATACTTCACTGTCACTATTGTTTTAAGTGGAAAGTGCTCAGATCCTGCAGGAATGGGCAGCGGAATACAACCCTAAGATAGGTCAGTCTTTTTGCCCAACAGAACTACTGAGAGAGCCTGCTAAATGTGCACAACTATGGCACTGTATACAAATGTCATCCAATAACAAGGTTGCTATTTGAGATCTGGAAACCTGCCCCAGGACTGAGAAGGATGGACCAGAGGGTGCCAACTAGTTGTCAAATGGTAACAGTCTTCTATTGCTGCCTATGTATGCAACCTAGCAAGGAGTCTTAACATGACTTTGAATGGAGTTTGGTGCCTAGCCTGCTTAGGCACTTTTGTAAATTCTACTAGGCATCTATTTACATCTGGGTGCCTATATGCCTTTGTAAATCTGGCCCAAGATGACTAGCACATCTCCCAAGAGAAAAGATAACCACACACATATCACCACCTACACATAAGCACACTCTCAAAAATGAAAGCAAAGTACCATTTAGCTTAGAAGGAATGGCTCATATTCTCATTCTTATGCAATCTTTACTCAGGCAAAACCTTACTGTTGTCTGTGACAGTTTTGCCTAAGGACTGAGTAAAAATTGAGTGTGGACTTCAAAATTTGGCCCAGGGATATTGATGATCTTGCAATTATGTAGCTCCCTTCATCCCAATGGGTCCCAAAACTTATGTTAGGTAGGAGAGCCAGAATTTACTGGGGGGTTGTCTGTAAAGCTTATTTGAAGTGAGCTCAGATTTAGCTTGTGCACAAGAGTCTCTTCCCTGATTGACACATATTTTATTTAGAAATTTGCATTTCTCTAGGTTTGATTTCGCATGGGTGCATGGGCATGTGTTTCTTGTTTCTCCATCATTATAAGGAGGGTCAAGAGAGCCATGAAAAAAGGATTTGGGGTTCAATAGATGTGTGTGTGTGTGTGTATGTGTGGTTATTTAGAATCTAATCCAAAGCTCACTGAAGTCATTTGAAAGATTCTCATTGACTTCAAGCCGTGAGTCCCTTGGAAGGTGTGCTCATCATCTTGCTGAGTTTGGATAACTTCCTGGATCGGTGAGACTCCTAAATAATCCTGTGCAAAAACACAGCAGTTTGGGTTAATGATGGAGTTTGCAGCAAAGTCATAAAACTGTCTTTCTTCTAATACAATTCCTTGGTCAGTAGTAGAAGACAGTGACTCTTTCTGTGGTGGTTTCCCATCATCACATGACGGTTTTGGGGTTTGTTCCCATGAATTCATAGTGGCTGAATTCCACTTTGAACTTAAGGTAAATCATCAAACCTCCAGGGAAAACTATACCCAAATCATCATCAGTTCTGCTGCTTTTAGATTTCGTTACACAAGGTTTGCACAGCTCTGTCAGGATCATGATAATTCAGCTTCTCGTTACCAGAGCATGTCTTTATTCCTGTAATTCTACATCTGTTTCTTCTGGCCTCTCTTCTATCTGAGGAAGGTAAATGACTGCTGGCTGTGAAACCATATAAATACCTCTGTGTGTGTGTGTGTGTGTGTGCATATCTTCAAATTAAAGAGGAAGTGAGAAAGTTTAATTGTGCCCCCCGTTCTGTGTTCCTCCTCACAGATTGATGAAACTGTGGTAGGGGTAAATTGCAAGTACATTTTAATTCTGCCTCATATAAGCTTATCACAAGCTTGGTAGCTCATTATGTCCTCTGTTTTTTCTCCAGAGATGCTATAGAAATACAACAGTGTAACTAACACTTTTCCTCATTTAGAACCACAGGTGGTGGGAGTATGTGTGAGCTGATTGTCTTTACTAGGTAATTATAGGTTTGTGCCTATTCCCATTGTCTCTGCAGGGTACTTGAACAGTACATGTGGTTGAGTCTTTTCAAGGCGGTTATAAGGTGGATTAACATGGAATATTGTCTTGCTAGAAAATGGTACACATTGATACACCTATGATCTCATTGTGTCGATGGGATGGTTGTGACTGGGGCATGGTTAACCTCATCTATCTATAGAACGGTTGCTGTACTTCTGTGATCTGAAGTAGAATGATTGTAGGTATAGCCTAGAGGTAGACGGAGTGTAGGTGGATCTCATATATCTATAGGTTGGCTGTAAACTCATCAATGACCCCTTTTTTCTGTGCAGAATAGGTATGTGGGTTTTATCATACATCTAAAGTGTAGTTGTAGATACATATAAGTTCATGAGTGTATGGGGAATGGTATATCTATATATCAGTGTACTCCTGGCATTTTCCATCTAATTTAATTAACTTTCTTGTGTACTGAATTTGTTTTTCCAATATAAAAATGTCTGAGGATGCTGTATGGTGATGAATTATCGGTGTGAAGGTGACTGGATTGACATTTCCTCTGGTTTAATGCACATTCCAAGTCCATTTAAAGATGTAAATATTATTATGCTTTGATTTCAACTTCTGATTCTTCCAGACGTTTGTGGCTGATAAGCCAGTCTCCCTTCAGGTTCTGCCTACTTTCATCAGTGTGTATTATGTTTATCAGACAGAAATCAATGTACAGCAGGAATGGATCGTGCATAGAACATCCAGCAGAAGCATCAGTATGTTAACTTTATGTTAATACAGCACATTAATGTTAACCTTTGAAAAGCACACTAGCTGAAGTTGACTCTGCTGCTGACAGAGCAGATCTTTTCTGCATTTCTCTTTCCCTTTTCTAAGTAGGTCAGGATAATTGCATGAAGACCTGGGATCCTATCTTTCTCCCATTAAAGTCAATGACATATCTCACATTGACTTCAGCAGGAGCAGGGACGAAGGCCCCAATTCAGCACCTAAGTATATGGCTAAAGTTAAGCATGTACTTAAGTCCCATTGAAGCCAATGAAACTTAACCACACTTGAAGTTACTCTTAAATTTAGCTGCTTTGCTGAACAGGGATGGGATTACATTTGAAGTGACCCAAATTCCGGCTTCCTAAGAGTCCTATTCACCTGCTGCCTGTTTGCTACCTGAAGTCATAATTTTCCCCGTGTGACATCACAATCATTTCCATGGCAACCAGACATGATGTTGTAGCTGAAGATAACAGCTTCATGCGAGGAATGGAGAAGCCACAGGACTAGATGGGATCATGAGAAATAAGAGCAGTGCTTAATTTGTGCCAGGGCTTGCCAGGGCTGAGCCCCGGCACCTCTAGACTTAGGCAGTTCATAGCCCCGGCACTGCTGGACTTGCCACGTCAGATATGAAAGTAGAACAATTGCTTGAGCCCTGGCACCTCTTTTGTTACAAATGAAGCACTGAATAAGAGTCCTGTTATCGCTTCTCCAGTTGTTCCTGCTTATTCAAAATGGCCAAATGCCATGGAGAGCAGAGCTATCAGTGTAGACACCTGAGCTGTGGTGTTGCAATTTGTTGGGCCCTGAGCAATAAAGCTACCATTAGGGCTCCCAAAATCACAGGTCCTCCCCCCGCTGGAGCTGCTGCTGGAGGTAAGAAATGAACATATATGATGGATGCTACTTTGGGGCCCTCAGAATAGTGAGGACTCTGACTCCAGTCCTCCTTCTCAAGCTATGAGCTGCTGAGGCTGAATGAGATCTGCAATAGCATGGGTTTCAACTTATGCATTTGTGCTTAAGCTTGGCCCTGTGATTACTGACAAGGCCTGGGTGTTGTTGCTGAGCTTGGCTATGTTGTACTGGTATGTTAAATGGCAGAGATGGTCAAAAGTTAAAGTTGGGGGTCTGAAAACACCTGTACTATGGGGGTATTGGAAATCTGAATCTGGATCCACATTTTGCCAACAGCTTTTATCTGTGTACGGGGATGGCGCACAAACACAGATCCAGACACCCCAAAGTGTCCAGAATCCAGGTGCATATCCAAATATTGCTACTTAGGCCCCTCTATTAAATATGGAAACCTGATCAGTGGCTAATAGATTGAGTTAACCAGTAGGGAAGAAACAGCTGTACTAAATGTTGCCCACACAGATTACTAGGACTGTCAAGTAATTTTTTTAAAAAAATAATTGTGATTAATTGCACTGTTAAACAATAATAGAATACCATTTGTTTAAATATTTTTGGATGTTTTCTACATTTTCAAATACCGGAATATTGATTTCAGTTACAATACAGAATACAAAGAGTACAGTGCTCACTTTGTTTTTGATTACAAGTATTTGCACTGTAAAAAAACAAAAGAATAGTATTTTTCAATTTACCTAATACAAGTACTGTAGTGCAATCTCTTTATCATGAAAGTTGAACTTACAAATGTAGAATTATGTAAACAAACAAACAGAAAAACCTGCATTCAAAAATAAAACCATGTAAAGTTTTAGAACCTGCAAGTCCACTCAGTCTTACTTCTTGTTCAGCCAATCACTCAGACAAAGAAGTTTGTTTACATTTACAGGAGAAATGCTGCCCGCTTCTTGTTTTCAGTGTCACCTGAAAGTGAGAACAGGCGTTCTCATGAGTCTGTTGTAGCTAGTATCACAAAATATTTACGTGCCAGGTGTGCTAAAGATTCATATGTCCCTTCATGCTTCAGCCACCATTCCAGAGGACATGCGTCCATGCTATGACTGGTTCTGCTGGATAACAATCCAAAGCAGTGCGGACCAACGCATGTTCATTTTCCTTATCTGAGTCAGATGCCACCAGCAGAAGGTTGATTTTCTTTTTTTGGTGATTCGTGTTCTATAGTTTCCGCATCAGTGTTGCTCTTTTAAGACTTCTGAAAGCATGCTCCACACCTCGTCCCTCTCAGATTTTGAAAGGCACTTCAGATTCTAACCCTTGGGACGAGTGCTGTAGCTATCTTTAGAAATCTCACATTGGTACCTTCTTTGCGTTTTTTGTCAAATCTGCTGTGAAAATGTTCTTAAAATGAACATGTGCTGGGTCATCATCCGAGATTGCTATAACATGAAATATATGGCAGAATGCAGGTAAAACAGAGCAGGGGACATACAATTCTCGCCAAGGAGTTCAGTCACAAATTTAATTAATGTATTATTTTTTGTAATGAGCGTCATCAGCATGGAAGCATGTCCTCTGGAATGGTGGCTGAAGCATGAAGGGGCATACAAATGCTTAGCATATCTGTCATGCAAATACCTTGCAATGCTGGATATAAAAGTGCCATGCAAATGCCTGTTCTCACTTTCTGGTGACATTGTAAATAAAAAGTTGGCAGCATTATCTCCTGTAAATGTAAACAAACTTGTTTGTCTTAGCGATTGGCTGAACAAGAAGTAGAACTGAGTGGAGTTGGAGGTTCTGAAGTTTTCCATTGTTTTGTTTTTGAGTGCAGTTATGTAACAAAAAAAAATCTACGTTTGTAAATTGCACTTTCGCAACAAAGAGATTACATTACAGTACTTGTATGAGGGGAATTGAAAAATACTTTTCTTTTATCATTTTTACAGTGCAAATATTTGTGATAAAAAATATGCACTTTGACTTCAATTACAGCACAGAATACAATATATATGAAAATGTAGAAAAACATCCAAATATTTAATAAATTTCAATTGGTATTTTGTTGTTTAACAGTGTGATTAATCACGATTAATATTTTTAATCATAATTCGTTTTTTTTAATTAATTGCTTGAGAAATTACCACTTTGGGTTATTTGTAATGTTTAATCTTGCTCTCTCTCCATCTCCCCTTATACCCAACTCCCTCAGGAGTGGCTTCTGGGCTGATCTCCAGGCTGTCTTGGGACCAGCATTGAGTAACATGAGGCTCTGGTTTGGGCAAAATCTTACTCTGCTCTCAGCCAACTGCCTAAAATTCAGTCATAATTGTGAGCTCAGCTTTGTCTTTCCCACCTGAAGAAACCTTGGTAGAAAGAATACCTGAGACTCAAAAGCTTTTATATGACTAAGACCTGTTCCTAAGAGGCTCTGAGCAGCCCCAACTTCTGTTCAAGTCAAAGGGACTTGCAGGAGACTCCCAGACTAATGACGGGCTCATGAACAACATTTAGATGCAAAGGACATTTAGTATCTCTACAGCACATGGAATAACATGAAAATGCATTTAACTATTCAGAATATGTATAAGAAAGAAATGTTTTACCTCTTACCTTTGCAAAGCAGTCCCTGGGAGCCTATCTGCAGGAGACCCATAAAACGTAATGAACATCAAACAATGAAAACCCAGGCGAGGTTTTGACAAGGTAAGGCTATGTGCCTGCAAATGAACAAGCAGAGGCAGGATTTGGAATCTTCATAGAGATGGTTAAAAAGGCCTGAGAGGCTGCCTGGCTCGGGGGGACTGGCACTGACCTAAGGCTGTTCATCTCCACATCACCAGACCAAAAGGGTCCTAGACTGTGACTGAAAATCACCACCTTCTGATGGCTGTTAATGGGCTAGGCGAAATGAGCAGGGGATCTCAGTTCAGTCCCTCCAAATAATTTGCATCCTTGTCTATACTGGTTAATTAGCATCCTTATTAACAGTATAATCAAGAGAAGCCAAGGGCTGAATGGGACATGGGGACAGAACTCCTCCTTTCATTGCTAGATATCATCACAGCAGGACAGGGCCGAGCCACATTAGTAAGCGAAGGTATGCGTGGGAAGCTTGGAGCTGCTGACCATGCTGTACTTGTTGTATGGTTAAATAGAGAACTTCACTTTACAATGCTGATTAGATTCTGCCCCTGTATGAAGTCAGCAGGGTGTAGCTGGCAAAATTTGGCCATATTCTGCCATTTGCATTTGGATGATAAATCATGCAAAAAAGACACAAAGAACCACTATCTTCTTTCTTTTCTTCATAGTAATGTAGGAATTGCCATACCTAATCAAACACATGGTCTATCTAGTCCTCTGTCCTATCTCCAGCAGTGGCTAGTATGTGATAGACTGGTCTTATAACTATTTTCTTCTCTTCTGTATGGGCTTATGTGCCTTTTTTCCCTATATATATATATACTCCTTTTTAAATATAACCATAAAAACACACACACGGGAAGGTGCCCTTGAGAAATATTAAAGGTCTGCAATATAATTAGTTTGAATATGGAACTTTATGTACATTTGGAAAGAGTTCACAAGATGTAAGCAAAATGTTGTAATATTAAAGTAAGAATTACTGGCCTACTTTTTTTTTTTTTTTTTTAAAGAAAAATGCAACTTCATTTGCAAGTGCAAAAATGCACATATTTTTGTGTGAATAACTTGCACATGCAATTACAAAAAACATGCATGCAAATTAGACCTGAAAATAATAACTTCCGTATAAGAGAGAGGTATTTTCATCTACAGATCTCAAATGCACAGTTCAAGATAGCACATACTTAACTTTAAGCATATCGTTAAATCCATGTGAACCAGGTGCTTAAGTGCTTTCTTGAATCAGGGCCTAAAAAGAAAACATGGCAACATTTTTATTGGTCTTAAATTTTGTTTAAAAAATTGTTTAAAAAAGATTTTCTCAAAATCTAAATACGGGTCCAAATTTGAGCTGACAATACTCCTCTAATGTCAGTAAGAGTTTTGCATGAAAATGAGTTGCAGAACTGGACTCTGTGTGTGTCTGTCTGTGTGGTGTTCCTCATTAGTTCTTGGACCTGTATCTGGATGCATAGGGATAATCTTAGGACAATTCTTTAGCCTGTTTTTATGCATTTAACAATTAAATGGCATATGAATATGCTTTCCGAAGACATATGTGTTTTTGTGTCTGTGCATGTGTTATTATATTTAAAATATCTGGGGGAAAAATGGAGGGGTTTTCCACAAACATTTTCAATTGAAAAAACAATTTGGGGTTTTTTTTGGTTTTCCAACAAAAAGTCCATTTTTTTTTTTTTGTGGTAAGCAGACACTTTCCATGAAAATGTTCATTTAGTTGAAATCCCAACTTTTCATTGAAAACCCCATGGAGGGGCGGCCATGCCAAATTTGAGTGAGTGGCATTGTGGCTTGGAGCATAGGGTAGCAATGCAGGGGAGCATTTAGGTGGAACAGGAGGAGAGGGCAGTTGTCCCACCCCCGCTGTGCTTCATCCTAGCTCAAGCCAGGCTAACCTATCTTCTGCCATAACATACGTGTCCCGACTTCCAGCTCCCAAGCCATGTGTAAACTGGGCTCACCTCCAAGAGTTACAACTTTAAGAAGTAGAAGTAATCACACCATTACCCTTTTTAGTGTTTTTTTTTTCTTCAGCCTTCTCTGTTCGTTTATCATACATGTGGTCTAATTAAAGCTTCCTGCAGGACATTTCATCCAGAATAAATAATGACATTGCTTAGAAGGGCTCTAGATTACTTTTTCTTCTCTTCCAGCAGTGCTGAAAGGGAGGTTGCTGTTTAAAAACTGCCTGGGCAGAAGAGACAGTTTTATAATTGCATTTGCAGCCTTCTTTGTATCCTTTTGTATTATCTGCATGTACAGGGATAAACTGGACAGGCCTGTTGGAAAGCAGCCAGGCGGAATTGTCAGAGTGGGAGAGAGGAGATTGAAAGTGAAATAGAAAAAGGAAATTAAAAAAATATGAAGAGGTAGCTCTCAGAATAACAGCCCTAGGAAGTAGAGTTAACCGCAGGATAACAATTCTGTTTCAAAGCAACTGGCCTGGGATGTAGGAGACCCAGATTCAAGTCCTTGCTCAGTCTGACTCAGAGCAGAGGTTTTCATCCCAGATCATTCTGCATGTCTACATTGCAATTAAAAACCTGCTGCTGCTCTCTACCAGCTGACTTGGGCTCCAGGGGCTAAGGGGCTGTTTAATTGCAGTGTAGATGTTCGGACCGGAGTCTGTGATCTAGGACTCTGCAATGTGGGAGGGTCCCAGAGCTCAAGCCAGAAAGTCTACACTACAATTAAACAGCCCTGCAAGCCTGAGTCAGCTGGCCCAGGCCAGCTGCGGGTGTCTAATGGCAGTATAGACATAGCTGGGATTTGAGCTTGGGTCTTCCACAGGCCAGTGCCCTAACCACCAGGCTGTCAAGTGTGTGAGTCTCTGTCTCTCTTCCCAGCCCCCTTTCTCAGCATAACAGCCTATGTCATCAAAATGTCATTTTCTGGCCAACTCTACTAGGGAGCTAGCTGACCATTAGATAGTCCAAGTCGGACAAACTTTCCTTTGCACGCCTTCTTCAGAAACACCTACAAACTCACGGTCAGTCAGCCTTTATGACCAGAATAAAAAAAGAACCCCCAAAGCTCTGGCATAGGTCTATGTCTGAGCCTGTTGTTTGTGTTGAGGGAGTGTGAGAACAACTGGAACGAGAGGAGAAAAGTAAATGGGATTCATGAAGAAACTTCAGGGAGAAACCTGTCTCCTTTGTCTGTTGTAGGTTACACATCTTATGGTAGTTTATTAAGGAGAAGGCAATTTCTGTTGTTAAGGCATATCTCAGTGTTCCCCTAATTTACAGGGTGAGCCATTCACCCTCTATTTACTGAACTTCAGCTCTTGCCTTTAGGCAGGTATCACAGGAGAAATTTCACACTGAATTCAGTCACAAGGTCCCTGCTTGGGCAAAATTTCTACTGGGTCGGATCTTGAAGTCTTTGTGTTTAAGGCTGTGAGACCATTTTTTTTTTTTTTTTTTTTTTGGTTAAAAAGTGGCCACAGTTTGTCAAAGTTGTGGTTTTGGTCCGGGGCAGCTGTGCTCCACTTCCCATCCTGCCCCCCCCCCTCCCCAGGGCCCTCAATAGGGGGTTGCCATCGCAGCCTGGAGCAGGCAGGCTGGGCCTCCCTACCCCAGCAGTGGTGCGGACTCCCCTTTTCAAGTCCCTCCCTGCACACTGCAGCTCCCTGCTGGGCTGGGTTGTCAGGGGCTCATTTCGGCACTGCCAGCCCTTGGATACTGGTGCAAGGAGCAGCCTCTCTGCAACTGGCTTCGTGTGATTCTGTTCCCTGCCTTCCCCCCAGGACCAGGAACAGTCTTTCCTCAACAAGGAGAACAGCCTAGCTTGAGTTGATGTGAAGCATGGGGGTGGAGTCAGATCATGGCCCTTGTGCATGCACAATTCCTATAGATTTCAATGGAGTTAGGCATGTAGCAGGCCTTAGAATACTGTAGTCAGCCTCCTTTATGTTTCCTTACTTCTGTTGTGTAAGGCACAGGCACTGCTGTTTATTACTCCGTTTTATCATCTAACCCGACTAATTCTCCTGAATTAAGGAGAATTAAGGAGGAGTTCCTAGTTTTCTTAATAGGTAAAGGATAATTAATACGGAACGCACTGGTCATTAGCTGCAGTAACAATTGGTAGCCAAGGGATTCCTGGCCTGTTAAGCTGTAATCATTTCTGGTTTAATAGCTGCAGAAGCACGTAGGAGAAGTCTAACACAGGGTCAATAAGGTACAGTGCTGAGGAGGGGATGGAGGAGTGATGTACATCCCCAGGGGAGAAGAGAAGGCACAATCTATCCTAGGTTGCTCAATCAATGAACTACCCCTTCAGAAGGTACAGTGTGTACTTGCCTCTGTAGCCAGCTGGGCCTAAACCTGGGTATTGGGGTATGTATTGGTCCTCTTACACCCATTCTAAGATGGGCCTAATGCATCCTGTCGTATGTAGCCAGCATGGTCTCTTGATTATTCCCAAGTTGATAGCAAACCTAGAGTGTAAGTTGAAGAGTGCAGAACTTCAGGGAGGCTTTTTGTTATCGGCAGACCCCTCTCCAAAGGCTTGGCAGAGACATGGGTGATGCATTGTCCAGTGTTGCAGCCCTGGGTACTGCCAACAGGCTCTCCTCCCCTTGTTTAAAGTGCAGTGCTCTGCGGTGCATTGAAAGCCCCAATAACACTGAGCACTTGACACATTCTCAGCTCTGTACAGACATTACCTAATCAATCCTCGAAATCCCACGCTGAGGGGAGCGAGTAAATATTCCTGGGCCCAGTTCACTCCCACTGTACAAGCCAGGCTACAGGCCCACGGTTGCATTAAGTCACAATGTCACAAGCTTCCCACCACCCCTGCTCCACTGGGGAGGGGGCCTTGCAATGCATCTGAAGTGCATTTCCCAGAGGGATCCTCATGTATAAATAAAGCTGGCCTCTCCCAACAAAACCTCCAGGTACAACCACCATCTGCCTCCCGCTGGAGATCACTGGGATGCAAGGGACGTATATTCCACATCCCTAACTATGCCCCTGGTGATGAATCTTGTCCATCATCTATATTTGCCAGAGATGGAGATTGACCTAGAGAGGTTCAGTGACTTCTCCAGCGTCACAGAGTGAGTCAGTAGCAGAACTGGGAACAAACCCCAGCAGCTCCTGTATGTATTTCAGTCCAGTGTTCTGCTCACTAGACCATGCTTAATATGCTCATTACATATAATTCCTTGGCATTCCATATGCCCAAGCCAGACCTTTCCAGATTCCCATTTAGTCGCCCCTTTATTTTTCATTCTCCGCTTGCATATTGGGACATTACGTATGGCACCATTCAAAGGGGCTTTGTTGGGAAATAAGCACTGTTGGGTAGGGTGACCAGATAGCAAGTGTGAAAAATTGGGACAGGGGGGTGGGGGGGTATATAGGAGCCCATATAAAAAAAGCCCCAAATATCAGGACTGTCCCTATAAAATTGGTACATCTGGTCACCCTACTATTGGGCCACACCTGACTCCCTGCCTGCAGTATGGCTTTAAATGCTGCAGAGTGCTGCTTCTTAGATCAGCTTCTCTCTCTCTCCCTCCCTCCTTAGCTACGTGATCCTGCTCCTGTGCGCTAATGAGACAGGTGCACGAAAGAGGGTGGTTTTGCAATCGCTTCGGAGATAGTAGCCTGCACAGTACCACAAAGGAGGTTAAGTGAGGATTCACCACCAAGCTTATATAAACAGTATTGCCCTTGAAGTCCATCATTTCCCCACTGTGCTTTGTAAAGATCTCTTTCTGACTCTATATTACAAATGTTCTATTGATGGCAGCCATATTAACAGTCATACTCGTAGCGTGGAATGGCTTTGTGTAGCCTAAAGTCATTAGGTTTGCCTTCATGGATCAAGGATCATTAGCAATGAGAAACATTTAAATGATTGCTTGGTTAATTTCTCTCTAAACAGGGTCTGCAACCTTCTAGCATGACAGAGAGGATGTTTGTGGAGCTAAAGTGTACATGTTTCGTGTTACGTAAGGGGGTGGCACATGAGTACCAGTGGGTTCTGGAGGGGGGGATTCTTGCTCCTCAGGTCAGAAAAGGGTGGGAGGGTCACAGAGTTGTCACTCAGCCTCAGACACAGTGGGAAGAGGATAGAGTGGCTTCCGAGAAATCACTTGCTCCTCCACTGGCTGTTCATGCGAATATTGAGATATACTGGGCCCACTGGTGGTAGCTGTGAGGATGCATCTCTAAAGAAAATGGATCCATGAAGCCATATAATCAAATAATGATAAAGGCCTATTCAGTCATCTAGTCCATCCCATGGTGGCCAGCGCAGGACTGTTCCTACAGTGTTGCCCAGTCTAGTTTTAAATGAGTCAGATCATGGGGCTCCTGTTTCTGCATTTTCTTTGATATTTTCCTAAACAGATTTTTACTGATTTTTTTCTTTTGTGTGTGTATATGTGCATTGATTACCCAAATAGATAAGTGCATGAAATGCAAAAAAGAAATCAGGGAAGCTCCCCCTCCACCTACAGAGTCTGCATAAAAGCCTCATAGGGAGAATAATGAAAAGGCGTACTTGTGGCACCTTAGAGACTAACCAATTTTTTTGAGCATAAGCTTTCATGAGCTACAGCTCACTTCATCAGATGCATACTGTGGAAAGTACAGAAGACGTTTTTATACACATAAACCATGAAAAAATGGGTGATTATCACTACAAAAGGTTTTCTCTCCCCCCACCCCACTCTCCTGCTGGGAATAGCTTACGTAAAGTGATCACTCTCCTTACAATGTGTATGATAATCAAGGTGGGCCATTTCCAGCACAAATCCAGGTTTTCTCCCCCCCCCCCCCCCCAACACACACACAAACCCACTCTCCTGTTGGTAATAACTTATCTAAAGTGATGACTCTCCTTACAATGTATATGATAATCAAGGTGGGCCATTTCCAGCACAAATCCAGGGTTTAACAAGAATTTCTGGGGGTGGGGGGGGTAGGAAAAAAGAAGGGGAAATAGGTTACCTTGCATAATGACTTAGCCACTCCCAGTCTCTATTCAAGTCTAAGTTAATTGTATCCAATTTGCAAATGAATTCCAATTCAGCAGTCTCTCGCTGGAGTCTGGTTTTGAAGTTTTTCTGTTGTAATATCGCAACTTTCATGTCTGTAATCGCGTGACCAGAGAGATTGAAGTGTTCTCCGACTGGTTTATGAATGTTATAATTCTTGACATCTGATTTGTGTCCATTTATTCTTTTACGTAGAGACTGTCCAGTTTGACCAATGTACATGGCAGAGGGGCACTGCTGGCAAATGATGGCATATATCACATTGGTGGATGTGCAGGTGAACGAGCCTCTGATAGTGTGGCTGATGTTATTAGGCCCTGTGATGGTGTCCCCTGAATAGATATGTGGGCACAGTTGGCAACGGGCTTTGTTGCAAGGATAGGTTCCTGGGTTAGTGGTTCTGTTGTGTGGTATGTGGTTGCTGGTGAGTATAATGAAGTAAGCCAGGATAGTAAAGAGAGGAACAATCAGGAATCGAGCAAAATGGAAAGGAAAAACAACAATATAAACAAGAATGAAAATGGTATTTCAGCCACGGTGCTACTGAGCAGATCACAGGCTCAAAGCCAAATCTGTGGTTTGCAGATGGGAGAAAAGATCATTAAAGATCACACACACACAATCTAAGTAGTCCTGTTCCAGGTCCTTTGAAATGAAAGCAAACATAATCTGGTTGACCTCATTCTCGGCAGTTTAATACAGAACTTTTAAGAGTCATGGTGTCCACTAATGTTGGTTTGCTTGGCTGCAAGCTCCGGCAATCTTTAGTTCTCTGCAGGGGTTCTACTTCCCGGCAGTTATCTCAGCAAAGGCTGGTTTGAAACATTCATTTCAAAATACAGCCCTGCAGCAGTCTGCTCAAATACATACCAAGATCGTGGCCAGATCTATGCATTATGTTCACTGGGGTGGTGCTAAAGGGTGCTGTCCCTGATTGTCCCAGTCCAGTTGTTTCTTGGAAATACTATTCATTTCAAACGTGTCCCTTTTTTTCTCTATGTGAACCAGCCCCATTTGCCAAGAATGTTTGCTAGTCATAAAGGGCTCAATCATGGTTTTGCCATAAACCCTGTGTAAGGAGCAGCACACAGCTCTGCTATCCCAGGCACAGATCAGGAATCAGATTTTGGCTGAGAGTCGTAATCAGCTTCCCTGTCTGCTGCTGCTACGGGCGAGGAAGTGCCGTGCATCAGCCCCTCTACCTGGTGTAGCGTAAGTCCCCCAGTGTGCTGGCACAGCTGTGCTGACTGGTTCATTGTGATGCAGAGCCAAGGCCGCACCCATTCTTCACTCCTTCCTGCTCGCACCCAACCCATGTGTGCGGGAGGGAAAGAAGCATCTCCACAGAGTCTGCTGTCCACCTCTGAGTTGCTACCCACAGTATCATAGACACCGACCCCATGGGTTCTCTGGGGCTCAAGCACCCAGGGGAAAAAAAGGGAGTGCTCAGCACCCACCAGTCACAGCTGTTCTGCGGGGCCCCAAGGTTTCGGGTCCCATGGTTTGGGGTTTTGAGTACAGAGACCTCAGCCTGTTTAGTTCCATGGCGAACACACCAGAAAACTCACGCCAAAATTTGGAAATGTATTGATTGGGATACACAGCAGAACAACTCAGCTTGGGGTAGACCGGTTAGATCCCAATTATTTCAATAGCTCCATCGGCCTGGACTGATTGCTTGTGGAAAATATAAACTCCACTGCCTGTTCTTCCAGGGCCATCAGCAGTTTTGGTGCTGCTGTGTTGCCCAACAATCTGAGGTTTCCCTGGCATGACCCACAAATGCCTTTACATGCAATTCTGCTTTTAAAATAAGTAAAAAAGGACAAGTTTTCCTCAGGTGCCGACAGATGCTAATAAAATCTTTAATTAATTCAGATTCTGATGGGCTCACATTTCTCTCCCTCGCTTACAACTTCAATCAGATTTTTGTGGCTCTGCTTTCATGCCACTTCACGCTGCGGTTCTGATTTATCTAGAACTGTGCTACATGGGCATATTGGCAGGAAAGACTCAGATAAAAGAAGAAATCATGAGGGAAATCATTAATGCAGAATGTATTTTAAAAAAAAAACTAAACCAAAAGGTCCCATGCTAATATGAATCCCCCAGGAATGCCTTAAATTACAGACAATTTGCTTGATTGGACTGCATGGGTCCTAAGTATCAGAGAGAGACAAATCACTCTTAACAAATGTTAAATCAAATAAGATAGACAAGAAATCTTGATAATGTGAAATGAATTTTGTAAAATTAAGACATCTGCAGAATGTTCCATCCATAATAAAGCAATAATCTCCCTGAAATGGGGCCTGTCTCATTATCCAGTTTGATGACTGGTTTGAGTGATCTTATCTAATAAACGAGTTAACTCTAAAGCAGTAAATGGTATTTTTCTTTCCAGACACCAATGGGTGGTAGGAAATACATCTATCTATATTTGTCCATCTCTCTAGTGGCCAATCTCCCATTCATTCTCTGTCACCTGCATCCAAGTTGATCCCACTGGATGCAGGGAAGAACCTTGCTGCTCAGTGATCACCAGGCAGAGATTACATTTTTGGGATTACATTTGCTAGGAAGAGGCTCAAGGCAGTTTCCCTCTTGGCTCCAGAGCTGCCAAGCTTCAGGCAGGGGCTGGATGAGATTTTCTCTGTGCTGGGGAGAGACTGCACAAGGATGAAGGGAAATTTTTCTTTTCTCTCCTCCTTAGCTCTCACTCCTCCTCTCCTGCCCTTTCTCCCATCCTTGCACTACTTGTGCCAGAGAAGAGCACCTAACCTCCCTGCCCTTGTGCTGTTTTCACCCCCAACCCATCAACACCCTTTGCTCTGCCAGATGCACTTGTCAAGTCAAGAGCCAAGCAGAGAATGAACGAATTGAGTCAAAGGTCTTTTCTCACCACACTGGCCAAGTGTTTTGGCACCATGTAGAGGGTTGGTGAGATGAGCAGACTGCACTCCTATCACATAAGCAGGATCAGGGAGGGGCAAATGAAAAGGGCAGGGTTTAGTTCCCCTCCCATACTGCTCCCCACTGGAGTTCTACCCGAGATTAATTTGTCCTGGAATCTCGTCTCCAGCCCTGTTCCTTTACATCCCTGATCAATCCATTTTTGCTAAACTAGGAGGGAAACATCTACCCATTTAAATTTTCTTTAAAAAAAGGAAGAGTGAGTGGATTCAGTGCTTATGAGAGCGAGGGTCTCCTAGCGCTGCTTCCCCCATGTGGTTCTTGCCTGTGCACCTCAGTCCTGACCTGCCCATTAAAGCGACATCTATAAAGCCACCAGTTCTGAGGGGATTATTTTTATAATAAGCTCTTGTCAGTAGTTCCTTGTGGCAAAGAGGATGTAATTGAAAGAAAGAAACCACTCACAGTGCAGGCTATTCAAACACACCAAGGATCATGTATCATAATGCACCTTAAACTGATTTGCTGTGAGTTACTGCGAGGTAATATACCCCGTGTCAGGTACTGCGGTATAGCTGCAGGTCACAGAGCATTGCCTACTGCACAAACAAGGCTGGATGGCTTGGAGCAATGTTATAATTGAACATATATTGTGGATTATTACTCTGTGTGATATGCAGTGTGGACCTGGGACTGTCTCTAGATCATATTGCATCAGAACTAAGTTGGAAACTGTTTTTAAGCCACCATTCAAATGCAAAACAGAAGTAAAAGGTTCTAATAATGATAATAAAGCAACACATATCCAGGGCAAACAAGTGTGTTGGGCACTGTAATTCTGTCTGTGATCTCTCATAAAGTTAGACAGTTCCATCAATGGGGGAAGTAAACACCCTAGATAATTAAAGGTGAGTTCGGAACAGCAACCCTTCAATTCCCCCTAGGCTTTATTAATATAATTGATTTTGGAACATTAATAAGGGTATTTGTCAGCCTTAAGGAACTGGAAACTGAGGGTGAGTGAGAAGGCTGGGGGAGAAGCTAGTAGCTAGCTCTCAGCCACAAATTCATGGCCGGGGGAGGGGGAGGGGGAGAAGTGTCTGCTACAAAGAATTGATTAGTTGTGTCAAGAGATTAACTTTGGTCTTACACAGGAATTAAAAATATGTTTTTTGAAAAAGAGCAAAAACATGATGGGTGCCGGAGAAGTTACAGAGCAAGGAGCTCCAAATGCCACATGGCTCTTCTTATAATTTTTGCATAAATAGTTTCCCCTGTGCTTCCATTTCATGATTTAGCATTCCTGAACCAAGATCAAAGGCGAGACCCTGGCAGGTCTCAGTGGAAGAAAGTTACCCTGAAGGTCTCTGCCAAGGTGGCATAGAACTGATAGACTAGGCTTATAATCAACTCTCTGAACGTAGAGGAAAATTTTACTGATCCGTGAGTTTCAGGGCTGAAAGAAGGAGCTCATCAATATGGAAGGTTTTCTTTCTTTCAGATTAAGAGGCTCACACTGTTCTTTAGAAAATTTAAAATGCTGAAATCCTGATTTAGCCTAGGAGAGCACAGTTGTTTACAAACCATCAAGAGAACAAAAATTATATGCATCTTCCTAAAAAAATATTGTGTCTGGATAATGCCATGTTACCTGGCAAAAGTACAAGTATGAAATTACATTTCAGATACAAGCTAGGCCTTATAGGGATGCTTGATGACTTCCAAAGGATTTGTCTTGAACTACAGTGAGTAAATATGTGTCTGCAGCTTCGCTCAAAATTAAAATGAGTAGGATTTCTACATTAGGCCCCAATCTTGTAAATAGCTACATAAATTACTTTATGCAGAGGTCTCGTTCCATTGACCCCAATAAGACTACTCATGAGAATAAAGTTATCCATATACATGAGATTTGCAGTACCAGGGCCTTAAAGATCATCATACTTTTTCTCAAAGAACTGACATCCCCATTCTATATCCCTTTTCATACGAAGGGCCAGACTCTGTTGACCGCTGTAGCTTAACTTTTCAGAATATGAGGCTTCAGGTCTTTGTTTTTAAACTGATGGATGTTTGGGGGGAATGAGTAATTAGTTGGGAGTGAGACATGCATGTATGTGTAGCTATACTGGGCATCTGACAGCCCCCTGGCAGACAGTACTGTACTTAAAGAGATCACCAATTCAACTTGGAAACACCTTAGCCAGTAAACATACTACTGAAATATTTCATAGGCCATGAATGTGAGCTTAGTAAAATGCTACACCCAAAGTTGCCGTCTTCTGGATTAGGATATCAAATTTCTGTACTCCGCACACTGCCCAAATCCAGCTGGGCATCGGGGGTCCTGCTGGGTAGATCCATGAAAGATGAATGTAAAATGGCAAAAGAGCTGAGGTGAATGATAGTGGTTCAATCCCTTGTTTGAGAGAGAGAGAGACCACTCCTGTACAGTGATGCTTTTTCCAGAGTTAATGCAAGTAAATGGACCAAGGAAAGTCCTTATGGGAATGATGCTCCATTGGGGCACTGCTCCTGGACCTCTGCCATTTTACTCTTTGTGCACCCCAATGCCACCATCTTCAAACATCCTACACCAGCACAACCAGCCCTCTGAACCTATGTAGAACTTACTGAGCACTGGCCAAAGGCAGTTCCTCTGTGGCCGTATGAGTGTCTTCCACTCTCACAGGGGCTGTGTGTTCTCCTGACCCACAATTCCTTCTGTGCTGCCAAAACACTAACAAATCCATGGCTGTGAAGAAATGTCATGTTTGTCACTATGCTGCATGACTACTGGGAACTTCACTGCAATGGAAGAGACAGAACCTCAGGCTTCCAGCTGCAAAAGCACCAGCCCCTGTTGCTGTAGAGAAAGAACTACCTTAGGTAGATGTTAGCAATGTAGGACTTTAGAGGTGACAGACCATTCAAGAGTTCTTCTTCAGCTTCGTAGAGGACAATGGTGTACAGAGACACACCCACAAACCAGTTTGTGTCAATACTATGTTCACACGCAGATCATCAAATGTGTAATTTGTAAGAAAGAAAGAGAGAAAGAAAGAGAACACAACCATGAAGGGATGAATGGATGGACAGATGGATGGACAATGATTATAATGCATAGGTAGTTATAATAAAGAGAGAATGATTGAGAGAAAGAGAATGAGGTATTTCTCTCTCTCTCTCTTCTCAAAAGAGAAATTCTTACACATACATAAATCATCTAGCTCCAGGATGGGAGCAAAGACAAGTTTCCATAGCAACAACATCTATGCTGTAAAGCGGAGCTGCCCTTTGTTATGTATCTCTGTGATATTTCTCTCAGACATGTCATTGGCAATTACCCACAGAAGCAGAGCTCAAATTGTACCATAGCCCAGCGGATCCACCTTACGTTATTTTCTGTAATTAATGAGATTATTGAATTTCCACGCTAATAAAGCGTGGCAAGGAGTCTGAAAACAACTTCTCTTTGAACCCATTTGGAACAACTCCTTTGTGTTATGTACCCTTCACCTTTGAGTAGACCCTTTAAAAATTATTTAAAAATAACAAAGCTTTGTGCAAAGCTCTCCTGCGCTGTTATGAGTCAGCGCGGTATAACGACTTTGATGTCTCTGTGTTGCCAGGAGGTGAAGACCTGTGTAAATGTTCGTGAAAGCAGTTCCCAAGCTATTCATCTTTGATAACATTGTTTCTTGATGAATGCTAGAGCTTCACTTAGCTGCCTGTGTATCATTTTTTGACAGGTCTCCATCTATTCTTGTGCTGCCTGCCTGTGGAAAGCACTCTTTATATACAGAAGAGTCACTCGTATAAATCGTTCCCTTCTGAAGCTTTTTTTCAATGACGTTTCTGTTTAATATGGGCTCCATCCTCCCCTGGACAAGAGCAGATTACAGCTTCTTGTGGAAGGTGGAGGGATGTAGTAGTGCCTAAGTGTAGTGTTGCATTGGGAAGCCCAGCTAAGGTCCTTCATAAATCAGGATACCACTTGTGCACTGAACTGCAATGATTGTGTGCACATGTCGTAAGACTGTTGAGGGACTTATGGTTGATGTGTTCACAAAAGGGCTTCTTTTTTTTTTGTTCCAGAAGAGGTAAATCTTCAGGGGATGTGGGATGATCCTGTAGTTAACACACAGGACTAGAAGCCAAGAGACCACCTGGGTTCTGATTGTGGTTCTACTTCAGACTTTATGCTTGAGCTTGGGCAAATCATTTCACTTCTGTCTTAATTCTGCCATCTGTAAAATGAGCTTAGGAACACAAGAGCCTTGTGAAGCTAAATCTGTGTTGGTCTGTAAACTATTTGTGATCTGCCAGTGGAAGGTGCTATATAAATACAAAAATCTTATGCCTGCATATTGGAGAGCATTTGGAGAATCATTACATCATCTTGCAGTTGGTTTTTTCCTACACTAATGCTGTCTCTGGTCTTTTATAGTCTCTTCCTGCTACTCATCCCCTCTTAAGGTTTCTAACTTGCACCTGTTTCCTTGGCTTATGGAAGCATTTTGAGAGCCTCAGATGACAGGCACTTTATAAATGGAGAGTATTGCTGTGAATTTTGGAACGTCCTTTTTTTGTTTTCTATCTTTCCACTTTATTATAATTATCACCATTATTTATTAATAAGGTGCTGACTCTGTGCTCGACACCCATACAACACCATTCAGTTCCCTGTCCTTCAAGAACCTGACTTTCAGAATAGCCAACAACGGTTCAGACCCAAAGTGCAATGGGCAGGTGGGGAGTTTCTATCTCAGAGCACAGTAAGTTGGGTTGTTATTGATCGGTGCGTGATGGCCTTTTTTTCTTAGTTGTTTGCAGTCTTGTTGTAGTGCTGTTGGTCCCAGGATATTAGAGAGACAAGGTGGGTGAGGTGAATCTTTTATTAGATCAACTTCTGTTGGTGGAAGGTACAAGCTTTCAAACTACACAGAGCTCTTCTGTTTGGGGAAAGAAATCAGACTGCCTGAGGGCATGTCAACACTGCAATGCAAACCTGTACTTGAGCCTGGGTTCAAGCTAACCCCCACTCATGTCTTCACCGCAATTATGCTAACCCAGACCTTGGACCCAGGGTCCCAGGACCCTGCAGGGCTGGAAGGTCCGAGCTCAAATCAAACTGGGACCCAGAGTCTGAGCCCTATTGCTTTACAATGTAGCCATGGCTCCGCTTGACTTGGGTCCTTGGAGTCATCTGGAAGTATCCCACAATTCCATGGGACAACCTCCTTAGTCCTCTCTATCCCAACGATCTGCAATCCCACTCCATTTTAAACAGAAGCCCACCCACTTTGGCAAACAGCAGCTGCTCTGTTCTGATCACTTATCTGCAAGCCCAATGTCAGAAATTCTCCTGGGCTTGCAATGGGGAGCAAACAGATCAAGCCTTTTGCAAAGCAAGCTCCTTCCTGGTAACATGCAGGGTGGGCAGTAAAGTTTTCCCACAGTGGCCACATTTGGGGGCGGGGAGTGCTAGAGACTCAAGGATATGGTTACAGTGGCTCAGGTCTGCACACTGGCGTGTGGATGCCAGAGCCCTAGATTCAAGCACAGGTTAGAAAAGTTTTAACAGAGGGTTTAAATAGTGTAGATGCTCAAGCCCAGGGTTCCCTAGCACTGGTCAGTTGACTCGAGTCCCACTAACCCTGGACTTACATTGCCTTGTGGAGATACCCTGAGCTTGATACAAGATGGGACAGATAGTTAAGCTTAAGGCCTGGTCGACACGACACAGTTAGGTCATCACAAGGCAGCTTATGTCGACTTAGCTGTGGAAGTGTCTTTGCTTAAATTTGGCTCCCGCTGACATAAGTGCCTCTCTGTGCTGATTTAGGCCCCGTCTACACTGGCAAGTTTGTGCGCAGTAAAGCAGCTTTGTGCGCTGTAACTCCCGAGGTGTACACGCTGCCAAGCCACTGTGTGCAGAAAATGCGCAGATGCAGCGCTCTAAAAAAACCACCCCGACGAGAGGCGTAGAGCTTTCTGCGCCAGGGCTACAGCGCTGCGATGCCAGTGGAGACACCCTGGGCGATTACAGGGCTGTGATTGGCCTCCGGGAGCTGTCCCACAATGCCTGTTCTCACCTCTCTGGCCATCAGTTTGAACTCTACTGCCCTGCCCTCAGGTGACCAACCGTCAGCCCCACCCCATACATTCCCTTGCAAATTTGAAAGCCCCCTTCCTGTTTGCTCAGTGATGCGTGCAGTGGTCTCAGCGCATCTTTCCAGGTGGCCATGCCGGCTCCACGCACCAGGCGATCCCCCGCTTGGAGCAGTGCTGAGCTGCTGGACCTCATCGGCATTTGGGGAGAGGAGGCCGTCACAGCTGCGCTCCAGCCATCAGAATTATGGTAGCTACGGACAGATTTCTAGATGCATGATAGAAAGGGGCTATGACCAGGATAAACTGCAGTGCAGGGTCAAAGTGAAGGAGCTGCAGAACGCCCACCACAAGTCGTGGGAGGCAAACCGCCGCTCCGGTGCTGCACCCACGAGCTGCTGGTTCTATGAAGAGCTGGACACGATACTTGATGGCGACCCTACCTCTACTGCGAAGGACCCTGTGGATACTTTGTTGACTTGCGTGACAGTCAAGAGTGGACTGAGCCAGGAGGAGGCAATCTTGGATGAAGACGGGGAGGGGAACCCAGAGGCAGAGGATGACTCAGAGGCCAGAGATGCATGCAGTCAGGAATCATAGAATCATAGAATATCAGGGTTGGAAGGGACCCCAGAAGGTCATCTAGTCCAACCCCCTGCTCGAAGCAGGACCAATTCCCAGTTAAATCATCCCAGCCAGGGCTTTGTCAAGCCTGACCTTAAAAACCTCTAAGGAAGGAGATTCTACCACTTCCCTAGGTAACGCTAGGAGCTCTTTTCTACCCCAGAGGAGCCTAGCCAGTAACAGCAGTCGGAGCTTGGCGAAGCGCAAACAGGAGAGGAGGCCCCTGGTAAGTGGATCTGATTTTAGGAATTGCTGAAGCAAGTTGTTGGGGGCAGGAGGGTTGCCGAAAGCAGGCTTGTCTCCCACCTCATGCCCAGTCTAAGCAGCAGAACAGGCTGTTGATTGACTCCCTCACTTCACGGGAATCTCCCACAAAGATCTCCAGGAAACTCTCGTGGAGATACTGGGCAATCCGTTCCCGCAGATTCCTCAGCAGAGTTGCTTTGTTTCTTGCCCCATTAACGATAACTTTCCTGTGCCATCACAGGGGAGGGAAGACCATTGCTGCACACAGGCTAGCCACATAAGCGTCAGGGTGGAAGCCTCAGGCTTGGAGAAGACCCTCCCTTGATTCCCTGCTCACCCTCAGCAGCGAGATATCTTCCATAATGATCATCTCTTGAGGAAAGCGGAGGGACAGGAATGATTATCAAGCTCACCCTACAGTGCTGGCTCTCCCCAACTGCCCAAGAACCACGTGCCCAGTGTACAGCAGGGTCCTGAAACAGTGATTTACCCTGCCCCTGAGGCTACTCACCATTGTGGGGGTCATGTGTGCTTGCCTGGGATTAGCCAGTTAGTGACAGGTGTGAGAGTACTGGCTATGTTTTAAACCACTGAAACAGTGTTGTCTGTGTGCAAACAATACTGCTTCTGTAAAATGTTGCATTCAAGCTTCACAGAGATTACCTTGGGAGCACAGCCTCCCTCTTTGTTATCGGCAGCAGAACGGCTGTGCAGAATTAGGAAGTGTCCAAGAAGAACTAAGGAGGACTTTTATGTGTGAGGTTATGCTGCACTCCACCACCGAGAAAAAAGAATTGAAGGAGTGGTGGGACAGTGAGAAGAAGGACCGAAAAGAGAACACGGCACACTGGAAAGAAGCCAGCGGCTCTTAACAGTTATGGAGCGCCAAGTGGACATGCTCCAGGTGATACTAGCTCTTCAAACCGAGCAGCTCTGCGGCCACCCTCTCCTGCAGCCACTGTCGCAAAACTCTTTCCCATGCACCCCACACACACACCACCAACACACTGTTATCAACCTCCTGGCTCCACTGTCTACCCGCAGCATTCCACTCCTCCCTCCTCACAGTCCAGCAGTGTGGACTCCCATGACCCACTGCACTCAACACTCATCCCTCTGCAGTTTGGCCCTGCTGAAGTCCATCACCCGCTGCATTGTACTCCAAAGGAGAAGGTTGGGTGTGATCCCTGGACATACACAAATCTATAGCAGTCCTGGGACCCCTTCTCCTCTTGAGACCTTCCCTTCCTGCATCACCCTCCCTGCTGATGATTTTTTTGTTTGACTCTCTCCTCTGGTTGTTGTCTTTCAATAAAATAATTGTGTTTGTTTGAAAGCAATCTTTATTCTATTAAGTGAAAGCAAAAAAAGCACTACAAAGCAACATACAATTATGTTAAGGGCCCTTCTTGCATCATGTGCACCAATCACCTCCTAGCATTACAAGCACTGCAATCCCGAGCATAGCAACAAATATTAGTGGCTTTCAGCTTCAAATTGCTGCCTCAAAGCATTCCTGATCCTTACGGCCCCGCGCAGTGCCCCTCTAATAGCCCTGGTCTCTGGCTGTTCAAACTCAGCCTCCAGGTCCTGAGCCTCTGCGGTCCAGCCCTGAGTGAAGCTTTCACCCTTCCCTTCACAAATACTATGGAGCGTACAGCATGCAGCTATAAGCATAGGAATATTGTTATCGGCCATGTCCAGCTTCCCATACAGGCATCGCCAGCGGGCTTTTAAACAGCCAAATGTACACTCCACAGTCATTCTGCACTTGCTCAGCCTATTGTTGAACTGCTTCTTGCTGGTGTCAAGTTGCCCTGTGTATGGCTTCATGAGCCACGGCATTAAGGGGTAGGCAGGGTCTCCCAGGATCACAATGGGCATTTTGACTTCCCCTACAGTGATCTTCTGGTCATGGAAGAAAGTGCCTGCTTGCAACTTCTTCAACAGGCCAGTGTTCCGAAACATGCATGTGTCATGCACCTGTCCGGACCAGCCTGCGTTAATGTCTGTGAAATGCCCACAGTGATCCACAAGCACCTGGAGAACCACTGAGAAATACCCCTTGTGATTTATGTACTTGGTGGCGAGGTGGTCTGGTGACAGAATTGGAATGTGCATGCCATCAATCACCCTTCCGCAGTTAGTGAAGCCCATTTGTGCAAAGCCATCCACAATGTCATGCATGTTGCCCAGAGTCACAGTCTTTTGGAGCAGGTTGCGATTAATGGCCCTGCACACTTCTATCAACACGACTCCAACGATCAACTTTCCCACTCCGAACTGGTTAGCGACCGATCAGTAGCAGTCTGGAATAGCCAACTTCCACAGTGCAATCGCCATGCGCTTGTCCAACGGCAGGGCAGTTCTCATTCTCGTGTCCTTGCACCGCAGGGCTGGGGTGAGCTCATCACACAGTTCCATGAATGTGGCTTTCCTCATGCAAAAGTTCTGCAGCCACTGCTCATCATCCCAGACATGCATCACAATGTGATCCCACCATTCAGTGCTTGTTTCCCCGAGCCCAAAAGCAGCATTCCACTGTGGTCAGCACTTCCGTGAATGCCACAAGCAATCTTGTGTCATAGCTACTACGCATGGCGAGATGAACGTCGCACTCCTCTTGACTTTGTAGTTTAAGGAATAACTCCACGGCCACTCGTGACGTGTTCGTCAGTGCGAGCAGCATACTGGTCAATAGTTCGGGATTCATTCCTACAGCCCAAAAGAGACAGGGCAGGGTGCGCAGTACACAAACCATTGAAAGATGGCGCCAAATGTGGACGGAAGCACAGGGATTGCTGGGATGTGAAGCAATGCATCACGACAGGACCCAGGATGTCCCATGACCCCTTCCACCTTCCCACAAGTCTTAGTGACAAAAGAGAAGGAGTTGCTCTGTGGGATAGCTGCCCAGAGTGCACTGCTCCGAATAGCCCCACAAGTGTGAACACGCTATTGGGCAGGCAGCTGTCAGTGTGAACACACAACAGCGGTTTTCCTTTGGCACTCTCTGAGCAGCACTGTAACTGCCGGCGCTGTAACTTTGCAAGTATAGACGTGCCTTTAGTAACACTACCTCCCTGAGCGGCGTAGAGTCATGGTTGATGTAATTAGGTCAATGCAGTGTCAGTGTAGACACTGCATTGCTTTTATCAACTGTTACTGGCCTCCAGGAGCCATCCATAATGCCCCACACTGACAATACAATTGGTACAAGTCCACCGACACAAGGAGCCAGGTGTGCACACACACAAAAATGTGATTTAATAACTGTGTAGATATGGCCTAAGGGATAACAAACATTGTAGAAGGCCACTTGTGAGGAAGTGGCCCATAAGAGTTAGATTGTTATGCAAAACCGATTGAAGTGAACCATTAAGGGTTAGCAGGCAGGTGTGTATTACAGATTGTTGTAATGAGCCATGAAACCAGTGCTATGGTTTTTAGTGTCTAGCTATGAATGTAAGTTCCCAGGCTTATCTTTTGAAGGTGTTGTGTAGTTTTCCTTTGAGGATGAGTACTGAAAGATCAGATATGGAATTATCATTTTGTGAAAAGTGTTCACACATGAGTAATATGGTGTTCTTGTCTTTTATTATTTTTCTGTGTGAGTTAATTTGAGAATATGGTGATTGTCTGGTTTTATCCACACAGTTCTTACTGAGGCAGTTAATGCACTGAATGAGGTACACCACATGTTGTAATAGGCAAGTGTAGGACCCATGAATCTTGAAAGATGAATTGTGGGAGATATTTATCATCCAGTAAAAGATATTACCTTACATATCTTGTCTTTTTTCTCAGGTGAGTTATCATTAGTAGGCTTCCCATGAGTACTTTCTTACCACATTTTTGACAAAATTTCAAATTTTCTGAAATTTTCTAACCAGCTCTACAAGTAACTTTGCAGGATTGGGCAGTGTGGCCTAATATATATATACTACCAGTCTGGGACACAGGAGATATGGGTACTATTCCCAACTCAGCCACTGGACTGCTGGATGATCTTGGGCAAGTCATGGCTTCGCCCTGTGCCTCAGTTTCCCCATCTGTAAATGGGGATAATGATATTGTCTCCTCTGTGAAGCACTTTGAAATCTATTGATGAAAAGTTCTGTAAGAACTAGATATTATATTATTTACTTGTGCTTTTTATTTTAGCATCTACTCTCATTCTTCTCTTCCTTCTTAATTCCCCTCATTTGCTTTCTCTTTATTTCTTTCCTCTTTAAGATCCATCTCCTTCTGATAGCTAAGCAATGTAGTACTAGTTACACTCCTATCTCCAGATTTGTTTTTCTGTCATTAAAATTTCAGAATGGTATACAGTACAGTCAAACCAAATTGCATAGCTGTCTTTTCTTCTCTCAGTTTTCTCAGCTAGCTCACTTCCTCACAGTGATCAGATATTTTTGCACTGCACTTTGTGATTTCTCTTTCTGCAGTTGCTCATTATAGTTCCATCTAATTATGTATTGAACTGCTTAAGTGATAATCTGGCCATCAACAAACTGCTGTTTTTATCCTTCAGCCAGGTATGCCTTGTTGGAATTACTGGCAAATATCCAGATCAGGGGCACCAATGCCCTTTTCTTTAAAGTTGAGCTGAAATGTTGAGTTCTGCTGCTTGAGAGTTGTATAGTTGGATTTCAGCTGATATGACACAACTTGCTGGGAAATTACATCTTCTAGCATACACGATCTCAGAAATGTAGCATATTGCTTCCAAAAGAAGTTCCCATTCTTATGAAATGTCATTTTAATACTCCTAAAGAATTGGCAAAATTCATCCTTGTTGAAACTCTATTAGGGAGGGATTTGATATCAAATATTTTGGGACTTGTTTCTAATTAATGTACCTGAGATTAATAAAAGTAATGGTTATCAATTTAGCAACCATAGTTGGAGATGCAAGCATCAAATATGGAAATGGAGCAAAGCCCTACCACATATCATGTCACCTGAGTCAATGCTCCCCTGAGGCTGGGAAAATCCCCATTATGCAGTACCTAAAGCCCAAATGTTGTGGGGAAAAAGTTCTTCACAATGGGGCAGAATTCTGAGCTAAGGAGACGGACTTTAGTTAGAGATTTGTTAGGTGAAGACTGATTTTTACCTGTGATAAAAGTCTGTGGTACCCAATAGCTACTTTATAAAAACCCTGAATTGGATGGATAGCTGGATAACATCTAACACTAAGGAACTCTGAAGGAAAAGATCAGCCAGTAACAAGGCTTCTGCCTTTATTAGCATAAAGATGGAGCCAGGGAACTGTGTAGCCTGAAGAACATAAAGGGACAATCTGGATACCTGCTGACATCCAGCCTTGTGAAAGGGCTCATTTTTTCCAGTTAAATAGTGGGAGGAAAGCGTGATCCATAGACTGTCAGGTAACAGGGAATGAAAAAAGTCTGGAAGCAGTCTGATGGGTCTCTTTTCAGCTCTGTGACTCATCCTCTCCCACTGTCCACTACCCACCAGTTAAACATGAGATCATAACGTGTGTCTACTCTGGCTATCGGAAGAAACACTGATTAAATATTGTCCTTGTGAGTTTATCAAGGAGCCATGTATGTGTAAATCGATTTAATGGTTGTAACTATTAATACTGTGGATAAGTGGAATTTTCAAGTGCATGAGAATTTTTTCCAGGTATGAAATTGTAAAATACTGTAGCAAATCTGTGGCAGCAGGTCTGTAACGGTGCGGGACTCACCCCTGTGGCACCTCCTGCTGGTCTCTCCGGGAATTAGCTCTTCCAGCCTCCGGAGCGCCCTCTGCAGGCCGGTGTCTCGCTTCCGCTGGCCCCCATGTCCCTCCCGGACCCCAGTGCCCCTTTCCCTGGGGTGCTGCCCCCTGGCAGTGCCCCACAATCTCTGGGTCTCCCCCTCCCAGGGGAACCCCCAACCCCCTATCCCCACCTCGCCTCAGTATATAGCTACTGCCCAGTCACCATCTAGACCCCGTTCACTGGGGCAGACTGCAGTATATAAGCCACTCATCCCAGGTAAGGGGGGTTTGGACCTGCTGCCTCTGCCTACCTGTGGGCTGCCCCCTGCAACCTCAGTACCCTTTTTGGCCTTACACTAGGCCTGCAGCCTGCAGGGGGTTCCAGGCCGGAGCTCCCCAGCTCCTCTGGCCTTCCCCCAGCCCTGCTCCACCTTAGGTACCCAGGTACACTCCCCAGCAGCCAGGCCCTTCTCCCTCTAAAGGCAGAGAGAGAGTGTCTGCTCCTGGCCCACTGCCCTCTTATAAGGGCCAGCTGAGCCCTGATTGGGGCATGGCCACAGCTGAGCCTGCTTCCCCCAAGCAGCCTGGGAACCGCTTGCTCCCAGCCACAGCCCTCTCCTGGGCTGTTTTAAGCCCTTTAAGGCCAGGGCGGGGGACCACCCCGCTACAAGGTCATATAGACCGTGGCCCCACTAAGTCGCGGGACCTCCTGGTCAACCTCCTCCTGGCCCTGGCTAAAGTGGCCATCTATAAAACCAGGGTGAGGAGGTTGGCCGATGGAGTCTCCTGCGACTGCGGGGCCTATTTCCGATCCTCTGTCCGTTCACGCCTCCGGGCAGAGTTCCTCTGGGCGGCGTCCACTGACTCCCTTGACGCCTTTGAGGAGCGGTGGGCGCTGTCCGGGGTTCTCTGCTCGGTGTCCCCGTCCGGTTCCCTTCGTTTGACCCTTTGACCGCACTCCCGTCCCTGTTTTTCATGAGTTGTCCCCCGTAATCATTTGGCTCTCCAGGCTCTTAGGCTGGGGGGGATCCTTTCGTAGTGGACGAGCTCCACCCACCCACTTCCTGGATCCCAATAGGACAAGGTCATATAGACATCCCAGCCAGCAGTTAAGGGGGAGAGACCTCATGAGCTCCTGGTCTTCAGCTAGCAGAAGTTCTCCATTAGTTTTTGGCATATAAGGGATAATATCCTTTAAATTAGGCAGCCTCTAGATGCTGGTTTATTAGCTTATAAGATAAATCAGTAAAACAATAATATTAGCCAAAATGAAAACAAGCCTCCTAACGAGGTAGGGTTCATCATGAAGCCTTTGGTGAGAGGAGCCTGAGACTGCAAATCGTTTCCTCTTGTCTGCCCACACCTAGACTAATTCCTGCAACTAAAGCTGTGTGGAGGATGGAAATTATCTGTCACAGGATTTTGAGATTTAAAAAAAAAATTGTTCAGATTAGCAAGCCCCAACATTTTAAAATTCTCCATGAAAAAAATGGCTTAGGGCCACGCGAAAGCATTCATCTTGACAAAATCGAAATATTTTGTTTCTATTTCAATTTTTTTAAACATGTGTTATCGTGTAATGTATTGTGTAATACTAAATTTAAAAGTTTCAAAATCAAAAATCATCGCAAAACGTTTCATTCAAAAATATCAAAACGGGATGTTTCTATATCGTTGGAGAGTCTCCTCCCCCCCCCCCTTGTTTTTTTTTTAAACCCAAATTAAACTTTTGGTGAAATCAACGTGATTTTTGCGACGCTTTTCAATCTTGACAGAACTGCATTGACCCATGGAAAATGATTCCATCAAAGGTTTTCTCACCAGCTCTACCTTCAGTTCTACGTCAGGCTTTTACAGTCTTAACCATTCCCTTTGCTCTCATCAGACATTGCTTCAATTGGAGGAAAACATATACAGATGGCAACCTTCCGCAACCCCCTTCTTCACAGAGCTGCATAAACTTTTCCATTTATACCTAAAACTCTCTTGGAGCAAAACCCTGGGATAAAAAAGAATCTCCTTTTGGAAGCAGCTAAGGATTCAGTCACTTTCTAACCTAATAGATAGGATTCTCTCCATGTCATGCCTAACGTTCTCTGAACCCTTTCACCTCTCCTCTCCTCTTATTAGAGCTGGGCAGAAAACAGTGATGAAAATTAGGGGGATTCCAGACATTTTTGTGGGTTTTTTTCTTTCAATTGTCAAACCCCTCTTAGAATTCCAGCCCAGGAGAATGAAGTAAAGCTGTGTTGAAAGAAAGAGAGCAAGTGAGAAAGAATTTGACTAGGACAATAAGATAACAGAGCTCCCACTCATGGTGTTTTTGTGGATACAGCAAGTTAAGGGATGTTCATCTCATGCACGATTCTTCCTGCTTGTGACTAATACCGTTAGTTCCACACTGCTTCTCAATGAATATTTCTTACATTGCTGCGTCTCCTTAAGAAAGTTAAAGGTACGATGCTGATGGGTAATCAGCCAGCCTTTCCCAGCCAGGTTCTCTAAACCCTGGTCTACATTAGGACTTTAGGTCGAATTTAGCAGCATTAAATCGATGTAAACCTGCACCCGTCCACACGATGAAGCCCTTTATTTCGACTTAAAGGGCTCTTAAAATAGATTTCCTTACTCCACCCCTGACAAGTGGATTAGCGCTTAAATTGGCCTTGCCGGGTCGAATTTGGGGTATTGTGGACACAATTCGACGGTATTGGCCTCTGGGAGCTATCCCAGAGTGCTCCATTGTGACCGCTCTGGACAGCACTCTCAACTCAGATGCACTGGCCAGGTAGACAGGAAAAGAACTGTGAACTTTTGAATCTCATTTCCTGTTTGGCCAGCGTGGCAAGCTGCAGGTGACCATGCAGAGCTCATCAGCAGAGGTGACCATGATGGAGTTCCAGAATCGCAAAAGAGCTGCAGCATGGACTGAATGGGAGGTACGGGATCTGATCGCTGTATGGGGAGAGGAATCCGTGCTATCAGAACTTCATTCCAGTTTTCGAAATGCCAAAACCTTTGTCAAAATCTCCCAGGGCATGAAGGACAGAGGCCATAACAGGGACCTGAACCAGTGCCGCATGAAACTTAAGGAGCTGAGGCAAGCCTACCAGAAAACCAGAGAGGCGAATGGCCGCTCCGGGTCAGAGCCCCAAACATGCCGCTTCTGTGATGAGCTGCATGCCATTTTAGGGGGTTCAGCCACCACTACCCCAGCCATGTTGTTTGACTCCTTCAACGGAGATGGAGGCAACAAGGAAGCAGGTTTTGGGGACGAAGAAGATGATGATGATGAGGAGGTTGTAGATAGCTCACAGCAAGCAAGCGGAGAAACCGCTTTTCCCGATAGCCAGGAACTGTTTCTCACCCTGCACCTGGAGCCAGTACCCCCCGAACCCACCCAAGGCTGCCTCCTGGACCCAGCAGGCGGAGAAGGGACCTCTGGTGAGTGTACCTTTTAAAATACTATACATGGTTTAAAAGCAAGCATGTGAAAGGATTACTTTGCCCTGGCATTCGCGGCTCTCCTGGATGTACTCCCAAAGCCTTTGCAAAAGGTTTCTGGGGAGGGCAGCCTTATTGCGTCCTTCATGGTAGGACACTTTACCACTCCAGGCCAGTAACACGTTCTCGGGAATCATTGTACAACAAAGCATTGTAGTGTATGTTTGCTGGCGTTCAAACAACATCCGTTCTTTATCTCTCTGTGTTATCCTTAGGAGAGTGAGATATCATTCATGGTCACCTGGTTGAAATAGGGTGCTTTTCTTCAGGGGACACTCAGAGGAGCCCGTTCCTGCTGGGCTGTTTGCCTGTGGCTGAACAGAAATGTTCCCCGTTGTTAGCCACGGGGAGGAGGGAGGGTTGAGGGGGTAGCCACGCGGTGGGGGGAGGCAAAATGCGACCTTGTAACGAAAGCACATGTGCTATGTATGTAATGTTAACAGCAAGGTTTACCCTGAAAGAGTGTAGCCACTGTTTTATAAAATGTGTCTTTTTAAATACCGCTGTCCCTTTTTTTTTCTCCACCAGCTGCATGTGTTTAATGATCACAGGATCTTCTCCTTCCCAGAGGCTAGTGAAGATTAGAAAGAAAAAAAAACGCACTCATGATGAAATGTTCTCTGAGCTCATGCTGTCCTCCCACACTGACAGAGCACAGACAAATGCGTGGAGGCAAATAATGTCAGAGTGCAGGAAAGCACAGAATGACCGGGAGGAGAGGTGGTGGGCTGAAGAGAGTAAGTGGTGGGCTGAAGACAGGGCTGAAGCTCAGATGTGGCGGCAGCGTGATGAGAGGAGGCAGAATTCAATGCTGAGGCTGCTGGAGGACCAAACCAGTATGCTCCAGTGTATGGTTGAGCTGCAGCAAAGGCAGCTGGAGCACAGACTGCCACTACAGCCCCTGTGTAACCAACCACCCTCCTCCCCAAGTTCCATAGCCTCCACACCCAGACGCCCAAGAACGCTGTGGGGGGGGCCACTGGCCAACCAGCCACTCCACCACAGAGGATTGCCCAAAAAAAAGAAGACTGGCATTCAATAAATTTTAAAGTTGTAAACTTTTAAAGTGCTGTGTGGCATTTTCCTTCCCTCCTCCACCACCCCTCCTGGGCTACCTTGGTAGTCATCCCCCTATTTGTGTGATGAATGAATAAAGAATGCATGAATGTGAAGCAACAATCGCTTTATTGCCTCTGCAAGCAATGATCGAAGGGAGGAAGGGAGGGTGGTTAGCTTACAGGGAAGTAGAGTGAACCAAGGGGCGGGGGGTTTCATCAAGCAGAAACAAAGAAAACTTTCACACCGTAGCCTGGCCAGTCATGAAACTGGTTTTCAAAGCTTCTCTGATGCGTGCCACGCCCTCCTGTGCTCTTCTAACCGCCCTGGTGTCTGGCTGCATGTAACCAGCAGCCAGGCGATTTGCCTCAACCTCCCACCCCGCCATAAACATCTCCCCCTTACTCTCACAGATATTGTGGAGCACACAGCAAGCAATAATAGCAGTGGGAATATTGGTTTCGCTGAGGTCTAAGCGAGTCAGTAAACTGCGCCAGCGCACCTTTAAACGTCCAAATGCACATTCTACCACCATTCTGCACTTGCTCAGCCTGTAGTTGAACAACTCCTGACTACTGTCCAGGCTGCCTGTGTATGGCTTCATGAGCCATGGCATTAAGGGGTAGGCTGGGTCCCCAAGGATACATATAGACATTTCAACACCCCCAACAGTTATTTTCTGGTCTGGGAATAAAGTCCCTTCCTGCAGCTTTTGAAACAGACCAGAGTTCCTGAAGATGCGAGCGTCATGTACCTTTCCCGGCCAACCCATGTTGATGTTGGTGAAACATCCCTTGTGATCCACCAGAGCTTGCAGCACTATCGAAAAGTACCCCTTGCGGTTTATGTACTCGGCGGCTTGGTGCTCCGGTGCCAAGATAGGGATATGGGTTCCGTCTATAGCCCCACCACAGTTAGGGAATCCCATTGCAGCAAAGCCATCCACTATGACCTGCACATTTCCCAGGGTCACTACCCTTGATATCAGTAGATCTTTGATTGCGTGGGCTACTTGCATCATAGCAGCCCCCACAGTAGATTTGCCCACTCCAAATTGATTCCCAACTGACCGGTAGCTGTCTGGCGTTGCAAGCTTCCACAGGACTATCGCCACTCGCTTCTCAACTGTGAGGGCTGCTCTCATCTTGGTATTCATGCGCTTCAGGGCAGGGGAAAGCAAGTCACAAAGTTCCATGAAAGTGCCCTTACGCATGCGAAAGTTTCGCAGTCACTGGGAATCGTCCCAGACCTGCAACACCACCAGTCTGCTTGTTTCCCATTGGCAGGGCCCATGCTTTCAGAGAAATCTGTGTCCATGTCCTGATCACTCACGTGGCTGCGCTGACGTCGCCTCCTCACCCAGTATCGCTCTGCCAGGTTCTGGTGCTGCATATACTGCTGGATAATGCGTGTGGTGTTTAATGTGCTCCTAATTGCCAAAGTGAGCTGAGCGGCCTCCATGCTTGCCTTGATATGGTGTCTGCACAGAAAAAAGGCGCGGAACGATTGTCTGCCGTTGCTCTGACGGAGGGAGGGGCGACTGACGACACGGCTTACAGGGTTGGCTTCAGGGAGCTAAAATCAACAAAGGGGGTGGCTTTACATCAAGGAGTATTTCAGGCAGGACTTCACGGAGGGTTCCAATAAGAAATGGTGCATCTAAGTTATTGTTCTTATTGGAACAAGGAGGTTAGTCTGGCCTCTGATTGATACATGGCTAGCTTTACCTCGCTGCACCTTCTCTGTGAGTGACTGCAGTGTGACCTAGAGGAATGAGTCCCCTAGACGGGGGAGGGGCTGGAAGCAAATGAGTACAAAACAAATCTGGTCTATTTCTTGTTTTGATCCACTCCATCTATCTTCTACATCTTTGGCTGGCAGCAGACGGTGCAGAAGGACTGCATGCCATCCACATCTCATGGCTGCCCGGCAGAAGATGATGCAATACGACTGCTAGCCATCCTCATCTCTTGCCTGCCCGGCAGAAGATGGTACAATACGACTGCTAGCCATCCTTATCTCTTGCCTGCCCGGCAGAAGATGGTACAGTACGACTGCTAGCAATCCGTATCGCCTGCCTGCTCACCATAAGATGGTTCAATAGGACTGACTGCAGGACTAAAGAGAATGACCTGGTCAAGTCACTCCAAATTTAGTCCCTGCGCCCATGTCTGTCCAGGCGCTCCCGGCCGACGTGGCCAGGAGCACCTCGGACATAACGATGATGGCTACTAATCGTATTGCACCATCTGCTGCCACAAGGCAATGGGTTGCTGCTACTGTGTAGCAATGCAGTACCACGTCTGCCAGCACCCAGGAGACATACGGTGACGGTTACCTGAGCGGGCTCCATGCTTGCCGTGGTATGGCGTCTGCACAGGTAACTCAGGAAAAAAGGCGCGAAACGATTGCTTTCACAGAGGGAGGGAGGGAAGGGGGGCCTGACGATACGTACCCAGAACCACCCGCGACAATGTTTTAGCTCCATCAGGCATTGGGATCTCAACCCAGAATTCCAATGGGCAGCGGAGACTGCGGGAACTGTGGGATAGCCACCCTCCGTGCAATGCTCCGGAAGTCGACGCTTGCCTCGGTACTGTGGAAGCACTCCGCCGAGTTAATGCACTTAATGCACTTAGAGCATTTTCTGTGGGGACACACACACTCGAATATATAAAACCGATTTCTAAAAAACCGACTTCTATAAATTCAACCTAATTCCGTAGTGTAGACATACCCTTAGGCAGAAGCAGCTCTGTCCTGCTCCCTGCCTGGCTGCCAGGGAGAGCAGCTGAACATGCAGGGGAAGGCACAGGGAGAGAAGGACAGAGCCAGGTAATGTGGGGCGGGGAGAACGCGACAGCCCTGGGCTGGGCGGAGGGGCAGGGGGGTGTCACTGGGCAGAGGAGACAGGAGGCATAGTCTCATGTCCTCCCCTTTAGATTGTTCCCCTTTCATATGGGGAGGCACCAGTTGTCTATGATTATAGTTTGCAGTTGATTTACCACCTCTGTGTATTTCAGGGAAAAGTCTTCTTGGCAGTGACATCTATGCACTCCTGTAACATTGTATAAATAATACGAATCATTAAAAATACGGTAGGCTGGTCAGTAGGCTGAAGTGGTGGAAGAACTATTGCTTGGGACATGTAAAACTTGACTGGACAAAACACTAAATGATCTTCTATAAGGAACAATCTTGTATTGAGAAGGGAGGCAGACTGAATAGTCTAATGAGTCTTTTTCATCTCTGATTTCTATAACATCAGCCACACTATCAGAGGCTCGTTCACCTGCACATCCACCAATGTGATATATGCCATCATGTGCCAGCAATGCCCCTCTGCCATGTACATTGGTCAAACTGGACAGTCTCTACGTAAAAGAATAAATGGACACAAATCAGATGTCAAGAATTATAACATTCATAAACCAGTCGGAGAACACTTCAATCTCTCTGGTCACGCAATCACAGACATGAAGGTCGCTATCTTAAAACAAAAAAACTTCAAATCCAGACTCCAGCGAGAAACTGCTGAATTGGAATTCATTTGCAAATTGGATACTATTAATTTAGGCTTAAATAGCGACTGGGAGTGGCTAAGTCATTATGCAAGGTAGCCTGTTTCCTCTTGTTTTTTCCTACCCCCCCCCCCCCAGATGTTCTGGTTTAACTTGGATTTAAACTTGGAGAGTGGTCAGTTTAGATGAGCTATTAGCAGCAGGAGAGTGAGTTTGTGTGTGTATGGGGGTGGGGGGGATGTGAGAAAACCTGGATCTATGCAGGAAATAGCCCGACTTGACTATGTAAAGAGTTGTCACTTTGGATGGGCTAGCACCAGCAGGAGAGTGAATTTGTGTGGGGGGGTGGAGGGTGAGAAAACCTGGATTTGTGCTGGAAATGGCCCACCTGTTGATCACTTTAGATAAGCTATTACCAGCAGGACAGTGGGGTGGGAGGAGGTATTGTTTCATATTCTCTGTGTGTATATAAAGTCTGCTGCAGTTTCCACGGTAAACATCTGATGAAGTGAGCTGTAGCTCACGAAAGCTCATGCTCAAATAAATTGGTTAGTCTCTAAGGTGCCACAAGTACTCCTTTTCTTTTTATAATTATACTGTACAACCTGGGTGCAGCTGTAAAATATTGCCACTATGTATTGCCGTGACAACTTGTGCCATTTTAATTGGGCTAATAATGAAAGTCAAATTCTGCCATCAGAGGTAATAATGATGAAGATGATGAGGATGTTACAAAGCTCTTGTAAAGCACTTGTCATCTAAGCACTTTACAAAGGAGGTCAGTGTCATTAAACCCATTTTACAGATCGGGAAACTGAGGCACTGGGCAGGGACATGACCTGCTCAAGGTCACACAGCAATGTTCACACTCAGCTCCCATTGAAGGTAAAGGGGGCTTCATGGACATATCTGGGGGCCCTTCCTGTCCTAGGAATAGCTATTCTACTTATCTGTTGTATAACATACCAACATGACAATTAGCTTTTCCTTATAAATATGTCAAGGAAATGTTAACCTAAGCTGATGTGGAGGATCAAGAAGAGGATAACTGAACGGTTTTGAGTTGTTGTTTTCTTTTAATATAGGTGCAGATAAGGATATTCCTTGGTATTGAGTAATCTCCCTTTACTGGATTTATTTTACAGTAATTTCACCAGCATATAGTTTCTTTATCAAAATATTGAAGTTTGGGTCCACTCTGCAAATACAGGCAGTAAGCAACACCACCTGCAGCAGACCTCTGCAAAAGATGCCACAACTTTCAGGCAGCCGACTACCCCACATCACACTGACTGATTCCATATTGCATGGGGCTAAGATACAGCGTGAAGATTTCTTTTTGAGTTGAATTCCCCTTTTGGTTAGTAAACAATGTGTGAACCAATCCTGATTATCTTCAGATGCATGGGTTCTAACCCCTATCAGAATCACAAACAGGCCTAGGGGATTCACTCCACCCACCTCCCTATTCTTTTTGGCTAGATAGGAGGGGTGGGGGCTCTAAAACTATTTTCTTTTGCAACATGAGATCATGGTATGGAAATGGTTGAGAACCAAACCAGAATGATGTAGAAATGGTTCTCATGTGTCTGTTATCTGAAAACACTTGCCAGATAGCATGAACGTACAATTGTCTGACCAAGCATTGTTCACAAATGGTTTACCTCTTTTGTTTCCATTCATTATTTGTGTTATGTGGTTGGTCACCTGAATCACACAGTATTGCTTCTGCTCTCTGATTGGATGATGGAAGTGCTTAAAAGGAGACTAGCTAACCATGAATACTGCAGCACACATATACCCAGTGTAGATTGTTAGGTGAATAATAATTCCTGCTAAAATATATGACATTTTTGGCATTCATTATTATTATCGTGCAATTGCTGAATTCTCATGAATAAAAAATAACATGACCCAGAATATTACAACAAACCAAACTGAGCCCTTTTATTTGTAAAACACAATCATGAATCAGGGCGGGGTTTTTGGTTGGTTGGTTTGCTTGGGTTTTTTTAGAAATCAATCTGCTCTAATAATATGTCCCACAGAAATCTTTTCTCCCCCCCGCCCCCGGCCTTTCTTCTCCAGTGTGGGTCACTGCAGCTTTCTAGAATTTGATGTGTGCTTTAGCTGTAATTCTTTCCTTACAATTTTATATTCTGGAGATTAGGGCAGCATGTCCAATATGATTTAGGTCACAAGTCTGATTGCCACATTTCTAGTCCCAGTGTATTGAGAGACAGGCCTCCTGGAAACTGACCTTTTCATTGCATGCACCTAGGCCTTGATGCTGCACAGCACAAGCGTGGAGAGTGGTTCAGATAAGTGCATGGGAAAAGTGTTGAGCAGGACAAGGAGTGCAAGGGAACTTGATCCTGCAATACTGAGAGGACTGCTGGGCAGCCAGCTACCGAACCATTCCTGCCTACTAGCCAGTGTGAGGCTTAAGAGCAGAGAATGTCGCTAAAGTTCTAATTAGCTCAACAGGATGGTATTTAAGACCATGTCCCCAAAACTCACCCTTTCTTCACCCACGCCCTTCATCTCTTTACTTGAGACTCCACAGACTAAGAGAGGCATGGTCAGTGTGCTTGAAGCTAACTACCACTCATATCAGAAGATTACCCTGAGCACTTAACCTTGTTTGCACCCATGCAAAGCCTCTGCTCACAACCTTGCCCTCCCTCCTGTCCCATATGCCAGGACTTGCAGGATCAAAGCCTTTAATAAATAAGAAGAATGGTGGATAGGGCTCAGTAGGGTACTGGGATTCAAGAGACTTAGATTTGATTCCTGAGTCAGCCGCAGACTGCCTGTCTGACCTTGGGGAAGTTGCTTGATCTGCCCTGTGCTTCAGGTCCCCATTCATACAATGGGCGTAATAATAGCTCTCTTCCTGACAGGAGTGTAGTGGGGATTCAATCCCCTAATGATTGTGAGGTACTCAGATTCTATGGCAGGGGTGGCCAACCTGTGGCTCTGGAGCCAGGTGTGGCTCTTCAGAAGTTAATATGTGGCTCCTTGTATAGGCACTGACTCCGGGGCTCGAGCTATAGGCGCCAACTTTCCAATGTGCCGGGAGGTGCTCACTGCTCTACCCCTGGCTCTGCCACAGGCCCTGCCCCAACTCCACCCCTTTCTGCCCCCTCCCCTGAGCCTGCAGTGCCCTCACTCCTCCACCCCCACCCCCCAAGCTTCCTGCACCCCATAAAACAGCTAATTGGGAGGTGTGGGGAGGGAGGGAGGGAGAGGTGCTGATCGGCGGGGCTGCCGGTGGGCAGGAGGTGCTGTGAGCGGGGTGGGGGAGCTGATGGGGGTGGGGCTGCTGACGTATTACTGTGGCTCTTTGGCAATGTACATTGGTAAATTCTGGCTCCTTCTCAGGCTCAGGTTGGCCACCCCTGTTCTATGGTGATAAGAGCCATATCAGTATTTAAGCGGGTATAGTGGATATAAGTATGTAGTTTTATGTAGTTCTGGCCACCAACCCATCCAGGCCTTTGTTAGATTCTCGGCAGTGCAGATTTACTGTAGCAGCTGTATGAGCAAAGCAAGAACAAGAGCAAACTTGTAGTCTGCTTGTAGGGGGAAGAGGAGACATCTGACAAAAATTTCACCGCAGCTGTAGTCCTTTCATAGCGTTAATGCACAGACAAAGGATGGACAAGCCTCTGAGCTATTCAGCTCTTTGGGGCAGGGACCATCTTTTCATTATATCTGGGAGCAATGCATAGCACAAGGTGACTGACATCCTCTAGTGCACTGCCTTAAAAATAATTTATGCCACCCCAGTGGCTCCTTCGGTGCTCTAACCCTGCACTGAACTCCTAAGCTGCAACTCTCCTGTCTTTAACTTCTTCGAGGGATGAGCCTGAACCTTTACGGAAGGCACTTGTGCTGCTTTAGCTATTGGAATAAAGATCCCTTGAACATGTGTAAAGCTTGAATAGACGGCTGGGCGTGGTAAAGCATTTCAGACCTTCACTCAGCCCCTCCCCATGCTTAATTATCTTCAAACTGACATTGCAGGCTAGTACTGATATTGTTGCGTGTATTTGGCATTGTCAGAGTCTCTCTCTCTGCTCCTATTTGATCATTTCTGCATCATCTTTGCAACTTCCTAGTGAAAGAACCCGACAGCATAAGAGTCCACATCCCACTGTTAACATATTTATTATGCCTTTTCTATTTATTGAATCCCCCAGCTCCTTCATGTTGATGTCCCCATATGGGGTTTCACTGTGCAGCCACCTGTGTTTTGTTTGCAGTTGGTGATAATAAAGTTGTTGGGGTTTTTAGAACATAATCTTAATCAAAGAACAAGAGGTAGATCCAGTGCCACTTGGCTCTGGTTCGGCTCTAGCAAAAGCTGCATGTGAATGTAGGCTGCACAGACTGATTTTATCTCCCCTGCACTGTTTCCCACCATTACTTGGAGTGGAACCCTCCTGAAGTGTGCACAGTGATCAACACAGATTCATTGATCATCACTGGTACAAATGGTAGCTGCTCTTTGTTGAATAGTAAACAACATATTTAGTGGCTCTGCAGAGGGGAGGCTGGGTGAATAATGGATCAGTCACTAGTATGTCTCTCTGGGGGCACAGGTGCAAATTAAACTTCCTCAGGTTAGCAGGGGCCCAATTCCCCAAACTACCACACATAGCTGAAAAGAAGGCACAGTTTTATAAGCATGAGGATAATTAACCATTTGAAAAGGGCTATGGTGGAGTCACCATCACTTGAAATCTTTAAATCAAAATTGGATGGCTCTTTAACAGATATCCTCTAGTTCATTCAGACATTATGGGCTAGCTATAGGAATTATTGGGTAAAATTCTATGGCCTGTGTTATGCAGGAAGTCAGACTAAATGATCATAACGGTACCTTCAGGCCTTAAAGTCTATGAATCTATGAAAAATGTCTATCTCATAATTTACTTGATATAGAGACTGAGCTATTGCTTATTAGAGCTGTTTGGAAAATGAGGTTTTTTTTCCATGGGAAATTTAGACTTCATTGAAAAACTGAAAATCTGTTTAGCTTAGCAAAAAGAAGATTGAGAAGTGACTTGATTGCAGTGTATAAGTCCCTTTCTGGGGAGAAAATAGTAGGTACTAAAGCTACCCGAGAAAGGCATAACAAGGACCAATGGTTGGAAGCTGAAACCAGACACCTTCAAATTAGCAATAAGGCACAAATTTTTAAGAGTGACGGTGATTAACCACTGGAACAAACTACTAAAGGAAAGTGGATGGATTCTCTTTCTCTTGAGGTCTTCAAATCAAGACGGGGCACATTTCTGGAAGATGCACTTTAATCAGACACAAGTTACTGGTCTGTGGCCACTGGCAAAGCAACGGAGGGAGAGACTGACACTGCTTCTGCCAAACTCAATACAAGGGAAACTGAGTAAAATGTAATGTGATATACAGGAGGTCAGACTAGAAGATCTGGTAGTCCCTTCAAATGCTTTGAAAATACACCTCACCTCTCAATAGAAAACAAGGAGGTTTCCGGTCAAGAGTTTCAAAAAGGGGTATGATTTGGGATACCTCCATTTTTAGATGTCCAGCTTAAGACACCGTCAAGGGACCTGATTTTTAGAAAGGGCTGAGACACCCGCCTCTGAAAATGAGACCCTTTTAAGGGATCTGTGGTTGCACTCCACCCCCCGCCTTAACGAATCACTGTTGCAAATCTTGACAGTAGTTTCCCTAAGTGCCAGTGTCTCAGTGTGCACAAACGTACAGATTCAAACACACCTGGTATACACAACATGGTGCTACCAGCCAGGAGTGCGCCCTCCTCCGAAGCATCAGGAAATGACCCCTACCGGATGCTGCATCCTGGACTTCCTGGAGCAGTGGTCCAATCCACTATAGGAAACGTTATGTTCTACATACTATTCCCCCAAACCCTCACACAAGCACTTCCTTAGACAGGGTTTCCATGGAAATGACAAAGTTACAGTGAAAAATACCTCTGTTCATTTTGCTTAAAAGTAGGTCAGTCTACAGGACAAAAAGACAGAGCACTGTTAAAAAGAGCTGATATGTGCTGTTTCAGCCTGTGTCAAGCGTTTCTCTTCTACATACATAACCAACTTTCTTCCTGAAGGTTAGGCTACAGGAACATGCCATTCCAAGAGGCATCTGCTTCAGGGTCATCCAGTCCAGATGCCCAGAAATGTTTATCCTACTGGGGATACTTCTTATCGATCTACATATCTATGGTTTTTATCTATGCCTGTAGCAGGGATATCTAAGCATTTGTGCCACATATTCATAGACATTCCTAGTGCCACAAGAGACCACATTTCTCTTCACAATTGGAATAACACTGGGGATTTATTTGGCCTAAGGAGATTTGCTCTAGTAAGATTAAGGTGTGTAGCATTTTTCCGCATTTTACAGAGCAGGACTCAGCAGACACTTAAAGGGATAGTACCCTGGCCCCAGGGGATTAGCAGCTGTGATCCCATTAGAAATTGCATTGTGAGTTCAGACTATGCGTCTTATTCAAGTCCAGTGTAAATTGGTGCATCTTCACTGGTGTTACCATCACTCAATCCAGGTGTGGAGTTGGTCCTGTATATCTAATCACTTTGGGCCAGATTTATCCATGCTGCTAATCTAGGGCTTTCACTGGAATTATGCCTGCAATGTCTTTAGCCCATCTTGTCTTAAATACTCCTACTAAATCAATTAGTGGGAGTTACAGACAATAGACTCATGAGTCCTAGACCTCTAGACACACAGGGCTGGCTTTTGAAAGTGATTTAGGCATTGCTTGGTTGAGTGGAGCAGTGCCTAACCCCGACACAACCTGCTGCTTGGTGGAATTTTTAGCCCTGAGTTAGGCAGCTCCATGCTACCGAGGCTCTCCATGGAGTGCATGGGATACTTAAGTGCCTAACAAAGGGATTTGCAGAAGCCAGACAGCTGAACTGGGAGCCACCTGAGCTTGCCAGACATGAAGTGCTGAGGAAAGGGGTGGGGAGAGGAAAGGGGCTTTAGGCACCTAAGAGAGTGACTTGGTGCACCACGCTGATGGGCCAGAAAGAGGCTCTTCCCTCTGCTCGGGGTCCTCAGCCATGAACCCTCTCCTGGAGTTAAGCACCTAAACCAGGTCAGCTGTTTAGATAGCCCATGCCCTAGCTCAGTGGTTCTCAACCAGGGATATACCATTCGTGTACCCCTGGGGGTATGCATTTGTCTTCCAGGGAGCATCCAAACTCACCTAGATCAGGTTTCAGAGTAGCAGCCGTGTTAGTCTGTATTCGCAAAAAGAAAAGGAGGACTTGTGGCACCTTAGAGACTAACCAATTTATTTGAGCATAAGCTTTCGTGAGCTACAGCTCACTTCTTGGATGCATCAGCTTGAGCCCTGGGTGGCAGGGCTCAAGCTTCAGACAAGTGACAAACAGGCTCAAGTATCACCCTGAAATGTAAGTACAATATTTATATTCCAATTGATTTAGTTTATAGTTGTATGGTAAAAATGAGAAAGTCAGCACTTTGTCAGTAACAGTGCGCTGTGACACTTTTGTATTTTATGTCTGATTTTGTAAGCAAGTAGTTTTTAAGTGAGGCAAAACTTGGGGTACACAAGACAAATCAGACTCCTGAAAGGGGTACAGTAATCTGGAAAAGTTGAGAACCCCTGTCCTAGCTAATGTGCTCTCATCTCTCTCTCTCTCTCTCTGTTTCTCTCCTGCTCATGTTTGAGTTCTCTTTCATACTCATTCTTCATTTCCCTGCACCCTCAGCAGCCCCCACCCCCATGTACACTCCCACCAGTCAGTATCCAGCTCTCTTGCTGCAGAGGGTCTGCCAGGTATCAAGTCTTAGGCATGCTCAGATCCCACCTACAGGATTGGGCCCTGCCTAGCATGAGACTCCTGCTTTGGGGCCTCCGGGGCTTCGGCTTGAGCTCGGGCTCTGAGCAGCTCATTAACTGGGCAGAAGCAGCAGCGCTTAGGCTGTTTTGAAAATGCTGACTGGGGAAAATTAGACATTTAGGGACTTAGGCACCTGAGGGGGTTGGGCTGTGCCTAAACTGCAGCTTTGAAAATGTCAGCAAGGCCTATATGGTGGATTTAGGCACCTATCTGCCTGTTTAGGTGCCTAAATCCCTTTACAAATTTGTTCCACAAACACCACAGGCCATTTAACTACCAGTCTGCCCCCAAGATGCCTAGGTACCAGAATATGTTTCACTGCAATTTTTCAGACTTCAGGCGATCACCCAGGGCAAGTGACACTGCCTATTAACAACACATCTACCACACTCAGGAACGATTACAGTAGTTTTTTCTGTTTCTTAGCAACAAGGCCAGCAGGAAGCCCTAAACATCGTTCTCAACAAGCTCTGCTTGTCCAGACTATGCACTCATCACTGTATTGCAAACAGTGAATGATCCCCCAGTAGATTATTCATGGGGGGAAATCGAATGGTCCCCAAGTTTCATCAGGGACTTTAATAGCATATTTGTTAGGCAATCAAATATTTGCAGGTGTGGGGAGACATGGATTAGCGATGGCTCTAAATGCTCAGACTAGTCTGAAGTCCTTGTCTGTCTATATTCCACAGGGCTCTCTAATGGGTTTTTATTGATCAGTGTATGGTTACCATGCACCTGAGGAGAATCCCCATTTTCACAGCTCTGTCCACCAGGCCCTGCTTGCAGGAATATAAATTCCCAATTAATTCCTGGCATTTCAGTGCCGTGACATATTATTAGACTGAGTCGCGGTGGTATTACACTAGCACATAAAGGCCCTGATCAAGATCAAGGCCCCACTGTGCTAGGCATTGTCCATATACGGAATGAGAGACCGTCCAGGCCCTGAAACACTAACAACCTAACAGACAAAACAGATAAGGGTGTGGGGAGGCACATAGTGGGGAAATGACCCACACAGCAGATCAGCGTGGAGTTAGGGGTGGAACCCAGCTCCCCAAGCTCCCAGTCCCGTGCTAAAGTCAACATGTTGTAATGCTGCTCCACCACGCTCGATCTTTATGCCCTGATGCAATGTCAGCACGGGATGATGTTGTGACAACAACTTTAGCCCAGAGGACAAATTCTGAAAAAAAGGTAAAACTCTTCCTGGATGAATCAAAGAACTTTTCCTAAGTCACAGCCCTGAGAGATGCTAAGCACCTGCAACTCCCATTGATGAAGCTGATTCTGATCTTCCCTACGGTGGTGTAAATCAGGAGCAACACCACCCTGGGCAATGGACTTATACCAGCATAAAACATGTGCATGTAAAATCAGAATGATGACCTTAGGATTTAAAGGGCACGTTAGCTTGAATTCTTTGGGGGCTTCCAATTTTGAATTAATTTTTTTTAAGAGCAGGCTTGCATAGATAATTAGTGATTTTTTTCCCCCACAAGTCCAATTGCCACATTTATTTTCTTGGCAAGAGGATGTGCTGAAAGACTGTCCTCCAGACTGAGAGATTTTCATTCCATCCACTCAATGGTGATATGTTCTTTAAAGGGTTATGGGTAGCCCTGGCTGCTAACCAATCATTTCCTTTTATGGCTTTGAAGGAAACAAAGCCATGTGACAAATGGGAAAGTTGAACACTGAAAGTTTCCAAGACACATTGAGTAAGAAGTGCCAATAATCAGAAATGTACGAAGCTACAAATCTGAGGGGTGGGCAGTGGAATGTGACCATCTGCCAATGTTGGAAAAGAATAAATACCAAAGAGAGATAACTGGAACTGTTTAGGATGATCTAAGGGGGCAACGAGTAGCAGTGTAATGACATAAGCAAATGAACATGTAGGCTGAATATTTGGAAGCATTTCCTAAAAGTAGGACTTCATAGCCCTTACCTGTTACTTGGTCCTTATTCAGGCAAACTCCAACTGAGTTTGCTGTTTGCTTAAGTTAGAACAAAGTAAAGACCTTGTTTTACCCATGTGAGATTGGATGGTGCCCAGACACCACAGAGATAGGTATATTACACATGGGGGCTTGATTCTGATCTGATGCTGGTTAACACTGGTGTAATTCCATTGACGTCAGTGGAGTTACTCTGGTTTGGTTTACACAGGTATGGATGAGAGAAAAAGAAGGCCTGTGATGTTTAAATATATCTATTGCATCAATGTATCCCAAGAAAAGAGGTGGAATCTCCTTCACTTTTGTTTATTTAATTTATTTATAAATTACTGGACCTCTAAGAATACATACGATCATAGAACCACCCACAGCATAACAAAACGACCAGTATCAATCATAAACTTTCCCCCTCAGAACATCACCCAGCCACTCCAGCCCAAGTACAAAGACAAACCTTACACCAGGCTCTGTACTCAGAGTTGTTGGGGTCTGTTGAATCAACAGGAGAAAGTGAGTTCCGGAGCTGAAGACTCTCAGGTGACTCTAGTCCCTTCACCTTCAGATCTAGTGACGGTCAGCAGAAAAGCCGAGTTGACCTCCACCTTTGGGGTGGTCCAGAGGGACAGAGAGCGTTTCTAGCAGCCAAGTTCTAAACCATGCAGAGCTGCATAAAGCAAAGTCGACACCTTGAATCACATTTGGGAGCAGATTGGAAGCTGGTGCAATCTACAAAGAACAAGTGGGTATATGTTCCATTTGCCTCAGATCACTAAGGGCCTTACTCCCATTGAGTTGTCGTTATTTACAGGAGTAGTCCCATTGACTTGAGTGGGCTATTTTCATAAGCACTACGCAACGGAGTAAGATTTGCAGAACTGGCCCCACTCAAGCAACCACCTTCTAGGTTTAAATGATATAAATGTGTGAGCCATTTAAAACTAACCTAGATAGAGCGCTAGAAAATATACCATAGGGACAGGCAGAGAAGAGAAGCGGCTTTTCCACCTCTAAGCTGTTTATTCATTAAATGAGACGCTAGGAAGTTCTGATGAAGTTTACATCCTGAGGCTGAACTCTGGACAGTCCCTGAACAGTAAGTGACAGTGAAGTTAGAATCAGGCAACAGCTGTATTTTGAGCTTGTCGCAGTACTTTGGAAATGTCTGCGTTCTTTATCAACATCAATAACCGGTGAAGGCAAGATACAATTTTGCTGCAGTTGCCATAGATTGGTGTAACTCATGTGTATTTAATTTTATTTTACATTTTGGCTGCTTCACATACAGTGTAATGGTGGGTGTCACAGCTGGTTAATATTCAGTGGATAGCTTCAAAGCTATTGGAACCCAATGTTCTCCATGTCACACAATTTCAGAGACAATCAATAAACAGACTGCAAAAAACCAAAACTCACAGGTCTGTATCTGTAATGAGAATCTGGCCTCAGTGTTCACAAGCAGAGTCTTCAGGCCTATGGCTGTTGTTTGGATGTGGGATAGGAAGTCATGAAGATCCAGTTCAGACTAAAATAAGAACCAGCCTAAACATTACCCATAAACTTGAACCTGAACTATGAACAATTACTGTGGGCAGAAAACAGATAGTTAAGCTCTAGATTGTTTTGTTCATTTCCACACATCTGGGTTGTGGCTGGAAGTGCTGAAATTAGGGTCTGAAACCAGGAGATGTCTTGCCTCTGTCAAGGTCTGGAAGCCATCCAAACGGCATGCTCAACCCTCCTGAGCTCTGAACCTTTTGAAATTTACCTGTGCTGATTTATTTCTCAGCTCCCAACAAGCAAGTAACATGCCCCAACATCTTCCCACTCCAGTGATCCCTTCATTGAATTTAACCCCCATATATTGTATTTTATGTATTTATTTTGATTTATACAAATGCTAAGACTGGACACCTATCCTTATGTTCTAGGCGTCCTTGGCATGACTTAAAAATACATCACAAATAATAACACAAAAGAATGTAGCAGTATAATTCAATATAAACCTTCTCCAGCAAGCCTGACAAACAAGCAATGTATAGTTTCACAGACAGAAGGAAGTTACTTTATTAGCAATTACTCGGCAATTTAAAAAGAAAAAAATATTCAGGACTGAGAAGCTTATTCCTTTAGGGCCACATTTTCAAAAAGACAGAAGCCTAGAGTAGGTCAAAATGTGTGAATGGATACCATAGTTGGGTGTGAAAATCTGGTAAATGCATCTGGAAATTGTAAATTAGGCACCTCATTAGCGGTTTACATGCACACTGACCCACTATGCACGAGCAACTGTGGTAACTGCATACACAATCACAACAGCAGTTTGGCACACTCTGACCTCTAACCTTTGTAAATTTGACTCTCAGTGTTTTGCAACAGAAAAGCTTCAAAAACAGACTCCAAGGAGAAACTGCTGAGCTTGAATTAATATGCAAACTAGATACCATTAACTTGGGTTTGACTAGAGACTGGGAGTGCCTGGGTGATTACACATATTGAATCTATTTCCCCATGTTAAGTATCCTCACACCTTCTTGTCAACTGTCTAAATGGGCCATCTTGATTATCACTATGAAAGTTTTTTTCTCCTGCTGATAAAAGCTCATCTTAATTAGCCTCTTACAGTTTGTATGGCAACTTCCACCTTCTCTGCCTGTATATATATTTTTCTTCTTACTATATGTTCCCTTCTGTGCATCCGATGAAGTGAGCTGTAGCCCAAGAAAGCTTATGCTCTAATAAATTGGTCAGTCTCTAAGGTGCCAAAAGTCCTCCTGTTCTTCTTTCAGTGCTGTGCTGTTAACAGCGGTGCCTCACCACAGTGTGGTACTAACCTGTATCACCTCCTTCTACACCACATACCAGTGACAGTCATCCCATAGTTCATCAACAAGCAGCTTGTCTGAGCTCTTCACTACCAAGTACTGAGTGTGCTTCTTGTCCCTCTTCCAAAGTTCTTTTGAGAGCACGTGGCATTCTGGGACCACGGGTCCTTCTATTTAATGCAGTGCACACGCGACTCCCCTCCACTGGATACACTGAGTAGCCAGGTCTCCCTCTGATACTAATAGAAGTGAGGTGTGTTTATTGTCAGAAGAACACCACCCTGAAAGCTGAATCAGGTCTAATGTAGAGCATGATGCACTAACTTGGGAGATATGAACTTCTAACATGGCTCAGCAAGTAATACAAATAGGTCCATGACCCAAAATTAGGATCTGGATCTACATCCCAAACACTGCAAAGCATGCAGTTGTTTACAGCCAAGGATTCTGTTCCAGTCAATCTCCATTCAATAGCTTCCTCCTCCTCTGATACCACTGCTGCAGTTTCTATGTCAGCAGTGAGTGTTTATTACCTTTTGCTCTGTAGGGCTGTTTTTAGTTTTCTTACATTTCCAATTATACCTCACAGTTGTCATTGATCTGTTTTTGTTAGCATGAAAATCAGAGCTGTGAGCTGTATAATTTAAGATTCTGCATTCACTAACCCTCTTTTTTGGTTTTAAGATAGACTATTTAAATGGATCTTTATTAAATAATATTACCAGAGCTATCAATCCTCATGCTTCATAGTGTAAACTGATCAGTTGCTGGGCCAGGAAGTAATTGCCTTGGGACTCCCTTGCTAAGGTTCTGCGCAATTTGGTATGTTATGGGAGTTTAACTCCTCCCTCTCTGCATAAGGCACTGGCTATTGTCAGAGACAGAATATTGGACTTTTAATGGATCATGGGTTCATCATGATACAACAGGATACTGGACTAGATGGATCATTAGTCTGTTTTGCTATGGCAATGCCTATCTTCTTATCAACTGCAATTTTTTAGTCTGTACTCTTAGTTTTATTTATAGGCCAGCTCCTCAGCTGGTGTAAATCAGCAGAGCTGCAGTGACTTCAACAGATGTATGTTGATTTATATAGGGCCAGATCATCAGATGATGTATATCAGCATACCTCCATTGACTTGCATGGAGCTGTGCTGATATACATCAGCTGAAGATCTGGCCCTGTGTCATGTTGCCCCCTTTCTAAGTAGAGGGAGCCAGAACTGGTACATAATGTGTAGGTGCAGGAGGGAATAGTCTCATCCCATTTGTGTAATTGTAGAACATCTCTGTTGACTTTCTGTGGAGTTACTGCAGCTTTACTCCAGATCAGAATCTGGTCCAAGGCTCTAAAGAAGCTCTCACTCCAGGATTATCTGCTTTCCCTAGACTTCTCTTCTCTTGCTGCTGCTGTATGTATCCCAGCTTCTTAAATTGACTTTTCACATTGTCTAAACATATTTAGACAAAAGACTTCACTAGTGCTCGAAAGTTGCTTTCAACATCCTCCTACTCTTGTTCAGATCTATTCTCTTCTGCTTTCATGTTCTTATCATATTTAAGAATTCTGTGTAAATGAGCATTAGTGAATCAATTTTAAATTATTTTTCTATGAGCAATTTCAGCTGCGAGTTGCTTGCTTATGTGAATCTAAATGACATGGGTGGGGAAGGGATAAATTGTGCCTTTGCTGTGATCATTTTAAGTGCTGGAGCCAGGTACTGAGGAAGGGTTGAGTTGCCCTCCTGTCACTGCACGGAGAAGAGATTGCACAGTGCTGCAAAATTCGCGGAAAGTCACATGATCAGGTAGCATCTGAGAGGAACAGTGCTTCTCTTTCTCTGCTGCCTTGGCATGCTTACCTCCCAGTTCAGTCACTGCGGAACATGGCAACTGTGCAAACTCAACCGCCTAATTTGGACATGGAAAGGGGCCAGCAACATTAACAGCTGCCAGAGGGCAAACGCCAGTGGAAGGCACTAGCTGATTGATGTGAAGCGGTGAGTGTGTGTGTGTTGTGGGAGGAGGGTTAGTGATGACTACGTGAGGTGGGTAAGCCTGTGTAGGAAGGGTAACGATAGTCTGCAAGATGCAGTAACAACTAGGGTGTGACTGGCAAAAGCCTAACAGTTCTGTACTCAGCACCTGCACCAACAAATTTATCCTTTTGCTATGCAAGGTTTATTTTAAACTCCAGTTTAATCAAGAAACAGTTATTCAGCTTTGCAATAAAAAGTGACTCTCCGTAGAGAGCTTTGTTCTTTTCCTTTTCCTGAGTGGTGATCTGGAAAAAGGAACTCTGCCATGAAAGATGATAATCACTAATTAAAACACAAGAGTACCAAAGGCCTGCTCCATCTCCCATCAGAGTCAACGGGAGCCTTTCCATTGCCCAAAAATGGAGCTGGAGCTCACCTGAAGTGGCTGGATTGCTAGCAGTATGGCGTATTGAAAACTGTTAAAATTGTGGTCTATCACTTTAATTTTTAAGGGTTTACTTGGTCTTGTTGTAGACAGGGGGCTCTGTAAGGAAGCCTGACCTGGACCTGGCATCAGTCAGTCTGCAGACAGACAGCCCAGGGTAAGGTGAGTTGAGTTGTGCATCTCAGGGAGCAGCCATTTTTGTCTCTCTCTGTTTTAGGATCTTGTGTGTTATCCTTCTGAATTCTACGAAATAAAGTAGTGTTACACTGTAATGTCCCAGAAAGAGTATTTTATATTGTTTGTCTAATTTCTCTGTTTATATGCTGCGAAACATAATAGGTAGGGATAAGGGAGCCTGAAGCAGCCTTAATCATGGCTCTGAAAATCTTCAGGAAGGAGGATGTGAGTGCCTTTGCAAGCTTTGTGTCTGTTTTCAGTTTTGTCTTCTGGTTAGAGCAGGTGACTCAGAGTCAGGACCCTTGAATTCTATTGTAAACTCTGGAAAGGAGTGAAGTCTAGTGGTTACAGCAGGGGACTGGGTGTCAGTACTACTTTTTGAGTTCTATCCCTGAGTCTCCCATTGATTTCCAGTGATGTTTAGGCCACTCTCTTGGGACCCACTACTCGTCCCCCTGAAAGCAATCAGAACTGTGGCATTGAATTCAGTGGGACCAGGATTAGGTTTTATGTCTTTTCCCAAGTTATTTTTCCCCTCTGCAAAATGAGGATCATAATGCTTAACTACCTCTCAAGAGCCTTGTAAAACCTAGTCAATTAGTTAATGTCTGACATCCTTGATGGAAATGCAGACATGTGAAATGTCACTAAATACCTGCCTTATTGGCACTACAACGTTAAGGTGGCAAACTTAAAAATATTTAGGAAATGCAAAAGTTACTGTTCTCACATTGCACATACCACACACACTCCAACTCTGCTTGTCACCTTTCGTCCTCAGTAGCTATGATTATGGATAATAATATTGTATTGATTACTTATGTAGTTGCATGTGGCTCCTTACTGAACGCATAAGGGCAGACTGCATGTCAGGAAGAGCTTACAATGTAAGGGCCATGGTATGGCCTTAATTTTTTTTAGGCAGAACCCCTCATTGATTTCACTGGGAAGTATGCTTGGTGTCTTTACGACTTACAATCTACTCTGTCTCGAAGAGGCATTTCTGGCAGCAGGAGCAATGGCATGCAGAATAGAGACTCAAAGCCAGAAGTCTCAGGTCCCATCTTCACAAGGACTCCTCCTATCTCCAGCTGTCTCAGTGACGCCTGAGCTGCTCCCCTTTTGGTGACGCACAGAGTGGCTGCAGCAGAAGTAATGTTGGTAAGCAGATTCAGTTGCTGGGGACTGTGCTATTGCAGGCCGCCTCTTCAAGGTCCCCAGCACAACAAGGCACCCAGGGGTATCCTTACGGAGTATAACCTCCAGCCTGCGAGTCCACCAGGGAGTAGCCACAGAAGTGATGATGAGTTTCGAACTGACTAGAACACCCCTGGAAATAGCACCGCCCTCTTCCATGAGACCTTAGACTGTGAGGGAGAAAATATCACATGCTCAGGGCACAAGGTGTTGGGCAGATGTAGCTGTGTGTGCTGAGGGCAGGTTTGTCTTTGCTTGGGCAATGGGATACTGGTGTCAGGGGAGTTCCCAGGAAGGAATGGGGAGGCCAGCTGTGAAGTAACAAGAACTGAAGGAAAAAATCAAAATCAAGGAAGCAAATCACACGAGAGAAAGCACAGGCCACAGTCACAAGGCATATAGTCCAAAGGAGGAGGAGCAGATATCTCCAGTGTAGCCCTATAACAAGGTGGTTTGCCCATGGGCTAGAGAGCCTGGGGCTAAGCCAACCCTGATTACAGGATGATCCCCACCTATGAACAATCAGGTGATTCCTGAATAAAAGGAGCCAGGTTTAAGGGCTGACAGGATACAGCTGGTGACAGAGCTGGAGGGAAGAGATTGCAAGAAGCAAGAAATCGCCTGCATGGCCCTGAGACAGAATTCAGGAGAGTCAGAACGGAAAAGGAAGCTCAGAGCAGGGAGGCTTGAGAGAGACCATGATCAAACAGGAAAGAGACTGAGCGACTAAGAGGGGAGGTAGATAAGAAGTGATCCAGGGAAACCTGCCCTATGGGGAAAGGAGCTGACCTAGCTGTGCAGTATAAGGCCCTGGGCAGAACCCAGGATAGAGGGTAGGACTGGATCCCACTACCAGCCCAAGCAGGAGGCTGCAGGCTGAACCTGGAAGACAGGCTGAGGAACAGCCCCAGAAAGGGAAGAAGGATTTTTTTTTTTTTTTTTTTGCATTAAGACATTTTGGGGACTCTAGTTTGGGACATGGTGACCCAAAAGGGGTGGGCTGGAGATGGTGACCTGACCAGATGGCTGAGTTACTGGAAGAGAAACCACCACTGTGCCCGTGTGACTGGTGGCAAGGGGTTCTAGCCCTGTGAGAGCTGCAATGCCACACCTGTCCAGAAAGGGGTGCCTAGGGGTGAGTGGACTCCGTTATGAGCCCAGACAGAAAGAATCCCATAAAGCAAAGCCAAGCTAAGCACACTTTCCCACAATGATCCTCAAGTATCAGATGAATAATAATAATAAAAAATCCTGCAATTTGCTTCAAATCGTTCAAGTTTCTTTTCACACCCTTTGCTTTTCTCCCAAGCTACCATGTTCCCCTCATTTCGTTTCCTTATTTCAGGATTTGGATCCTTTGTTTTGCAGCATGTCTGCTCCAAGTAGTCACAAGTCAAGATCAAACTGAGCCTGCTAAGAGTTGCCTGTGTGAGAGGGCCCCTGGAAGGAATGCTAGGGTGTTCTTCACACTAAAGGCCTTGCCCAAGAGAATTATGGGGAGTTGGATAAAAACCAAACTGTGAATTATGCCTCACCTTCTGTGATACCAACCATAAAACATCCCTAATTATAGCCAGCCCATTTTATCCACTATTGCAGGGCATGCGATGGAGGGTGTGAGATATGCCAAGAGCAAATGCCAGCTCACAGAAGCTTAGCAAAGCTCCTACCAGCTCAACCAAGGGAAGGTTCTTTTTGTCTGACCTGGAAAAGCCACTTTCAGTGGACCATGCAGATCCTGGTTTGAATCTCAGCTGAGATAATGGGCCAGTTTCACAGCTGGTACATGCTTTGGGAGAATTGCACCAGCTTATGCAGGCAGCAAATTTGGCTCAATTTGTGTAGGGCACACATACAAATGTATGTCCATCAGATGTAGCAGGGCTGCTACTTGGGTAAGTTCACCCCACAGACGTATCACTTTCATGTCCATTCCAGAGGTGTGGGTATGTCTGTGTGTGTGCTTGCACCTGATGGCTCCACTGCTCACACCTGCTAGCTTCCTATCCTGGAGTCCCTCTGCCCAGGCACCCTAATGATCTCACAGCAAGCAGTGCACACAAATGCTATAGCAGTGCAGGAGTGACAGTGCCTGGAGACTATGGCATCCCTGAGAGCCCATCATCTGCTTTTAACTAACTGAACTATATAACACAGTTGTACAATGGCAAACAACACTGCAGTCCACTGGCTAGTGTGCTTACAATGCCACTGCCCTCTACTGGAGAGAATCAGAAATCCTCAATTGTGTGTCATAGGCCCTACACCCTTACTAATAAAGATTCTCCCTCTTGAGGAAGTGGGTTACTACAGCAACAAAGGGGTTTACGCTATGGTGCTATGGCAGCTCAGCTGCAGTGCCCCAGCTATACTGCTGTAGTGAAGACATAGTCTTAGTCTTTGGTTCTCACACAATGACCAAAAGTAACTTCCATGTGATATCTGTCCAGTGGAGGGAAGGGAGAGGAAGGGGATCCCTAATGATGACATCACCAAAGTGGCCATCAGAACTGGCACTAACTGGCCATCACAGCAGAGCAGCCAAGCACTGAATAGGCCATAGAACAGGAACTGCTGACCCCCCATACAGGGGGATCCTTCCCCAGGGGCAGAGCAGTGTAGAAGGTTGCATTGCTGCCCTTTGTGCAGGACCTGTTTATCAAATGTTGCAAATAGAGGATTCTGCAGTTACTGCAAAGACGCAATTTCAGCCTCCAGACCTGTCCATCTAGCACTAAACTGACATGAAAAGAAAGAGGGGGGGGGGGGGGAGAAAACAAAATAAAGAATCTTCAGATTGTTGAAAAAAGGAGTCCACTGAAAAGACTATCAAGGGTTTGGTTTAAACACACTGAAGTCTGGAAATTCACAGCTAAGCTCCAGGCATCCAATAATCAGACACAGTTGGATAGTGTGAAGGGTGATGGCCAGCTGTGAGCAGATCCTGGGTGCCTGTTATTTTGCTGTGAATTTCCATCCTTTTTGGAGAGTTTAAATCAGAACTTTAATGGCTTTTTGGTGTTGTTCTAGTCTGGTGAATAGTTTCCCCTTGTATCTGCTTATTCAGTGAAATAGCAAGGAAGCGCTGTTGCAGTTGAAGATGACAGGAGGCTACAGAAGGCTATCTCAGCTGCATTTGCACAGCAGAAGCCTTTAAAAATCATTGTGCTATGAAGGAGACATTTCCATATTTCATGGCTATTTTTGCCTGGTGCCTAAAGCTGATGATACAGGGAAGAAGAAAAAAAAGATCTGAATGAAAAATAAATAAATAAAAGCCCTTTTGCTTTTCCTTTCTTCCTAACAGTTTACATCCCAACCATGTCGCTCAGCAAACCCGACAAAGCAAAGTGGGTTATGCCTGTAAAACGAGAGGGATTAGGGCTGTGCTAAGGATATCTCTCCTTAGTATTTGAGTAAGGGAAATAGAAATCTGTTCTCAGCTGGAGTTTAAACCCCCTCTTCTCTTTTGCTACCCTGCTGCACCCTAACCAGGTCTCATAAGCCAGCTAGAATCAATAGGGAAAAGGAGGTCAGAGGGATTGTGAGCCATTGATTATCAATGTGTGTTTCCATGCAGAACTCCTGCTGACCTCCTGTGAGAAGATCAGCTTTAGAGCAATTAACCCTTTCCCTGGCTGCAGTTCTGCACCTGCTCTACTCCTCTTACCCATTAGTGTCTGTCCTAATGTCTGCTGCATTCAGCTGGGATACCTGATTAATGGCAGTAACACAGCATGCACAAAAATGTCAGTAATGTGTAAGCGACGGCTGTTAAGCATTGTGTAGTGTGGTCCAAAGGAGAGTATAACTAAGAGTAACAAGGGGAGACTGAGCAAAGGAAACTAGGAGCTGAATATCAGGAAAAGTTTCCCTAGGGTGAGATTGATTCGGACGTGGAACAGCCTCCCAAGAGAAGCCGAGAGAGCCTCATTTGGCTACTCAATTAAATGCAGACTGGACAAAGCACAGTAAAAATCATGGGAGTGAGCAATGGACGAAAGCCTGGGTTTTCCGAGGGTGGATACTCCGAACTTCCAAAATCAGACTCCGTAAGGCATCTCAACTGGGGCACCCAAAATCATTAGTCACTTTCAGAAATCTTGGCCTGTACTTTCCCATCCCTAACATCTATGTGTCTGTGAGGGCCCGAAAAGCCAGATATTTACTTTCATGTAATTTATATTATTATTGCTAACTGCTATTTGTTAAGCACCAACAACATATTTGGATCTGCTCAAGACACACCAAAGAGAGGCAGTTCATGTCCGAGGGAGCTTACAGTCTGAAACCGAGACACCGAGAAGTCAGGATATGCTGAGAGACTGAGAGAAAGGAGCATATTTATTTCTTATTATCTCACTTCTTCTGGGCACCACAGAAGAGAAATTTTTAGGGGTGATTTGAATGAGACCACGGTGGTGGCTTGGTGGGCTGGGATTGGAAGGTCATTTCATGGGTGAGAAAACATATGGAGATGTGAGTGGGAGAAGGACACCACTGATTAATGAGAACAGTGGCTGGCCCTGCCACGAAAAACCCATGACTATCAAGAAGGAGGCGGGTGGTGGTGGTCGGGGACTCTCTCCTCAGGGGTACTGAGTCATCTATCTGCTGCCCTGACCGGGAAAACCGAGAAGTCTGCTGCTTGCCAGGAGCTAGGATTCATGATGTGACGGAGAGACTGCCGAGACTCATCAAGCCCTCGGATTGCTACCCCTTCCTGCTTCTCCACGTGGGCACCAGTGATACTGCCAAGAATGACCTTGAGCGGATCACTGCAGACTACGTGGCTCTGGGAAGAAGGATAAAGGCATCTGAGGTGCAAGTGGTGTTCTCGTCCATCCTCCCTGTGGAAGGAAAAGGCCTGGGTAGAGACCGTCGAATCGTGGAAGTCAACGAATGGCTACACAGGTGGTGTTGGAGAGAAGGCTTTGGATTCTTTGACCATGGGATGGTGTTCCAAGAAGATGGGCTCCACCTAACAAAGGAGGGAAGAGCATCTTCACAAGCAGGCTGGCTTACCTAGTGAGGAGGGCTTTAAACTAGGTTCACCGGGGGAAAGAGACCAAAGCCCTGAGGTAAGTGGGGAAGTGGGATACCAGGAGGAAGCACAAGCAGGAGCGCGCCAGAGGGGAGGGCTCCTGCCTCATACTGAGAAAGAGGGACGATCAGCGAGTTATCTCAAGTGCCTATACACTAATGCAAGAAGCCTGGGAAACAAGCAGGGAGAAATGGAAGTCCTGGCACAGTCAAGGAATTATGATGTGATTGGAATAACACAGACTGGGTGGGATAACTCACATGACTGGAGTACTGTCATGGATGGATATAAACTGTTCAGGAAGGACAGGCAGGTCAGAAAAGGTGTGGGAGTTGCACTGTATGTAAAGGAGCAGTATGACTGCTCAGAGCTCAAGTATGAAACTGCAGAAAAACCTGAGAGTCTCTGGATTAAGTTTAGAAGTGTGAGCAACAAGGATGATGTCGTGGTGGGAGTTTGCTATAGACCACCGGACCAGGGGGATGAGGTGGACGAGGCTTTCTTCCAGCAACTCACGGAAGTTACTAGATCGCAGGCCCTGGTTCTCATGGGAGACTTCAATCACCCTGATATCTGCTGGGAGAGCAATACAGCGGTGCACAGACAATTCAGGAAGTTTTTGGAAAGTGTAGGGGACAATTTTCTGGTGCAAGTGCTGGAGGAACCAACTAGGGGCAGAGCTCTTCCTGACCTGCTGCTCACAAACCGGGAAGAATTAGTAGGGGAAGCAAAAGTGGATGGGAACCTGGGCGGCAATGACCATGAGATGGTCGAGTTCAGGATCCTGACACAAGGAAGAAAGGAGAGCAGCAGAATACAGACCCTGGACTTCAGAAAAGCAGACTTTGACTCCCTCAGGGAACTGATGGGCAGGATCCCCTGGGAGAATAACATGAGGGGGGAAGGAGTCCAGGAGAGCTGGCTGTATTTTAAAGAATCCTTATTGAGGTTACAGGGACAAACCATCCCGATGTGTAGAAAGAATAGTAAATATGGCAGGCTACCAGCTTGGCTTAACAGTGAAATCCTTGCTGATCTTAAACACAAAAAAGAAGCTTACAAGAAGTGGAAGATTGGACAAATGACCAGGGATGAGTATAAAAATATTGCTTGGGCATGCAGGAGTGAAATCGGGAAGGCCAAATCACACCTGGAGTTGCAGCTAGCAAGAGATGTTAAGAGTAACAAGAAGGGTTTCTTCAGGTATGTTAACAACAAGAAGAAAGTCAAGGAAAGTGTGGGCCCCTTACTGAATGAGGGAGGCAACCTAGTGACAGAGGATGTGGAAAAAGCTAATGTACTCAATGCTTTTTTTGCCTCTGTCTTCACGAACAAGGTCAGCTCCCAGACTACTGCACTGGGCAGCACAGCATGGGGAGGAGGTGACCAGCCCTCTGTGGAGAAAGAAGTGGTTCAGGACTATTTAGAAAAGCTGGACGAGCACAAGTCCACGGGGCCAGATGTGCTGCATCCAAGAGTGCTAAAGGAGTTGGCGGATGCGATTGCAGAGCCATTGGCCATTATCTTTGAAAACTCATGGTGATCGGGGGAAGTCCCGGACGACTGGAAAAAGGCTAATGTAGTGCCCATCTTTAAAAAAGGGAAGAAGGAGGATCCTGGGAACTACAGGCCAGTCAGCCTCACCTCAGTCCCTGGAAAAATCATGGAGCAGGTCCTCAAGGAGTCAATTCTGAAGCACTTAGAGGAGAGGAAAGTGATCAGGAACAGTCAGCATGGATTCACCAAGGGCAAGTCATGCCTGACTAATCTAATTGCCTTCTATGACAATATAACTGACTCTGTGGATGAGAAAGCAGTGGATGTGTTGTTCTTTGACTTTAGCAAAGCTTTTGACACGGTCTTCCACAGTATTCTTGCCAGCAAGTTAAAGAAGTATGGGCTGGATGAATGGATTATAAGGTGGATAGAAAGTTGGCTAGATTGTCGGGCTCAACACGTAGTGATCAATGGCTCCATGTCTAGTTGGCAGCCGGTGTCAAGTGGAGTGCCCCAGGGGTCGGTCCTGGGGCCGGTTTTGTTCAATATCTTCATAAATGATCTGGAGGATGGTGTGGATTGCACCCTCAGCAAGTTTGCAGATGACACTAAACTGGGAGGAGAGGTAGATACGCTGGAGGGTAGGGATAGGATACAGAGGGACCTAGACAAATTGGAGGATTGGGCCAAAAGAAATCTGATGAGGTTCAACAAGGACAAGTGCAGAGTCCTGCACTTAGGATGGAAGAATCCCATGCACCGCTACAGTCTAGGGACCGAATGGCTAGGCAACAGTTCTGCAGAAAAGGACCTAAGGGTTACAATGGACGAGAAGCTGGATATGAGTCAACAGTGTGCACTTGTTGCCAAGAAGGCCAATGGCATTTTGGGATGTATAAGTAGGGGCATTGCTAGCAGATAGAGGGACATGATCGTTCCCCTCTATTCAACATTGGTGAGGCCTCATCTGGAGTACTGTGTCCAGTTTTGGGCCCCACACTACAAAAAGGATGTGGAAAAATTGGAAAACGTCCAGCAGAGGGCAACAAAAATGATTAGGGGACTGGAACACATGACTTATGAGGAGAGGCTGAGGGAACTGGGATTGTTTAGTCTGCGGAAGAGAAGAATGAGTGGGGATTTGATAGCTGCTTTCAACTACCTGAAAGGGGGTTCCAAAGAGGATGGATTTAGACTGTTCTCAGTGGTAGCAGATGACAGAACAAGGAGTAATGGCCTCAAGTTGCAGTGGGGGAGGTTTAGGTTGGATATTAGGAAAATCTTTTTCACTAGGAGGGTGGTGAAACACTGGAATGTGTTACCTAGGGAGGTGGTGGAATCTCCTTCCCTAGAAGTTTTTAAGGTCAGGCTTGACAAAGCCCTGGCTGGGATGATTTAATTGGGATTGGTCCTGCTTTGAGCAGGGGGTTGGACTAGATGCCCTCCTGAGGTCCCTTCCAACCCTGATATTCTATGATTCTAAGTACTGCGGTAGCAGGTGTTTGGATACCCATTAGATCACTGACCCATGTTTTCTACTGGGTGAGACTTCTGAGGGCAACCTCGCTGATGTCACTTCACCAAGGCATGGCTTTTGTGACATGATATTCTAGAGCCTCTCTAAATGCTCTCTCTAGGAAAGGCTTAATGAGGCCCCTGAAACGTGGCATTTCAGGCCCTTGACCTGCCTTTAACAGCAGTTAATTGGGTTTGCTTTTTACTGGATCAGCAGACTTGATCACAGCAAAGAGACCTGCAGTACACTAAGGCACCATTACCCATTACTAAAGGATTAAAGTGTAACTGGGCTGCTGTTGTTATGGTGACCACAGGGAGTCCCAAAATGGTTAAGGGACTTCCAATGGAGACACAGGATTTCAGACGAAGGCTCAGGCATCACATTAAAGACATGTTGGATACTGAGAACTCAGACATGTCTAGGCTGCAACATGGAGGAAGGACAGCCTTGTGGCTAAAGCACAGAGCAGGTGTCCGGAAATCTGCATTCTATCCCTGGCTCAGCCTTTGACTCGGGGCAAGTCACTGAATCTCTCTCTTTCTCACTTTTCCTATCTGTAAATAGGACAATACCACATGCCTGACAGGGATATTGTGAGGGTTAATGTTTGTAATGAGTTTTGCAGTCATTGGCTGCGAAATGCCATGGAAGCGCTCCATATCATTATTATGGAATCATTCTTTGCATATGACCAACAAACTGTAATGAGCATTTCACTTTGGCATTTACAGGAAGGTAGCTGTAGGCAATGTACATTAAGTGGAAATTTCAGGATGAGCCAAATGGTTCCAGTAAAACACCACCTGAGCCAAGCTCTCTCCCTAAACTTGGAACAAACATCAAGCCTGTTTGACTGCGTTTTTGGAGGACAGGTTGTGTTATTTTTTAATCCCATGTGTTTCTTGGTTCTGTCCAGGCCTGGAAGCCCTGAAAAAAAACACATGCCAAGCTAATGTCAATCTGACCCAAACCAGGATGCACAAAGAGGGGACAGTTCTCTTCAGATTTCCAGAATGAATAAATTCATATGAGAGCTGGGAGCAATTCTGGAAATAAACCCCAGAATTAGAGATTGGTCACAAACCCAATCTGCTGAAACATTGGCAAAAGTTAACGACCCTCTCCAGGACTGGGATTGGGTTTTGAGGGAATATAAAGCCTGGTTTTGATTTGGGATGGAAACCATATAAAATGTACATTGGTTTTGGCAGCATATGGGTTAGAGTTTGGGCGGGGGGGGTCCCCAAACTCAAAGTAAAACTCAGGTAGCAAGAATCCACATAAATCAAAACTGCACAGATCCATACAGAGTCCTTAGATCCAAAATCAGGATGATGTGGATGTGTTTAACCCAGATACATGTTGCCAATGTGAGATAAGACTCCAAATTTCTGGCTGTTTATCTCAATTAAACTGAGTCACCAAATCTTTCCCTTCCCTTCAAGGCCCACAGTAGTTTGGAGCTTTCACCCTGCTACAAGAGGAAAACTTTAAAATTAGGTCGTAGCTCTGAACTCCTAGTAGAGACATTCAGGTCATTGCTATTGTTACCAGAAAAAAATCTGAAACCATAATCAGGACACAGTGAACACTTCAGAGGAGATATTTCCCCACCACTTCTCTGGCCCTAGTTGTGGTATAAAGTTTAATCAGGTTAGCCAGGTTTTCTCTCCTGATTTCACAGCCTCCATTCAGCACACCAGATTATAAACTTTCAACATGTAATTGAACCTGACTCAAGAAGCCAATTGTATTACAGTGAGCTTTAAAAGGGGGAATGGTAAGGGCTAAAGTTTTCATTCAACGAATGCAATTTCTATGCGCAGAAATCAATTCCATTGACATCAGTTGAGCTTTAATGCTGAATTAAAGAGCTGCCAGGTTTCCCCATGGGGCTTTTACAGTCCGGGTTTTATGAATTCATTAAAATGCACACACAAACTTTTAGGTAAATAGCATTACGCTGTAATAAGGGCTACAGATCGACACTATTCCTCCGAGAGAAGATCTAATTTGAGTTGCCTAGTTGGCAAAATTGTTTTCCATTGCTCTGCATCTATTAGCGGAGGGTGTCATATTTTCCCTTGTTCCTGTTCTGCTTTCTCTCTGTTGGCTCAGCAGGGAGTTTTGTAGTGTTTTGAGAGTTCGTAGTGTTTACTAACACTGGAGGAGGGCACGGTACTTTAGAAAGCAGGCAACAAACTGAGGAGCCATTGGGCTTAGGGTATGTAAGGTACACAGTGCAGCCCATCTCCGATCCACCCAACAGATCTGGGTTGGAGGTTCAAAATGTTCAGTGGACATGGGAACATGGTGGACATTTGCACAGCTACAAAATTTATAACCCCAACGAACTGCAGTTAGGATTCACTCAATCCCAGGTTGAAGGAGTTATGGGGCAATCCACTTGGCGCTGATGAAGGCATCTATGTTAAGAAAAAAGAAAAGGAGTACTTGTGGCACCTAAAGACTCAAATAAACTTGTTAGTCTCTAAGGTGCCACAAGTCCTCCTTTTCTTTTTGTGAATACAGACTAACACGGCTGCTACTCTGAAACCTATGTTAAGAAAGTGAAGGTGCCATAGCTTTTGGAGAGGCCAGGGGGAGTAGACAGGGTGGGTTCTCTTTGGATGTTGGAGTTTGCTGAATTCAAGCCTCCCAGCAAAACCTTAGGCCACCCCTTTCCAAACAGAATAGCAGGGACTGCGAGGACCTGAGCTGAGGCAAGTTCAAAGGTGAGTTAACGGAATGTGCTAGACTAATACTTTGCACTTTAGCAGCTCCTCCTATCAGTTAATCTCAAAACAATTGCCAGGCCTTAGAGAGGTGAAGTTACAACACAGTGACTCAGGAGAAGAGCAGATAATGAGCCCTGGAAGACCTGAATGCCATTCTCTGGGTGTAACCAGTAAAGGACACTGCATTGATCCCCATTTTTAAAAGTGTCCCCCTGGCTGCATTCACTACTGACAGCGGGCACAGTTAGACAACTATCAGTCTGCACCTGCAGGCCAGGTAACTAGACAGCCAGAGTGCTCAGAGACTACAATGGGTGCAAAGTTGCAGGAACAAAATTAACCAATTTATTTGAGCATAAGCTTTCGTGAGCTACAGCTCACTTCATCGGATGCATTCATCGGATGCGTTTTCCACTGAATGCATCCGATGAAGTGAGCTGTAGCTCACAAAAGCTTATGCTCAAATAAATTGGTTAGTCTCTAAGGTGCCACAAGTCCTCCTTTTCTTTTTGCGAATACAGACGAACACGGCTGCTACTCAGGAACAAAATTGGAAGCCAGGTTTAGTACCTTTGAAAAATGTGACTTTATTGTCCCCAAAGCTGTAGAGAGGGTATTTGAATGGGTCAGCATCATCTCAGCTTGGATGTCGCTGTGCTACTGTGTCCCATCCATTCACATGCAGCATGGAGGCCCGGGAGACAAAACCCTCTGTCCACAGAACAAGTGAAGCACAGGCAATGGGAGTGCAAGTTTCCTGCATGAAGCTGCCTTGCTGACATGTGTTGGCACATGGAGGGATTCCCTTTTGGGATGAGAGAGGCTCAGTCCTTGGCATCTCTCCAGAGACCAAGGAAAAAAGATGAAAGATCCAGTGAATGTCAATTGCAATAGTGAGCTTTTGTGAGACGGACACTCATCCACTAAGGGCTGGACTGAGAAATCCAATGGCACATTTCACGCAGTTCACTAAGCAGTTGGCAGATGGTAGCAATTTTCAGTCACTACCAGCCTATCTCAGACTAGAATCAGTGACCTAAAGATGAATGATTCCATATGCGATTGCCAGCCCTGGTCTCTCATCCCTTGGGTTGGTAGGACCTGGGGAACAGTGGAAGCAGCACATCTTATCCTTGAAAGACCAGGCACAGTGGGAATGCCTAGAACTACTCAAGAGTGATCTCTCTGGCTTATTAAGGAATACCATTAATGGGCTCTGAAGAGACTCCAGTTCAATCCTCCTCTTTGCTGGATGTGGGGGCCTTGAGCTCAGGACTCTGAAGTGCAGAATTTCCTCCAGGGCAAAAAAACCAGACAACATGGCTGCCCTCAATGACTGCTTGGTAATGATACAGAACAGTTTAAAGATACCTGTTAAGATCTACATCTTGTGCAAAAAGCTTATGCATCTCCTGGGCTTCCTTCACCTGACCCGCTGTGTATTAAAATAGCCAACAGATCATAATGCAATAGAAGCAAAGTAGGCACAGTGTGGCCGTATTTTTGCTCCCTTCTGAGTGTGTTGCATTGACAAAGCTGCTGGTAACTATTCATATGGGGCTGCCTGAAAGGCACCCCGAAGCAGAACAGTATCATTGCCTTTTGCTGGAAAATTATTTACTATTAAATAAACAGCATTTTCCATTTTTTTGAAAAAGCATATTTTTTTCCACTAGGGTTTACACGCCATCAGGAAAAAATGCAGTACAAATTCCTGATGAGTCAGCCTACATATTAGAAGCTTTTCTTCTCTTTTTTTTTTTTCCAGTGGATCATGCTGAGCCTTCCGAGATGAAAAGACAAGCTATCATCTCTTTACACTTAGAGAACTCCCAGGAGCAAATGAGGAGGAAGATAATTAGACCAAATGTTGATACAATAAACCCCAATGGAATGCAAACCAGGAAGAAAGTGTTGCATTTGCCCAAATCCCAAAATGTTGATAGCATCCTGGTGGGAAATGCCATCAGAGCAATATGATCATTCCCCTCCCCCAGTCATTGCTGGGACCCCTTTTTGTCCTGTAAATTAACCCAAGTGAGCAGACTTTGGATCCTAGTTGGTGGGACTGTGTCTCATGCAGCTGGGATCTGTCTCCTGAATGAATAACAGTTTGAGAAAAGGTTCAGCTTCCCCAACCCCTCCTTCTAAGGTCAAGAAGCAAAACTCATTTGAAATACCAATTGCTGCAGCACGATGCAAATCCTTCCTTGGACCAAGTGCACTGGCTGTGGATTGCAGGAACTGCCAAAAGACAGGTGCTGAATCAACGTTACTGGGCCCACATGGTTAGCATGCCAGGAGATGTCAATTTCAACTGTAAAGTTTTCCTAAGAGAAAACGTTAGGCATTTGACAGTGCACATATAACATGTAAAATAGACAGAACACAGCACCTTATTAAGAAGATCTGGTACAAAAATTCATCTGGACCAAAACCAGGACATAAGAACAGCCATGCTGGGCCAGACAAAAGGTCCATCTAGCCCAGTATCCTGTCTTCTGACGGTGGCCAATGCCAGGTGCCCCAGAGGGAATGAACAGAACAGGTAATCATCATGTGATCCATTCCCTGTTGCTCATTCCCAGTTTCTGGCAAACAGAGGCTAGGGACACCATCCCTGCCCAATCCTGTCCTAATCCCATTCCAACAGTGGGCCTTCAGAAATTGAACCCAGTAGGTGCATAAAAAGCTGAGTAAATATTCATGCTGTGGGTTGATACAAACCTCCATTCATTTTGCTTAACTACCCCAGAACTTCTTGTGTCTGCAATGAACTATGGTAGTCAATCCACTGTGTGTTTTTCCAAAAGGTCTGACTGTAGTGGACAGGGGGAAATGCTGTCTGAAAAATCTGGGACAGTCCTGAATAACGATGCAACCAGTGGCCCAAAGGTTTAATTTTCCTTTTCCGGGGTGTAACTATTACAGCTGTTTCCATTCCCCCTGGCATAGGGTATCTTTAGAAGTGCCATACCAGTGCTGTTCAGTTGTTTTCTTGTGGAACACTAGCGACACCCAGTGGCCAAGTCTTTTTGTCTCTCAGGGTGAGCACTGAAGGATCAGGGAAGAACAACAGCCTGTGGGAGAAAACTGATTTCACTTCCCAGCCTAATCTAGTTCTATAGCAGGTCTTGCGAAAACAGAGGTTGATTTGAAGGACTGGGAAGATGATTCAGATCAAATGACAACTCACCCTGAACCTTCACCCGGAACTCAAACCAAACCCAAACCTTTTTAAGATTCAATGCAGTTTACCTATCTTCCCCTCAACACACTACCTTTACTTTTCACTGCACAGCTCATCACTAACTGGATCTGGCCAAAATGCCATGAGAGGAGCTGTTCTTTCAACACCTCTGGCCTGGCCAAAAGCAGGAAATACAGAATATCTCCTCAAGAAAATCTGTGCATGTGATATTTCCAGTTATGTTTTGCAGACCCAGGATGGGGATAGTTCGGATGAGGGTTACAGAAGCATCTTCAACTTGTGGAAGTCAATCCAAGCTACAAAGAGGACCAAGTCACATTTGGATCCAGTTCCAGATCCCAATTTCAAACACTCCAGAACTCAGATCCAGGGGTTTTCTTTGGCCAATTATAAACACGGAGAATAGAATAGCTAGATACAGGATCCAGGTTAGGATTCCAAACCACTCTCACCCAAAGTTCAGGACGGTTTGGATGTAAGATTTTGGTTTGGGTCCATTTCTAATCTGACCCAAACCTAGCCTCCAAGCTTTTTCGCAGTCTCTCATCATTGGTTATTGTGAGTTTGGTTTTTAACTTTCTCAGTGATTGGGGGTTAAAATTGTGCTTACTGTGCAGCTCTTTACACTCCTGAGGACTTTCTTCCCATTACAAACTCACATTTCTTAGGTAGGTCAAGCTTGGGGTCTAAACTCCTTGACTGAGAGCCTTTTAGTATAATGATTTCATATCCCTTGTACATTAACATTTAAAGTTATTAAATGAACTCAGTGTTCTGCATGTTCATCAAATCCGATACTGCTTAATTGTGAGGATGCAATATGTTAAACATTTTGAATGGCTATCACAGGTGGTGGGGAAGAATACCTTGGTTAAAAAAAAAAATTTAAAAAAAGATGGCGAATCCTACCCTGCAATCATATAATAGCTGTATTGTTTGTCTGGATCAAGTATTGCTTTGTGCAAAATGTCAATGCCTGGGTGCTTGTATCTGAGCAATCCAGAGAGGAATTAGCTAGAAAATCATCCTTCTGTCACTGAATTTCCAAATGACAGAAAAAGCTAGTGCAATGAGCTCCACTGTAGACTTGCCAACTCCTTCAATTTCAGCAGCAGGCCACCAGTTTTCACATTCAGTCAGTGCCCACAGCCCAGTTAGATGTCTGTGATTTTAGCTTTTCCTCCTGGAGGAGGGAAAGCGACTAATTTCTGGATGGGAGATCGGGGTGGGGTGGGGAGAGAGAAGACCTCACAAAAGCACAGCTGCATTTAAATAAATACCCAAACTTTGGGCTTCTAAACGTTCTGACATTCTCCTATCGCTCCTCTTGATTGGATAATTTTAGATCTTTTCATACCTGCCAACATCCTCCAGGGAAAAAAAGATAGCAAATTTGCATACATTTGCACATATTTGCATACATTCAAGCATATACTCTCACCAGCATGTGCCTTCCCATTAAAAAGTTATTCTGCACTAAACCCTACTGTCAAACCACTGCTAACTCCCATACTGAGCACTGAGCCCAGCATTGGAAAGAAACAATAGATTGTTCAAGCTGACTTGTACCTGCCAAAAATCTATGGTCAGCAAGGAAAACCAGTAGACCCAGCAGGTCTTATTTTTAGGCATGTGCTAGTAACTGCTCAAAATAGAGCTTAGGATGCACACAGAGCCACGCACACACATACAGAACTGGTTTCAAATACATGTCCAAAGTTGCAGGCATCCTTCAGACCTTCTAACATGGGCACTAACTCTATATCCATTGGATTGCCGTCTCCTCAGATTTGTCTGAATTGCTCCTGATGTTCACCATGCCACCAGGACTTCACTCGCCATTGTACAAATTTAATTTTGGTTGTGGGGAAATGCGAATGTCTGAAATGTCAAGTCCTTAACCTCCTCCCACAACCAAATTTAAGCAGGCAGCACCTAAGCAGCCATGGAATCCCAAAGGATTTGAGTCTGCCAGGAATTTTCCAAGCCAATGCCCTAAGCAGAACTCAAGTCATCCAGCCCCCAAGGTGGGTGATGATTTTACAGCCTGATCCAAAGCCAGTTGAAGTCAATGGTTGTCCTTCTAAAGGGCTTTGGGTCAGGCCTTTATTTTCTTAGGAGTCTTTGTTTAAAAACAAAACAAAAACACTGTTTCTAGCTTTTCTTGTTGTAAACATAACCTTCCAAAGGTAAATAGCTGCAGTAATTAGGTTTATTGAATATATAGTGCTGGGGAATGTGCAATTCATGACATTTTCAATGAGAATGTATTAACTTACACTTTTGATATCCCTTGTTAAAATGTGAAATTAGCTAATTTGTAGGCACTAGATGCACATGCTAACTTTGTCTGCACATAGCAAATGAATTTAAAATAACAACGCTTTCTCATTGAATTTTGAGTGGTTTTTGCTAAAAATCGGGGGTGGCATAAAGAAAGCAGATGGTTTGGGTGTATTTTGGTAGGGAAAATCTGAGAGCTCCTATCACTGTTGCTTTGAAATTGTCCATAAAGTGATTTTCCCATTCATCATTTTGTGTCCATATGTGTGGTACCCAGCTCCTTGTGGACTTGTAATTAATTGAACTAGGTACTTTGGGCCAGATCCTCAGCTGCCTTGAAGTCAATAAAACTATGCTGATTTACACCAGCTGAGGTTCTGGCCCCGAGACACAGTATTGTGTAAAGAATGGCTTTATTGTACATGGTGGTCTGCTTGGAATGGTGACTTCCTCAAGTGCTTTGTCCCAGCATGCACTCCTTCTCATGCAGATAGTAGGGTAGCTTTTCAGGGACTGGCGAGGAATGGAAATGGAACATCCTTCCAGGACATTACTCTTTAGGAAAGTCCATTTTCTTTTAACATGGTCAGTATCATTACTGCACATGTTTCCTCACAATCATTGTCATGTGCTTCCCCTTGGCTTTGCAAATATTTTAGGAAGGGCTAAATCTAAGATGCCATCTTTCAAAAAATGGGGTCTTCCTATGGTTCTGCTTGCAGGCTAGGGGGTTCTGAGGGAAGCCATGTGACCTGGGTCATCTGAATCAGTCAGCAGACAGACAGTCTGAAAAGAGCCAGCTTCAAGCAAGGTGGGATGAATTGCATCTCACTGCCTTAGGGAGCAGCCTGTTTTGTCTCTCTCTCTTTTGGAGTTCTTGTGGTGTTTTGAACTCTAAGAAATAAAGTAGTATTACGTTACAACCTTCCAGCAAGGGTATTTTATGTTTTTATCTAATTTCTCTGCTTGTTTTCTGGGAAACATAGTACTCCCTTTTAATATTCCATTTGATTTCTAAGTGGATGCCTCCTGTTGGTGCCCCTACTTGCATTCCAAAAGGTCTCTCTCACTCTCATATCCAGCTTCATCTTCCTAAGCATCCCTCCCTAGTCCTCTTCTGCTTACAACCAGCAAAGGATAGGCAGTTGCACTGCAGTTCAGCCTCAGGATAGGCAGGATTGGTAAAAGCTACCCTTAATGTGGATCAAACACAGTCTGATCTTTTCCTGTGACTATAAATAGTCTCCCAGATTATTTGTGTGTCCGCTTCCTACCCACCTTCATATGATACGAGCCTTCAGCAGCCCTCAGCACACTTCCACAATAATATACACACACACCTTTCCAGAGAGCAAGCATTTCCTCCACAGAGAGCTACCAGGTTGTGGGTACATCTGTCATCTTGCTTCTATTCTAATGTCATACAAAGAATAAGAGCATCAGGAAAAAGAAAATAGAAACCTTTTCTAGTGAGGCCAGACTTGCCGGTCATGCCTATGGTAACTAGTGCAAGAATTAAGATGAAGAACTTCAAGCATGATTTTTTTTTTTAAAGAAAACCATTCTGGAAGACAGATTAAAGCACCACACCACTTTGTAATAGTATTTGTAGTGCAGATAAAGTGTTTATACTTTAATTTCTAGCACCAAGAACAAAATAAGGAAGTGGGCTGGGATTGTATTTTTTTTTCCTTTTAAAAACTGCTACAAAAATTGTTTGTACTGAAGGAAAACAACTCAAAGTGGAGTTAGAAAAACAACTTAAGTGGGAAAGTTATCAGCTTCACAAGTGTAACCTGTTTGTTTGATACCTGGTGCTTGAAGAAGATACAAAGCCAGTCTGCTAAAGATCACTGTGTTTTAAGTTTAATTAAGTAATGAATCAATGTTTGCAAAATGCTTTGAGATTCTCGGGCAATGGGTGTTAATAGACATGCCAAAATATTGTTAGTATGAAAAAATCTTGAATTTACTAACCCCTTCATGTCTTTCTGAAAGCATGAGTTGTTTTTCGGGCCAGATCCACAGCCCACTAAAAGCAATTAAAAGACAACTTCAGCATGTTTTAGATCAGGGCCTTTGGACATGATTCAGCAAGGGACTTATATGCATGCTTGCCTTCAAGTATGTAAGTTGTCCCACTGAAGTCAATGGGAATATTCTGAAGCTTGAAGTTAGGCACGTGCTTAAGTACCTTGCTGAATAGGGGCTTTAGAGAATAGATTATGATATTTATATTATTCACAGATTCATAGAGTTTAAAGCCAGGAGGGACCATTAGATCATCCAGTTCAGTGGTTTTCAACCTTTTTTCATTTGCAGACCCCTAAAATATTCTGAATGGAGGTATGGACCCCTTTGGAAATCTTAGACATACTCTGCAGACCCCCAGTGGTCTGCAGACCACAGGTTGAAAACCACTGATCACTACATAAGAGGCCACTAAATTTCACCCTGTTATCCTTTTATTGAGACCCGTAGTTTATGTCTGGCTATCTTCCAGAAAGGCAATCAGTCTTGAGCTAAAAACATTAAGAGATGGGCACCCCACAATGGTCTCAATGTTTAATCACCTTCATCGTTAAAAATTTGGGCCTTATTTCTAATCTGAATGTTAGGCTTCAGCTTCCAGCCATTGGCCTTTGTTATGACTTTTTTTCCCTTCTGAGGCAGCTATCAGCTGCAGTGTCACTGGCTAAGGTAATATCACAAAAGTTATTTTCAAGCTTCCTTTGAGAAATTGATCACCAGCTGGAATCAGGAATTTTTTTATTATTATTATTATTAAATCCAGGTGCAGTACAAACCTATCCAGAGACGTGCTCTGTGCCCTAAAGATCTTGCAACATAGACAAAAGCAGTCACGTGAAGGAACAGGAGAGGTCAAAGATTACAAAACAGAAGACAACTGGCACACATCTCCTTTGCTCTGTTTTATTGCTCTTTGAATTGAGGAGGCTGGAGCTACTCAGCACCTTGCAGGATCTGGGCCTTTGTGCCTAAGCAAGATTTGCCCTGGCTGGCACTGCTGTGTAATGGAAAAGTCTTTCCAGCTACATTTGATGCTTAGGATTTGGCCTTCAATGACTGGGTTAGGTATATAGTTTATAGATGGAAAGACCTCTGCAAGATGAAGCTGGTTTAACGTTAAGGAGATGCACAGTAACATGCTTCCATACTAGGGCGGGGCCCTATTGGTTCAGATAAATGGACAGTCCTCCTGAGGCTTCACACAGGTTTGGCAGCAAGCTTGATCCAAACCTTTGTGCAAGGTTCTGAACTGTTCAAAACCTGTTTTACAGGAGTTTGGAGTGGAAGCTGCAGGGGCTCAGAGATTTTTATTTGCTAAAAGCCCAGTTCCGCTCCTCTTAGGGCAACGGAGATTCCCACTGATTTCAGTAGCAGTTGGATCGTGCCCTCCCAGTGTTGTCTTTTTTGCACAACCTGTTAGCTTCACTTTGCAGTGCACTAAGCCAGGAGGCTGAATGGAGGGCTCTCCGAGAAGACTGAGGACCCCCACCTCCAGATAAATGTACAGTACATAAGAAGCCAGCAACACAAGCCACTCCATGATTTCGCTGCCAATGCTTTCCCACAAAAGCCTCCTAGAGCTAGTGCCTATCCTTAGCAGAATCTCATAGCCTCAATGCTGGTGCTTCGTTTGTTTTACTGTTGGCTTGGTAACAGCTGCTGTTACTGTTAGAGGTGGCATAAGGGCAAAAGCAGTGCTTATCACTTTAGAGCTCTTCATGAAAGCCTCGCCATGTCTTTGGCAGTCTGGCAGAGTTTAATAACAGCAAGGCTCTCCCTAGAGCAATGTTCCAGCGCTCCTCCAGGGTTGTGCTCTTGTATGTTACACTGCAGGCCTTCTACATTATTAGCATAACAAAAGCCTGTGAGGCAGAGGCCGGGACTATTCTGTATTATTGCAGCGGCCAAAGGATCTGCGGGGAATAGGCTCTGGAAACAATCAAACTTTGGCATAATAAATAATGATGATAATCATTTTTGCAACAACTTTTCTCTCTGGCTGTCAAACCCAAACATTTTTACAGACACTTATTAATCAAAGCTTACAACCCCTGTCCCCCACCCTGGTGAGAGAAGCAGTAGAAATGGGCCCAAACCAAACCCCCACAGCTTAACGCACTCTCTGTCTTGGGTGGGAGAGGGATTTGGAAGACAAGCCTGAATCTATATCCAAATTTTACAGCTGTCTCCTAGTTGTGTAATGGAACAAACCAACCTCCCTGAATAGTCTTGAATTTGGAGGGTGCAAGAAATCCAGATGGAGACCCCAGCTTTACAGCTCAGGCTAATCTCTAGTCAGCAACTATCCTATTTTACAGACAGGGAAACTGAGGCACAGAAAGGGATTAAGGATGAACAGATTCCATTTTATTCTACCGTAGTTGTACACAGTCTGCTAAGTTTGGTTTCATCCGTAGAGTGAGCAGTGATAATTCTCAGCCATGCAGGGAGTAGATCGGTTGACTAAGTACAGGCCATTTCTCCATAGTCAGTTTTAACTTCACTTTCAAGGCAGTATCCAGCCCTTGAGCCATGTATGAAACTCCCAGTCTCGTTGTAAGGAAATGGCTAGTGTGTTGTGCAGCACTTCCCCCTGCTGAAGTCAAATCAGAACTGCTTACATGTGCCCTATACTGCAAGCAGCTAATAAAGATTATCCTGAAGCCGATGTGGAAGGAGCCTGTGCTTTTGGAGTGAGAGTAGCTGGATTCTATCCTATTTGCCTCATGAAGTCCCAAGTGGCCAAGATATGCAGTATAGCGATAACCATGAAATCCTTGGTGGGCACAAATTTGTTATAGCATTAATGGCAGGTGCATGGACCGATCCATGACAGCTTAAGGCCTGTTAAGTTTCACCATAAAAACACGATTGCAAAACAACAACAGCATGAAAACCAAATTACTTCACTGGGCCTGACATCAATGGGAGTTGGGGACTTCACTCCCACAGGCCCCTTTGAAAACTTCAGCCTCAATCTTGGGGTGCTGAGACAAACTGCACAGAGCACAAAATGCCCACACTTCAGCACAAAATGCCCACGAGGGTGAAAGAGGTGATCCCACTACTGACTACAAGTATGAAGCCATAGAGGAGATACCTCAAAGAGTTGCCCCTCCCGACAGTTCTTGTTGGAGAAAGGCAAAGTGGGGTCCTGGGGCTTACAAGCCTAAACCATATGATTCCATGTTGATTTCAGCTGATAGGAACACTTTGTTAGAGGGACGGGGAGTGGTTCCGTTCTTTTCGTTTCTTTTTCATGATAATTAGGGTTGTTGATTAAGTGCAGTTAACTAACACGATTAACTCAAAAAATTAATCGTGATTACAAAAATTAATCGTGATTAATTGCACTTTTAATCACACTGTTAAACAATAGAGTACCAATTGCCATTTGTTAAATATTTTGTACGTTTTTCTACATTTTCAAATATATTCATTTCAATTACAGCATAGAATACAAAGTGTACAGTGCTCACTTTATATTATTTTTATTACAAATATTTTCATTGTAAAAATGATAAACAAAAGAAATAGTATTTTTCAATTCACTTCATACGAGTGCCACAGTGCAATCTCTTTATCATGCAAGCACAACTTTTGTTACATAACTGCACTCAAAAATAAAACAAAGTAAAACTTTAGAGTCTATAAGTCCACTCAGTCCTACATCTTGTTCAGCCAATTGCTGAGAGAAACAAGTTTGTTTACATTTATGGGAGATAATGCTTCCTGCTTCTTATTTACAATGTCACCTGAAAGTGAACAGCATGGCACTGTTGTAGCCGGCGTTGCAAGATATTTATGAGCCAGATGTGCTAAAGATTCATATGTCCTTTCAGTCTTCATCTACCGTTCCAGAGGACATGCGTCCATGCTGATGATGGGTTCTGCTCGATAATGATCGAAAGCAGTGCGGACCGACACATGTTCATTTTCATCAGTAAAAAGAAAAGGAGTACTTGTGACTCCTTTTCTTTTTGCAGATACAGACTAACACGGCTGCTACTCTGAAACCTGAAATTTTCATCAGTGCAATTAATCACGATTAATTGCTATTAATTTTTTAATTGCTTGACAGCCCTAATTATAATCATAACTAAGCACAGTTTTTCAGACTTTTCTTTTAAATTCTCCCTCCCTGCCCTCTGCTCCATGAATCCCTCAACCTGCCACCGTAATACGCTCGTAAGGAAAAGTAATTGTGGGAACTCTTGGCCTTTCTTCCCCATCCCGCGTTCTGAAGGACAGGACTATCTGCATGCTGCCATTCATCCCATCAGCCACCGCTCCGGGTAAGCACAATTTGCTGCATGCTGATAGCTACACATTGACACTTAACGGGACAGCTACGTGCTCCAGTCTGACAAGGAGCGATCACTCTTGCATTAAAAGAAGAAGGAGATAGGGAGGGGAGTGGAAAGGAGGTAGAAGAGAGGGAAAAGGGAGTGGTTAGCTGTTCAGAAGTTGCCCCGTAATCTGAGTGTCAGGACTAAAATGTTAGGTCAGTTGTTTTGATTGAATGTCAGAAGAAATTGTATGCCAGGGACTCATGCCGTGCACTTTACTGACAAAGAGAACTAATGGGAAAATACTCCAAAATGACAGATTTTGGTGCCAACTCTCTTTTACTGCTGCATCAGACAAGCACAGGAAATGTCACTGCATTTTATATATATATGTATATATATAAAGCATTTAAACATTTAAATCAATAAAAATTCCAAAGTACATTCAAACCCAACTGAAAGGAAAGCAGTCCCTGCAGTCGAATTGCAGAAGCTGACAAGTCCGTAAAAAAAATTAGATTTATTCTCCCAGCAAGATCACTTCATGATCTTTTCTCTGGGGTCTGCATCTGTAGCAGAAGAACAGCATTGTTAATTTGCTCAATCACATGACTGGATGTAATACACTTCTTTAACCTTCTAACATTTTGCTGTTCATGTGGAGTACCCACGTCTTACTTATTGCTGAACAAATTATGCAGGGGACTCAAAGCCCTGATAAGATGTTTTAAATACATATGCATCAAAAATACATCTTTGTAATCCATGTAGCAGAAAATCATTATCACAGTCTCATATGCATATTTGGATTTGTTTTCTCAGCCTTGGAAGGCAGCACTGAAAGATCCAAGCATAGAAGAGCTAGAGAATTTTCCTCAGGTGGCATCACATAAATCATCAGTTTCTGATTTACGGATTATATTTTTCCTTCCAGATCTGTTTTATCTTATCTTCCAAAATACAGAGTAATTATATTAACTCCTCCATGGCCAAGATCTGTTCCGAGTCATTCAGTCATTGTTTCTCAGCTTGTGAGGAAAGGGAGAGTTCTGGTGGGGCAGATGGTCCTGTGCTCACGATGCTGGATGAGGACACAGGGAACCTGGGTGCTGTTCCTGATTCTGCTTGAAACATCCTGCATGACCTTGGGCAGGTCACTTACACTAAAACTTTCAGAAGTGCCTAAAGGCCATTGAGACTGTGACTTTTGAAAATGGGACTAAGACTCCTAAATCACATGGGCAGTTTTGAAAATTTTACCCTAAATCATTCTCTGCCTCAGATTCCCACCTGTCACACTGGGATAATAATACTTCCTTTGTCTATCTTGTTCATTTGAAGTGTAAGCTCTCAGGGCAGGGACTGTCTTTTACTGTGTGCTTGGACAACAGCTAGCACAAAGGGGCCTCAATCGCCTCTATGCACTAAAGCAGTGGACGTGGAAGACTCAGGGTTTGGAACCTGGAGACAAAGGACTAATTTTCGAAAACTAGTGATTTTGAGAGCCTCTATTTTTGGGTGCCCAACTTGACACAACTTAAAGAGGTCTGATTTTTAGAGGGCAGCTCCTCAGCACTTTCTGAGAAGCAGGCCCCATCTAGGTGACTCAAACTGGGCACCAAGAATCACTAGTTAAATATGAAAATTAAGGCCAAAGCTCTATACTTCTAGGTCCCCTGTTCAAATCTGGGTTGGGCTGCTCATGACCTGAACGTTCAAATCTGATGGTTGTTCAGTGCAGTGGTTCTCAACCAGGGGTCCAGGGCACCCTGCTGGGCCACAAGTTGGTTTCAGGGGGTTTGCCAATCAGGGCTAGCATTAGGCTCACTGGGGCCCAGGGCAGAAAGCCCGGGGCCCTGAGTCACACCATCCAGGCTGAAGCCGAAGCCTGAGCAATGTAGCTTTGTAGGGCCCCTGTGGCGTGGGGCCCCGGGCAACTGCCCTGCTTGCTACCCCCTAACACCGTCCGTGGTTTTTATATGCAGAAAAACAGTTGTTGTGACACAGGTGGGCTGTGAAGTTTTTATAGCCTTTTGGGGGGGACTTCAGAAAGAAAAAGGTTGAGAGCCCTTGGTTTAGTGGCTTCTATGAAATGAGCTGATGACTCTTGGTCCAGTTGCTAGTGGACTCATCACAAAAACGCCACACAAGAAACACATACCAGTGCATGCCACGTGCAATTGGCTATGAAACCGCTGCGATACTGTTGAACAAATGACGTTACATGAAAATAAATTGTGTTCTATTGTGCTCAAAGCGGGAACCAGAAACAAACTCACGCAAAGGATTCTACTTCCCAGGCTGGTGGAGGCTGAGAGCACAGAGGGAAATGAAACAGGCACAGGTTTCAGAGGATAAAGCTAGGTAGGGCTGTTCATGAGACTCCTAAAACATCCCTGCTTGATGGTTTGTAGATTGACATAGACAATGGCCTCCAGGGAAGGAGAGGAGGGGAAATTAATTACATTGCCAAAGTCAAACCAGAGCAAAAGTGAGGGGGGCAGTGTATGCAAAGCCAAATGAACCTATTTCAAGCTGGAATTTTACAGCAATTAATAGCACCATGCCCTGATAAAGGTTACCTTGTCATAGCTAACAGTATGTGATTTCCCCTGCCCTCCCCCCCCCGACCCATTACCTATAGCTATATTGTTTGTCAGGAATGAACTTTAATAAGCTGATGCTGTCAGAACTCATCACCACAGTGGCTATGTGCATGGTACAGTGGGTACATGGGAAAGATGTGCTTTGATTTCCCTATGCAATGCTCAGGACTTTTCTCTTTTCCAATTTGGATCATGCCTGCCAGCCACGCGATAAAGCTTAAAGCAGGGCAAGACCCCTGCTCCAACACCGCAGGTGTGAGCATCTTTAGAAACATGGCACTTTCCTGGGAGTCTTCTTGTCTTCTTATAGCAATGGTTCAGGCAAGGGAAGGTGACGTGGTTTGGTTTCGTTCGGGGCAGGGGGATGAGAGCCTAGGCACAGGTTTGAGTCCTAGCTCGGCTGATGACTTGCTACGAAACCTTAAGTGAGCCTATTAGGGCCTAATTTTTCCTAACTGCAGACATGCAATTAGATGGACAAAAAAATGTTCATACAATTGTGTAAATAGTTTGCACAGTTACTGTGCTTGAGCGCACCAATAGACATGTGTGTGTGCACGTCAGTTGGGTATGTGTGCAAACTAGCCTCACTGTGCCCCTAGATATGTGTTCATAATTGTGCATGCAAATTAATCAAAATTAGGCCCTCAATCCCTATCTGTCTCAATTTCCCCATCTCTAAAACAGATACATTCTTACCCACCTCGCAGGATTAGTCTGAGAATCATTCCATGCTTGTAAAGAGTTCTGAGAACTTTGGCTGGAAGGTACCATAGGCACAAAGATTATCATTAAACTAACCAACTATGCTGTAGGATTTACTCAACACTCTCTGGCTGGGACAGTGTGCTGTGCCTCCAAGAAGTGGAACTCACACTGGCCCAACTTAGGGGATGGCTTTAAGCCATCTATGCACCCTCCAGATTCTGGATCAGTCGGGGTTCACAACAGCAGCCAGCATAATTCGGGCCGTTGGTCTAAACTACAGCAGCTCTGTAGCCCACAGCCAACCAGACTGGCCACAGCAGTCCTGCCCCCAGCCTGTCCGTTCTAAGCCTCCTTCACAGGTCCTATGCCTGGGCTTGTGAGGTAGCCCACACCAGCACCAGGCAGCTTGTGTTTGAGACAGAACCCTACAGTGGCCCTATAGATGGGGAGAATCCCTCCCTCTCTCTTTCCTCTCCTGGCATCACAATGCCTTTGAGGAGCACTGAACATATCCTGTTTGCAAAAAAGAGTGAAAAATAGCATCTTAAGGAGAAAACATGCTAAGCATCTTAGAGACTAACCAATTTATTTGAGCATAAGCTTTCGTGAGCTGCATCCAATGAAGTGAGCCGTAGCTCACGAAAGCTCATGCTCAGATAAATTGGTTAGTCTCTAAGGTGCCACAAGTCCTCCTTTTCTTTTTGCGAATACAGACTAACACGGCTGCTACTCTGAAACCATGCTAAGCATGGATTTTTAGAGCAATTGGCAATAACTGTGTGTTTACATCCATAGGCAAAGTCATCATCTGACATGATTGATAAATTCCAGGGCACTGAACTTACTAAGTTATTCACGTGGGGAAAGCAATGCAGATTCAATAGCTTCCTTGGTGTGGAAAAAGACTACACGCCTGAGCCAGAATAGAAAAGTGCAGTGGCAGAGTACATGCGTCCTCAAATGTGCCTCCTTATAAGACTCTATCCCAGCCTCTAGCAATGATCTTTAATGATGTCCATCCTGAATTTCCCCTTCCAATTACATCTGGCTGAACAATGGATTTTCCAGTTCTGGTCAAACTCTCATCTCCCCACCCCACCCCAGATTTTCAGCAAATCTAAAAATTGAAAACGTTTCCAGCTGGGTTGAAACCAAATGTCTCATTTTGGCACTACTGAAACATTTTGATTATTTTATTTTATTTTTGTCTTGGTCGACACTATTTGGCGAACTCAGCATGAAGTCACAAATAGTTTTGGGTGGATCGTTGCTGCATTTTCTCAACAAATAATCTATTTGCCAAAAAAAAAAATTTGCCCAGCTCTACTTCTACTTAACAGGGCATAGGAGAAGAACCATTCACAGAAATCTTCAGACAGACCCAAGTTCACAAGTGCTAATTCCCCCAGATAAGCTTCTGGGCTCAGAAAGTCTGAATACAAATGTTTGCAGTACTGGTTCAGCCCTTTTCCACAACCCCCCAATATTAGGACCATATTCTCTGTGAGTTCAGGTTGCCACCAAGAGGCTCAGCAAACTGTTGGATCAGCCCTAAAAATGTCCCCTTTCTACTGCCTTCCCACTACTCCAGATATTCATAGACGGCTGATCCTGCAATGAGCTGAGTGCCCTCAACTGCCATTCACTTCCCTCTGGGTTAAGGGTGCTCAGCACTTTCTAAGTTTGGAAGCCACTCTGAGACAAAGCTTTATATTAGCTGGCTAAGTTACAGCAATAGGAAATGACAGGCAAGGGATGCAGGAAGGACTTTCACATTGCCACAATAGCACATGTGATAGCAGAAACATCTGGAGGGGGTTATTTATTGTCTCCGACTTCGACTTCGCAATCACAGTGCATACAATTACTGTTTGACAAGGACTGGTCACATGACCAACATCTGGAAATGTACTTGGGTCTTCAAATGAGTACAGCTTCACTGCCATTATTATCGGCTTCTGCTGAAATCAGCAGTAAACTGTAGTTAATAAAGGAAAGCCAGCTTTTATGGGCTAGAAAGACAGTAAATATATGCAAAATGGTTTGTTGAATCTAGCAGTGGGGTGCCATAAGAGGCTTCATAAACCAGAGTTAAAGTTTCACATCATTCTTCTAGTCTTGGGCATGGTACAGAATAACTCTCCAGGCACTTCTTGCTGGTACAGTTTGGCCATATACACAATCACAACATCTCTGTCTGCATTTAGTTCACCATTGCTACTAACCCTAGAGCTGGACCAATGATGTGCTTCAGATAGTTGAGTGATGGGCTCAGAATAAAATTTTGACAAATACTCATTTAACTGTTTAAATGAATTTGTTTGGGCTGTCTTAATGCCCCTTTTGCATTTACTTTCTACATGCATCTGAGTTCTGAGAAAGATTTTGCTGGTAAACATATACAGAGAGTGGATGAGTATGAGATTGGCAGAGATCAAATTGAAATTTGCATGCCCAAGTATTCACATCAGAAGTGCATTTACTTGTCCAACCAGATAACAGAAACAATACCATGTTATTTACCCAACCAATCACAGCTAAACAACTGATCTTGAATTTCAAATATTCACAATTAATCCCTGGGTAAAAAATTAGAAAAGAGCTTCATTGAACAAACTCAAACAACAAATGAACTGGAAGAATGTGCAATATCTTCTGCCAGCTAATCCACCATCTGGAAAAAGAGGCTAAATTCATCACATAAATGATTGTATGTGCTCAGCTCCGAACAGATCTTTTCAAACATACTGTTTAGGGTACCAGTGTGGGAACCTTATATAAACTACTGTGACACCCTTAGTGCATGTCAGCTAATATAACAAACTATGGTAAAATGAGGGTTACCCAATGGGAATGCAGTAAATCTGGAGCAAACCTTCTGCAGTGGAAACAGATGGCATTGAATATTAATGTGCCTAACCCCTGGTGTCCAGAAACAGCAATGCCGTTCTCGCGGCTCAGGCTCATTCAGGACTGCAGTCTCAGAACATGTAGCCACTGCATGACCACTGCAGTCCCATCCTGCTTCTGACAGTAAAAGATGCTTAACGATGGAACATCTGGCACTGGATAAGTGTCACTCTATTAAAGCAGCTGTACCCCACATAGTTAGCAAAAGGAACACTGTGAAAGCTTTGAACATAATAGACATCAATATCACGCAAGAGGAGCAAATAGAACTCATCATTTAGTTCCACCATGAGGAAGGACAGTCCAGTGGCTAGAGCACTAGCCTGAGAGACTGGGGTTCAATTCCCTACTGTGCCTCAGACCTTAGGCAAGTCACTTAGCCTCTCTTTGTCTCAGTTCCTCATCCATACAATGGGGATAATAGAATTTTCCTAACTCCTATGTCTGTTGTCAGGATAAACATGTTAGAGATCATGAGGCACTTGGTTAGTACAGTCATGGGGGGCTTGTATATCTTAGATAGAGACTCACAGTGTACTAATTTCAATTGGTTGCTTCTTGTTAATGCTGGGAATCCACTGTTTTCTAGTAGTTTGAATAACAGGTTGTAAGACAGGATTTGTCCATAGACATATATTGAATCACTAGTAGAGCCCTGATGAGAAGCCGGGATTTCCTGACATCTAACTCCAAGTTTGTTCTTCTAGAGCACTCAGACTCTTATTGTTAACTATATAGACCTCTTGGACTTGGGGGAGTCATTTAAAACAACCCAGCTCATTCTATGTTTTCAATTGATTCGCTGGGGGCAGGAATGTAACTGGCATGTGTGTTTCATAAGCTGTGAAATATTGTAAAGGCAACCACGTTTTTGTTCAGAGCAAGGTGTGGGGAAAGAGGCTGTGCTAAAATGATGCAAAGTTTCACTGTAAATCAGATCCAGAAATCCATGCAAATCATCCTCTTCTCAGCTACGGTCAGTGTGGGGGTGAAATACACAAACCCTGGGACATGTTACTTCATATGTCTGAGTGTGCTTTACATGGATGCCTGTAATGTGGCTTTGATGTTTAGTTTGCAGGCACTACTGCACGTCAGTCCTGCTTTATCTGATAGTGGTGTTCAGATTCTAAAATGCCATGGCTGAGAGAACGCTCTTCATAAGACTTTTTTACTGTACAGTAACTGCTGTCTTGGATATCATCACTGAACACAGACACAGACTCTGGCGCACATAGAAGTATAAATTCAGCACCTGGTAACTCTGATATTTTGGGCTTTGGGGATCTGATAAGAAACATAAATGTGATTCACTTAAGCTCTTGCAATGTAGCAATTGGGAAATTCCCAGGTTCCAAATTGGGGAGTTGGATGTGCATGCAAAGGGATGGATTAAGGGATTGATCCTGCATGGAGCTGAGTACTCTCAATGCAGCAGACTTCAGGGGGAGTTAGGCACTGAGCACCTCACTATGGGAGCTCAGCTGTTGGATGATTGAACCCTATGAGAGACTACAGATCAGCCAAAGGGCAAGGCAAATGACATTAAAGCAGCCAAAACAATGGTGGGTAACCTACAGACTTGACCCTGTGCCAGCACAGTGGTTTCTTTAGCTGAACAGGCCGAACAATCACCTGAAGACCTGAGATTTAATCCCACCTTATATTGCTATTAATTCAGTTAAATTGTAATGGGCAGGAATGCCTGTGTATTTAATGAGGTGCATGGTACCCATCACTGCTATATACCACCATAGAAAAACACCACACTAAGAGCTGGGCTCTCTGTCCAGAAGTTTGGAGACGAGGGCTAAAGTTAGGTCAAGCGTATTGAGAGCAGTGTGTAAGTAACTGAGCAAAATATACATATTTTTCTGATGCCTTGCAAGAGTAGAACTTTTTAGTCCCAAATTGGCTAAGCAGGCTTGGCATTCCAGGGACTGTAGTGTTCAGCAGAGAACTAGTGCAGAAGTCCTATTGGAAGCGTAGCAGTGACTAACAACCAGAAAGCCACATCCCAATGGAAAGGAAATCCACATTGCCTCTAACACCTGCAGTCCTGAGCATACTCCACTTTGTGGTATTGGAGTACATTTGTTAACTATACACACGGTAGCAGAGGCCGTCAGAGAAAGCCAGCATCCATATGGCATGTGTGGCAAATTGCCGGCACTACTATGATGGGTCTCATGCTTTCTCTTTTGCGGGCGGTAGGAGGGGTGGTTTTCACCCTTTCACCCTTTCGTGCCCCTGAACTGGGGTATTAACTGCCCCACTAGTGTCCTAGAGGAGAGGAGTGGAGAGGGAGGGACCCAGGCCCACCCTCTACTCCAGGTCCCAGCCCAGGGGGCCTAGGGATAGCGGTAAACCACTAGAACTAGCGGTTCCTTCCCCTGAGCTACTTCCCTCTCCTGCCCTTCAGCTTGTGGGGCTTCCTGATCTCCCTCTGCACAAACCAGGTGTCCCTTTACCTAGGGTCTTGGACTTCTTAGCCCACCACAGCACTTCTCCAAACTCTCCTCTGCTTCCCTCCAAACTGCTCTCTGCTCTAACACCAATCCACTCTACTTCAACTCTTCTAAACTGCTCTCTGCTCCAACACCAATCCACTCTGCTTCAACTCCTCTTGTCTGATTGAAGCAGGGGTTTTTTATCATGTGACTGGCTTCAGGTGCTTTAATTGGCTTCAGGTGCTTTAATTAATTTATAGCAAACTTTCTTCCCGGTACAGAGAATAAGGCTCCCTTCTAACACTCTCCTGCTGTCCTATCACACGTGGGTGTACGTCCCCCCCACCCCCAAACCGCCCACCCCGCAGCCGTGCCCATCTCGTCGGGCACTCTCAGGAGAGGAATAATCGGTGACACTGGGCGTGGCACTAGGTAACTCGAGGGGGTGGAAGACCATGAGTGTCGAGGAAGCCCCCCCGCTCTAGGCCACCAGGTAACTCAGAAGGGTGGAAGACCACGAGTGTCGAGGAAGCCCCCCCCGCTCTGGGCCCAGGCTAGCCTGAACACTTCTCCCTCCTGAAGGCTGCTGTGTTATACCTTGCATTTGCTTTTGTTTTGTTGCATAGTTTTGCTTTATCCTTTTTGGTGATTCTTTGTAAGTGTTACACAAATAAAATTCTTTTCGGCTTCAAAAAAAAAAAAAAACACTCTCCTGCTGCCCTCTGGCCGTGCTGTATCACACATGTCACATCTAAAGAGACCTCCCTGGAATAGCCATGGGCTCACCATGGGCATTCCCCAACAGGCCAGTCTTCAATTGCTCTTCTCTGTGTAGAGACTTTAGAGGTGGGGGCAGAGTTTAAGAATCCAAAGGCAGATCCAGATTTGAACTTTGCAGCTGATCCCTATAATGAGCTAACGTGCTCTGAACACCCACCTACACCTCACACAATGAACTTCAGAGGGTTAGAAAACAGTTCTAGATCCAAGGCAACTTCAAAACAGTCTATGGGTATCTGGACAAGGGGAAGCTATCTGAGATCAAAGGTCCCTTTAATCTAGTAGTCAAAGGCATAACAAGACATAATGGCTGGAAGCTAAATTTAAAAACATTCAAACGGGAATAAAGGTGCAAATCCTTAACAGTGAGGGTAATTGTCCACTGGAACAGCTTACCAAGGAAAGTAGTAAACTCATTGTCACTTGATGTATCTAAATCAAAACTGTTCACATCCACAGCAGGAAAGAAGAATTCCCTTCACTGCAGCAGGAATTACTGGATTAAATTCTATGGCCTATCCTATGCAGGAGGTAAGATTTGATTAGGAGAGTGGTCCCATCTAGCCTCAAAATCTATGAATCTTTACTGGCTTCCATGGCTCCTCTTTGAGACACTGCTCCAGCTGATGGAAAAGATCTGGAAGCACATGTGGAGAACAAAAGAATGTGGGTGTCCATTCCTGAGTAGAAACAAGGAGCTCCCTTTTGAAGGAGTAGACAGACAAAGAACCAAGAATGTTGTTGGGGTAAGTGGGTGGGGAGCCATGGTTGCTAAATTCCTCCTTGCTCAGAGCACAAATGCACATAGGCCCAGTCCCAGCCCTGTCAGGGAAACAAAATAATCCTGTGAGATCTGAAAGTAAGCAAGACCAATTAATGCACAAAATGACTCTGGCTAGCAGAATTCCTTAGCAGTACTTGGAAACCATTCAGAACTGTCTGACTTCCACAGTACTGTGCGGTTTGCCAAAATACCAAAACCAATGGCCCAACTCCCTGGCCAAAGAACAACCAAGTTGTTTCTGCCATCACCAGCAGAGGGCACACAGAACAGGAAGCAGCTATGAGATCTGTAGCATTGGAAAGGGGCTGCACTGTGTTAGTAATGAAGGATGAGGCTGGGCCATCAGCACCCATACAGTGGAAGACTCAGATCTGTTTTCAAGGCCAAATTCCATGACAGCACAATTTCTTTCAAGACCCATTAGGCAGGAGGAGTTTCTGTTGCTATTCCAAGGATCTCTTTGGGTTGCTCCTGTGAAAGCTTCATTGGCTTGGCAATGACTCACTAAATTATTTAATCTTTCTTACTCACTTCATAAAGAAAGGAATGAGGCAGCCGACTTATTTTTTCTCTTTTTATTTGGTGGGTGTCGTTCCCTTTCTCTCCTCCCCTCCCCCATCCCCGACAGTCACAATAGCATGGGACTTGAGCGCATCAATTTCTGCTTGATCAAGTGCAACCAGGTGCTGTATCACCATTCAGTGTGTGACATCAATGGGGAAATGCAACTGGGAGTGTGAAATCCTTTACGCAGTAGATGAGTCATTTGCTGTTATTTTGGATAGGATCAAAATGTGAGCTGATGAGATGTTGAGATAACTTTATAATCTGCAATTTTTTTTTCCTTTAGAAGATTCTCAAAGTATTTGCGAGAAGCGACGGAGGGGTGCTTATGTCAGATGACTATAGCACTCTTGCATGTTTCATTTTATGACGTCCCAAGAATTGATATCCGTCTCTTGGCTCCAGGCCTATTGCACTGCACTCATGTCTGTGCTTACCCCTCCAGAGGTGTTGATTTGTCATAAATTGAGAGCAGTTGTTATCCACTGTAATAGCATTCACAAGTGTTTACTGTGAACAAAGCGTTACTGGCCCAAAATTTTATGTTATGGCTTGTAATATGTGGCTGGTACGTTTGCAGTTTTCTGCATGCAATCACTTGTGTATGCAAATAATAGAATTTACATATGCCAAAAATTTTCAAAAGCAGGAGGCTGACATCGGTCTCCTAAGTAGAGCTGGGTGATATTTTTCGTCCAAAATGTTGTTTGGGGGTAAAAAATGCAGATGTAGCACCACCAAAACACAGTGCCAATTCATGTCAGTTGTGCCAAATTGTTTATGTTTAATTTTGTTTTTACTTCTCAAATCACCAAAATTTAAAAAAAAAAAAAATTTCAGTTTGACCCAACTCAATTTTTTTCAGCATTGCCGATGAACAAAATACTCCATTCTTCACACAGCTCTACTCCTAAGTCCTTTTTAGGCACTTAAATAAGTGGCCTGATTTTCAAAAGTGCTGAGCCCTCAGCATTTCCAGTGCAAAATGAAGAACTGGATTTCACATCCGCCTGCCAAAGTATGAAGGTGATCAGACCTGGGAGCTTTGTTCAGCTTAGCACAGAAATAGGGGCAGCTGTGAGATTTGAATCCAGATCCAGGTTAAGATTCCAAACTCCCACCCACCAAAGTTTAGGGGTGTTTCTTCCAGAGTTTTGGTTTAGCGTTTCTCCAATATACAGATGCACAAATGTAGCATAGGTACTTTCACTAGAAAACTAGATCAACTCCGCAATGTCACTAAGGTGTGTGAAAAATCCACATCTCTGAGCTATGTAGATTAGCCAACCTAAGTCCCTGTGTAGACAGTGCTAAACGGACAGAAGAATTCTTCCGTTGACCTAGCTACTGCCTCTCAGGGAGGTAGATTACCTATGCCAATGGGAGAACACCTCCTCATCTAAAACTTTAGACAATTGGCTAAGTGAAACTAGTAGGTGGCCTATTCTCCTTTCCCAGGATCATCAGGCATATTGTAAGTTACTACCAGACAAGATGGACCGGTGGTATGATCTGGTGTGGCCAGAGGCAGGGTATTGTACACTGGTATGTTCCCAGATGGCAGCTCCTAAGGTTAAGGCTACGTTTTAGTCATGGCTATTTTTAGTAAAAGTCATGGACAGGTCACGGGCAGTAAACAAAAGTTAACAGCTCGTGACCTGTCCATGATTTGTACTATATACCCCTGATTAAAACTTGTGGGGGGCGACCCAGGGGTGCTGCGAGTGCTGGGGGGGCAGCAGGTGCTCAGGGTGGCCCAAGGGTGCCACGGGTGCTCGTGGGGGGAGTAGCCTGGGACCCCCACTGGTGCCTGGGTGGGCAAGCAGCGGCGCGTGGCCCAGAACCCCCACTAGTGCTGGGGGGGTGGGCGGCGGCGCATGGCCCACGACCCCCGCTGGTGCTGGGGGAAGGGTTGCCGGGGCTGGCAGGCTCCCTATCTGGCTCCACGCACTGCCTCCACCCTGAGCACCGGCTCCGCACTCCCACTGGCCGGGAACCGCAGCCAATGGGAGCTGCAGAGGCAGTGCCTGCGGGCAGAGGCAGCGCACGGAGCCGTCTGCTAGGAGCTGATAGAGGGGGATGTCACTGCTTCTGGGGAGCCCCCCAGGTAAGCACCACCCAGAGCCCTCACCCCCTCCCACACCCCACCGCCTGCCGCACCCCACCCCCTGCCCTGCGCCCCCTCCCACACCCAAATTCCTGCTGTTGCTGGGGCATGGGGGGGTGCAGTGGCCCGAGTCTGCCCCAGCAGCTACCGGGGGCTGCCTGTGCTGCTCAGGCGGCCCCCGGGCCAGCCGCACTGGCCACTGCAGAAGTCCTGGAGGTCCCGGAAAGTCCCGGAATGCATGACCTCCATGAGAAACTCGCAGCCTTACCTATGATCCATCCTATTCAGAGGTGAACTCCTTGCTGTGCATATTCCTCCCTGGTTTCCTCCTTTCTCCTCTCTCAAGTTGATTACAACCTCATAGAATGGGGTGCCTGTCCTAACATCCCTTTGCTTAAGAGCTATATTAGGTATTATAAGCTATATAAGAACTAGGTATTATTAATTACTATTATAATTCAGTTTGTCTAAACTTGCTTGCAGTAACTATGGCCCTTTAATAATGTATCTTGTTCACCACTGGCAGTGACGCCATGCATTTCTCTGTTACAGATGTTGTGGGATATTTATGATGAATGAGCTTCCAAGAGCTCAGATATTTAATTTGTAACTACCGTGGTTATTGATGATTAAAATCCTCTTGTCTTTGCAGTGTTACTTATTCAGATATTAAGAGAAAGTGCTTCCCATCCGATTATGTTAAGCTATGATACACAATGCGATTCCAGGGAAACTGCTGAGAAAGAATTTGAATGTGGCCACATATAGATATAGAGAGACACACACAGAGAAGACAGAGAGAGAGAGAGAAATATATATATATATATATATATATATATACACACACATACAGCTGCAAGAACTATAACTAAAATTTATATAACTAAAATTTACAAACAAACAAACAAACAAACCTGTTATACACTACAATTGCTTCATGAATTTATAACATATGGCAGCAAAGCACTATAAAAACTGTAAACTATAAAGAGGGTTACACAGTTCCGTTCATTTATCAGTTACAATGAGTAATTTGTGCACCAGGCAGGAAAAAGAAAACCCACACAGTTGGAGAGTGCATATGTGTTTCTGAGGTTCACAGTAGAGAGCCTTTTATAAAGCATACACATGATTTGAATTCCAAATTGAAAGCACTGAGCGGTAATGTGCAGGGTAGTATTGCATAATGGTACGTCCAGAAAGCAGTGATTGGAGCCTAGGTCAGCTCAGGATGGGAGGACTTCAGAAGGGTCATAAGTTCAGTTCAGTGATGCATAAGTTTGGAAGCTGATGTGAACTAGCTTGAAACTTGAGTCTGCAAATAAAAAATCTCTCTCAACAGACTCTTCAGTACTGTGGGTCACTGTGAAGGAAGGGGGTGGGGAGCCTTGTGGTTAAGACACAGCCCTGAGGGAGAGCAGACCTAGAATCTATTTCCAGTTCTGCAAGTGACTTGCTGCATGACCTAGGACAAGTCACTTCATCCCTCTGTGTCCCCAATCTCCCCAGCTGTTCAACGAAGACAATAAAACTGAGTCACTGCACAGGTCAGTGGAGAGACTCCATTTATGAATGGTGCGTTGAGGTATACAAATCCCACACTGGACAACATGGGGTTGAAGAGCTCATATGGGCTCAGCTGGCTCTGCCCTGTTACACCTGTGAGAAATGTCAGGATTGGAGGGAGGAGCTTAAGAGGGAGACCCCAGCTCAGTGGATGCTAGACCAGAGAGGAGAGCAGACTTTCAGCACTCAGCTCCTGAAAAGAGGGCTGGCTGAAGGCAGGAGCTCCCCAGCCAAACTCTGTCCGACAGCCCCTCCCAAAGGAAAGGGAGTGCCAGATGCTGACTCACCTCAAGCGGAGGAGGCCATTTCCCACAATTACTGGTGATTTCAGTTTATTTGGACTCATTCCCCTTGTTTTTGTTTGTTGACTACACCGGAAGGGGAGAGACTTTAAAGTGACCTGGCCAGAGGGCCAAGTCAGAGGAAGACGCAGACCACTTCAGGCCCAAAGCAACAATCGGCAGGAGGTACGTGACAGGCTATCCCATGCCTGGCCACAAGGATGCATTAACAGTAAGTCAACCCCTTCACAATAGCTTGTGGTGAGTTTTACTCTAATCCCTGTATTAAATACAGATTATATAAAAGGCAATTGTGAATTAAAGGACTATATTTCTGTTAAGGGGTTCTGGCCAGTTTAGCCTCTGTCATGGTTTATTATGAAACCACCAGAAACGTCTGGATGGAAATACAGCCCCAAATTCACAATAGCCTGTTTCTGATTTGACTTTTTTTTAATTTCTTTATTTATTGGAATGCATGTTTCTGAAGCATATAACACCAGCCATGTGCTATATCTGGAAAACAGATTATTTTTCCCAGCAGGGAAAGCAAATGCATAATCTTTGTCCCCACCACCATGTCCCAGTGTAAATGGTTCAGATCTTTTTGTTTCAGCAAATGCCCTGTGGAGCACTCGAGCTGGGTTTAGGCCCTAGGGTCATTGCTAAGCAGTTTCTCTTTCATCCCCTTTAGCATCAGCAGACGCAGCTTGAAACGTGTGTACAAGGCACTGCTTTACAGCATCCCTTATTCACCAGCACCTTGGAGACTCCAGTTCATTGAAAGTAATAAAACCAGATCATCAAAAAGAATTCTTTTGAACAGGCTTTGGGCTCTGCTGTGCTACTCGGTTACGGATATTCATCTTCCTGGAAACTGCTGTTTGATACAGCACAGCAGCATGAAAGCACCAGCCACCTCCCTGGTGCATTAACCTCTCAAGTGTTGCAATCACACTCCCTGAATAGCAAAATATCTATCATTTTATAATTGCTTTAGGGTGAAGCAGACCTCATTCTTCAGGACATAAGCACATTGCACATGGGTCAAGGGAATCCCTGTCACACCCCAATGGCCCACCCCTCAGGGGGTCCCCTGGAGGAGGCAGATCAGCATTGTATATGCATTGTATATTGCTAACGCTGTTGCAAGCATCGCAGGGCAATTTGGAAAGGGTCAAAGGTGTGAGTGGGGAGTGGAAGATTCTTTTGCAGGCTACGAGAGGCCAAAGGGGGAAGGAGAAAGAGAGCAGAGAACTCAACATTGCAGCTAGCAAGCTCAGTCCGACGATAAGACGCTGGCCCCAGTCCAAGGTCACGGCACTAGAGAAAAAGTCTGAAGCTGCGTTTATCTCTCACCCAGCCACAGCCAGCCATGAAAAAAGAAAAAGTACACTGAACCAGGACTGCAGAAATGGAAAACACCGGTGAGACATCAAGTGGGGGAGCAGAGTTTTGCATCCCTGGAGCCGTTTGTGTTTTGGGAAAGCAGAGAAGACCACAGAAAGCCGATTTGGACTGGCACAAAGAGGACTAGGAACAGAGGTCGTGGAATGGAACACCCCCAAAGGAACCCAGGACTTAAAACCCTCCAGATTGCTGGAGCAATTCGGAGATCAGCAGCAGACCCCGGATGACCCATGCGCACAGGACAGGACTCCCGTCCACCCTTCCCCCTCTTCTTTTTACGTTACACCCAGGCCTGGCCAGCCTCGGGTAGTGAGTGTGTGAGTATGAAAGTAGGTTAGAGGTTGGGACACTAACGCTTTCTTCCTTCCTCTGAGTGACGTGGGGAGCACCCATCACTCTCCACTGTTATTTTATTATTTTATCAATAAAGCTTTAAAACTTAGACACTTGGTGTGTTCTGTCATCTCCTCCCTTAACAATCCTGTGGCCTCAGCCTGATCACCTGACGCCTCAGGCAGATTGGTAACAGAAATCTGTCACATCTCCACCCCCACCCCACTCCAGGAATGCAGCCTTACACAATTGCCCATGCAGAAAACTGGAGGAGAGATCTAACTGAACCATCCAACCTTGGCAACAGCTAGAGACAGGATCCCAAAGGGGATGGAAAATTTGTCCTTTCTCATAAGGTGACTCACAGGGTTACCATGTGTATAGGAACTGTCCCAAACAGAAACTATTGATGCTGATGGCCCTGATGCTGGGGGTTTCGATGAAAAGGGTCTTAAAGCCAAACCAGCTCAGGTTTGGATTTGACAGAACAAAACCCTGACTTCTTGTTTCCCTCCCACCCCCACAAATTCAAACCATCCCTCTCTCTGTCTGCCTCTATTAGAAAGAGAGATGGATCCAAATTGGAACTACAGGCCTGATTCTTGGATACCAAGCCCTCTCTGCTCTGCTCTGGCAACAGAGTGGGGCTACATAGCCAATTTATTTGCAAAATACTTTCCCCCAGTCCCCACCCCAGATCTCCTAGCCACAAAATTCTCCCTTCATATTCCAGAAAGCCCTAGCCAAAACAAAGGTCAGAGAAGAGAACTTTTCCCTCATTTACCTCCTACCTATGTTATGCCACTTCCCTTGTGATCCACAATGGTGTAACAACACATGGTGCCATGACTTGCGAGACAAATTCCCAAAGGTGGCACCTAAAGAATAAACGGACAGAGGAGAATCCACGCTCTTTCAGGAGAGAGAGGGGAAGTGAGGAAGAGGTAGTTTTCCTTTCAGGTAGCTAAGGAACTGGTTGCAGGCCCCGCTTTCACTAGTCAGGATACAAGCTACATGAGGCAAGAGTTTAGATGAGGGCTGATGTTGAAGTGACCCCTTCTAAAGCTATTTACCTGCTCCTGTGCTTGGTCACTTACTGTTTCATGCCTGTTTGCCCTGAAGAGTCCATACTGTCACCGGAGCGGCAGCTGGATTCTTTTTTAGGTCATGTATCAACAGCATCATCAGCTATGTTCTGATTCCACAACATTCACTAACAGTGGTGCTATTAGAAACAGACGGAACATGGCTGAAGGTTCAGGTCAGTTGAGAGATGATCAATATGGACTCTCTTGAGGTCATTGTACAGTCACTCTACTGGCTCTGACTAGAAAAGTAGATGGAGCAATAGGTACATAAACACAAAAGCCAGTGTTGATCGTACCTGTTAATGTTTGAAAGTTATCAGTAGGGACATTTGAGAAGGAAAACAGGTAGACGCCTTTTAGTCTTATTGAAGTCCATTGGACTAGGATAGTTTTTGGAAGGACAGAGTGAAAAAATGGATCAAAATTGTCTAATAATTAGATCTGAAGATCAATGCCTAGAAGGCATCTCCTAGTGTGTGTACGAGTACATAGGGGTGTGTATGTCTATGCACATGTATGTATGTACATACATCTCTCCACATGTGTGTCTGTGGGCATGATTTTTTGTGTGTATATATGTCTTTGTCTATGTCCATTTGTTTTGCATCTGCACAAGAGTGTGTGTCTGTATTCATGTGATTTGCATCTGAGTGTTCAAATGTATGTGTGGGTGTGAATGCATGTACCTAGGTCTGCGTGTCACTACACAAGCATGTATGTATTTGTGATTGTACACATCCCAAACACTAAAAAGGGCATTGAGGAGGACTGGTTTGTTTGCAAAGAGCCAAAGCTAAAGGGGTACTCTGCAGAACAGCTCATAAGCTATTGCAGTGTTAGCTGAGAAAGCAACATCTCTTTATAAAGCCTCATGTAAGCTCTACATCAAAAACAGTACAAAACAACTCAAAACCTCCAGGCTACTTTGGGATTATACAGTGGGTGAAATACTTTATCCAGCCTTAAAACCTGTCTTTGACTTTCTGCCTGAGGCCATTTAGACAGCCCAGACTACCAACTATATAACACAAAAGTTGAGCTTGCAGCCATATCCAAGAAGGCAAAACGTGGAAGTCCAAGTTCTCTCCTAAGAGAGGGGGTGATGGGATTATATTAAACTCCTCATTTTCTATCAGAATGGTTCAGTGGAGAATTAGCTGCTGTTAAAATAGATCTGTTGTTTGGTAGCAGAAGAAAGAAAACCAAGAATCTCAGGACTCCTGGGACCAAGTCGAAATAAGGGCATTGGGAGCTGACATCATGCATCAAATGCCTGGACACAAGAGGACTACTCCTTAACAATAAAGAACCCAGGAACTCTTACCGTATTTCCAATAAAGTCTTTGAATGGAACCGCAAGTAGATTTTTCTGTTTTAGCCATTTCAGATATACCATTCTCAGCATCTAGTTATTGTTTCTGGTTAGCCAGTCAAGCTTCTAATGGAATCTCCTGTTGGACATTATCTCTGAGACACACTGCGGCTGAAATATGGGTAGCCTGTTACCTAGCCAATATATACAAAGCATCAGTCATCTTCCTGCCGTGAAGAGCCAAGAAGTGAGACATCTATATGCAAAAACTCATCCAAAGCACCATGTAGTCATCAACTCACAATGAGCTGTTTACACCTTCCATCCCAGAGTGGTGATAGAACCAGCCAGTCCCGCATGACTCAACTTTATTGGCATGTACGTTTGGTCTTACACGTGGGCACTCTTGCCTGCCCATCCCCTTCCCTGTCTCTTTCATTCTCATCTGGGAACCTAGACAGATGGCTCAGATGTCCAGGGAGGGCAAGGCAGCCTCCGTTAGCCTATCAGCAGTTTAACCAAGTGACAAGACCAGAGGTGAATCCAAAGCTTACAGCACAACTCATTCCAGCTTTCCCCGGCCAAGCAGCTGGTTGCATCAGTGGGAGAAAATGTCTTCCATGGACCTTGGCATCTGAAAGCCTTCAGTCAACATTAGAAATGTTCACAGGGAGAGCTCCTGGGGTTTTTTTAAAGTGAGGGACAGTTTCAATCCAGGTCCTATTTGATGTAAATTGCTAAAGCTGGGTGGCATCCAGTGGGAAAGGTGGGGTGCTGTATAGCACTGCATGGAAGAGGGGGCTTCACCCAGGCATTTGGCTTTAGCTTTTTCTTTGTGGACTATAATGATAACATGTGGCTTATTTGCCATTCGCTTGGGGCAGCATGAAGGCAGATGGATTAGACAGCATCTGTCAGGGTTCCCTCCCCACTCTGAACTCTGGGGTACAGATGGGGGACCCGCATGAAAGACCCCCTAAGCTTATTTCTACCAGCTTAGGTTAAAAACTTCCCCAAGGTACAAATTCTTCCTTGTCCTTGGACAGTATTGCTGCCACCACCAAATAAGTTAGGCAAAGATTCAGGAAAAGGACCACTTGGAGTTCCTGTTCCCCAAAATATCCCCCCAAGCCCTTTCACCCCCTTTCCTGGGGAGGCTTGAGAATAATATATCAACCAATAGGTTAACCAAGTGAGCACAGACCAGACCCTTGGGTTTTTAGGACACTAAAAACCAATCAGATTCTTAAAAGCAGAACTTTATTATAAAGAAAAAAGTAAAAGAAGCACCTCTGTAAAATCAGGATGGAAGGTAATTTTACAGGGTAATAAGATTTAAAACACAGAAGATTCCCCTCTAAGCAAAACTTCAAAGTTACAAAAAACAGGAATAAATCTCCCTCTTAGCATAGGGAAAATTCACTAGCTAAAACAAAAGATAATCTAATGCATTTCCTTGCTTTACTTACAGTTTTTGTAATCTTAGATGCTTATTTCAGGTAGGGTTTTAGGAGAGGTTTTTTTCCTGCCTGGTCCCTTTCTCTGTCCCGAGAGAGCACAACAAAGAGAGCACAAACAAAACCTCCCCCCACAGATTTGAAAGTATCTTCTTCCCTTATTGGTCCTTTTGGTCAGGTCCCAACCAGGTTATTTGAGCTTCTTAACCCCTTACAGGTAAAGGAGGGATTTTATGCTATCCTTAACTGTATGTTTACAGCATCTTTCTGCTAATGGCTGCAGTGAAGGCAGTTCAGCAACGTCTTCCTTTCCTTATGTATTTATATGGGTCCCATTACTCCACTATCTGGGCATCTGACAATGTATTTGTCCCTACCACACCCCTGTGAAACAGGGCAGTGCTATGATCCTCCATTGCACAGATGGGGAACTGAGGCACAGAGAAACTAGGTGACTTACCTGAGCTCACACAGGGAGGCTGTGGCAGAGCAGGGAATTGAACCGACAGCTCAGTACTAGGCTAACCTCCTAACCATTCCATCACTGCAGTCATGTAAAGGTTTCCCTTTGCAACAACATCCTTGGCCCTCACACCACCATATCCTGGAGGCCAATTATTTTTATTATTATGGGAGATGCACAAAAATTGGAGTCTAGCTACTGCTCCCTACTGGGTGGAAGATTAACTGTCACCATGTAATGTACTAGCTGATGTGTACGTGTCATCTGCTGCCTCTACTGGGCAGAATCGAAACTCATCAAAGTGTTTGTGATCATACTGCCCTCTAATGGCTGGGGACTTGCAAAGACAATAAGCCTTAACACTACTACTGACAGGCAATGGAGATTCTCCAGTAGCCCATGTGTTATTGCTGGAGCTGAGATTCCTGTATTTGCTTCACTATGCATATGTATGTGTGCAGTTGGCCACTGTGGTGTCTCTGTTCTTGTGACCTGGGATTCCTTATAACCACTGAGACAGCTAATATGTTTTTGTTAACATACGCAGGGGCAGATTCATTGTCAGTCACAGCAAAAGACACCAGTTGGGAACTCAAACCAGGGAGAAAGAATTAGGGGAAGAAAATTCATTACTTTTCTCTGTGCAATGAGCATGTGCATTCCACTCACTTTTTTCAAATGACACTTTACCTGATATTAGTTCACTGTGAGCATCTTCAGCATAACCTTCGCACCCCCACAACCCAGTTCCTGCAAGAGCAAAATTAAATTTAAGCTACTAAAGTCGGACCTTTCTGAAGCAAAGAGAATCTTTAGAAATGGATTTTTTTAAAGGTCATTTTGAACTGTATGTGAGCAGACAGGGAGACCCAGGTCACTCAGCTAAATAATGCCACCAACAAGCATGGTCACTGTTATTAGGATAATCTCATCATTACCTGAAAAAGGTGGGGGCGGGGGGGAAGACTCTCTCTCTCTCTTTCCTTCTTTTTTGAAGACTTCAGAGGTGTTTGTTTTTGTGGCTGCCTCTGCATTTTCTGTTTCCAGCTGGGGCCAGAAGGAGAAGTGCTGAAATTATGTTGAAAAGAGCAAGGGACATAGTCATAGAATCATAGAATATCAGGGTTGGAAGGGACCTCAGGAGGTCATCTAGTCCAACCCCCTGCTCAAAGCAGGACTAATCCCCTTGCAGGACATCCAACCCTTGACCAGAACTAGGAAGAACTGGCATTCTCTGTTCTTGTCAGATCAAGCCCAGTTTAACAGACTCTACAAGTTTATACATGGCCCGATCCAGCGGAGCTCTTAAGCACACACTCAACTTTGAGTAGGCCCTTTGACTTCAATGAGACCATGCATGGGTTTAAAGTTAAATACATGCTTAAGTGCTTTGTTGAACTGGGGCCACTGTTCAGAGAAGGTTCAGAGATGCATGGTGCTTATCTCACCAGACCTCCTAACCATTTGAGATTCTCCCATCACTGTACTGAGGCCTTCATTAACCATTTTAATGAAGCTCTCCTAGTGGTAAAGGCCAGCAAGGGGAGATGGCTTTGTGGTCTAAGCCTCAGGTCTCAATTAATAGACTTCCTAAAACCACAGGCTTGGTTCCCCACAGCATCAAATCCATTCTTCTAAAGAAAGTAAACTGGTGTTCATGCAGCTTACTGTCTGGTGATAGATTCTATGGCAACTGGTGTGTTATAAATACCTTAGGTTATTTGCGGACGGAGGTCCTTCTGAACCACAACCATGCTTGTTGAACAAAAACGTTAAAAAAGCCCATAACACATTTCCTATGACTAGGGATTTGCTGCAGTGTCATCAGCCATAATGTCATCTCCCACCCCACTACTGTGCAGTGCACGGTGTGCCAATAGGTTACTCCCCCACCACAGAGCCAGCTGCATTTCCATGCATACATATCTAATATGGGATCCTTCAGGTTTAAAAATGCTATGTTAAGTAATTGATAAAACATTACATTATTATAGGTAGCCAGCCTGCTTTATGCCATCTGTGTTCCAGGATCCCTTTTTAATGAGGCTGCCTTTGAGAACCATACATACTAGAAAAAGAAACTGATGGTAGCACTTTCCTATGACTATAAAAATTAATGCAGCCAAGTCATTACAACATAAAGAAGACTGCTTTTTAAACTCTAAAACCCTCATGTTTGGTGGAAGTGGTTTTAATTTTCCGTTATTTTGTTCTACGGGCAGTAAAATGAGCCCAGCTTCCATCCAGGCAGCATAATTCAGTCAACATTCCCCTAAAACCTAACAATACACTGCCCTCTGCTGCATTTTTCTCTGACATGTTAAAAAGGAAAAGGAAAAGAAAATAGTCCTACTTTGCTACCTATTTCAAAATGAAATAAGCAGATGGTTTGTTAGCTCTCATCAATGAGTCAGTAACATCCAAGTTAAAACACTTTTGCCGGCGAGAAGTCAAAATAACAAAACGGATTCCGTAAACGGGACAGTAAAAGCAATTGCAAAAACTAGCAGTGAGTGTCCACGTGCCAGGAGTTCCTATGCCTTGGCCCTGCTGTCTCTCAGCTCCTATCAGAGTTTCAAAACCAATTATGTAACTTAAATAGCTAGTTACTGTGGTGCCTTTTTTGGGGGGGCAAGTTCTCCCCAGTTTAAGGCTACAAAACGTTGCACAGGAGCACAAGACTCAACATGAGACAAAACTGCATGAACTTGCAGTGCTCTCTAAACTTTTTCTGCCAAAGGGCCACACTGGCTACCTGCCCGGACTCCCAGGCCATGCCTAATTTGCATAAAATGGAGTTGATGGCAGCCATCCTCACCTTATGATAGAGGTATGGCCTGGGGAGAATTCAGGTCACAACATTCAGTGCTTCCTCTTGATTGAGGTGCTAGAGCATGGCATGCTGGGACCAGTAGTCCCTTTGGACCATTGTTAAAGAGAAGCGTGGACAAAAGGTCCCATTGTACAATGCTGAGGACCACAAGTTGCACTTTGACTCTCCTTGCCCAAAGCTGCTTGCATTTGATTCTGCTTGACTGAAATCAGAAAGTGCATTTGCTTAGATTTAGATTTTTAGATTTGGTCTCACTGTAGAGCACTTAGATTCATCTTGATAGATGAAGAATAAAATAAATTAGAGAGGTGATGAGAAACCCTCATGGAGATGGGATGTGCTTCTGAACATGCAGGCCCCAAGAAGTACAGCCAGTATCCAGGAGGCAGCACCCCCTTTGCTTTGGAGATGCATCAGGATAATTATTTCAAATTGCACTCAAGCAATAGGGTTCAGCTCTTGAGTTAGACTGCAAAAACCTCAACACGCAGGGATGTTTGGATTTGGATTTTTGGTTTAACCCACTAGAGGAGTGGGGGACCAAGTACAAACTCTGGATCAGAGCCAGGATCAGATGCCAAACTCTAACATTTCAAGGGTTCAGTATTGCCAACCCCAAACATACAAAAATCATGTCAGTCCCCACACAATCATGAGATGGGCCTGAAAATCATGAGATTTTTAAAAATAAAAAATGTTTGGTTCTCTGTATTTGCCATTTGGGTGGTTGTGCCTTTAAGGGTTCATGTCTTCAAGTTTTTCTCTGCAACCAGATGGGCTACAAACTTAATTTTCTAAACAAAAATTGAGATTCTCAAATAATCTCCTGACTCCAGAAGCTGGAGCTTGAAGAAAAAAAAACAAATACTGTAAGCATCATGATAACATTGTGAGAGTTGGTGACACTTGTATCTGGGGTTTGTGATAATTAACAGGGCTGGTCAAAGCAGCTCAGAATAAATGAGAATCTACCTGAACCTTCACTCAAATTTGAACTGTGAAACCTTTCTGAGTTTGGAGAAAGTTCAAGTAATGTCATTTCCCGCCCTCCCCCCTATTTCACCTTTCTGTGCTTCTTCTGCATGCCTCAGTTCTGGCCGGGCCTGGAAGTGCCAAATAACCACAAGAAAGGCTTATCTTGTGGGATTGCCACCCTGAAGAAGGAGGTACTGGCAACCTCATAAGCAAGCCTGTTCTTACTGGAGATCCAACCCCACTTGGCAGGCTTGAGAGATTCAGAAAAACATCCAGAATTTGAGGTGCTTATCCAAACCTCTGATCCTTTGAACTTTTACCCATCACTACTGAGCAATTCATTTAACTCAACTGGGCAAAGTCACAGAATGGTGGCCTTCTTTGGTGTCTGTGATTCGCACTCCTGGACCTTTGGCCTGCTCTGTACAGAATAGCATTTAATTGCCTAAAGGAAAAGCCATGTAAGTACACTTTAAGAGACAAACTGCTAATAAATCTGTGACAAAAGACAATGTATAAATCTGTGCTTTTGAATTTATGAGCCAGTCCTCCCCGTTGTGCATTCTTATGCTGCTGCAGGATAAAATAAATTGGTCTAGCTACAGGAATGGCAGGAAACATGTGAATATTCCCTTCCCTGTAATATTGATCTTTGATGCTACGGACCTTCTCTCCCTCGAGTTGAGTGGCATAGTCACTGAGGACGGATAAAGAAATTCACGGAAAGCAAGGAATGCAACTGGGAGTAGAACCCAGGGCCGTGACTGCTGCATTGCTAGTGTGTCTGAGCTACCTCACCATGACTGACTGGAATAAAAAAAAACACTCCTGGGAAATGTGCAGAATCTGACTTCTTAAAGGAACTGGGATTGCTTAGAACTATAGCCAAATTCCTGTATTTCTAAAAGATTAAAGACCTTTCTAGTCTTTCTTTTTTTCTTTTCTCTTTTTAAGAAGCTCTTGTAAGAAACTTAGCATAAGAAGGTGACTTTGGTAGATGGAAACAATATAGTTTTTATAACATAGATAAGTTATCCTGAGATAACTGAAATAAGTTGAAATAAGGTGCTATTGGGCTGTTAAGAATACAATCCTGTCCTGATAAAGCCTATCGCCTTCAGAGAAAGGGAAGTGCCTAGAAGATGTAAAAGGAAACTTAGTTTGATAGCATCCTGTCTGGCAAGAACTCACTTATCAATAGCTGGGATGTGAAATCCTCACTTCTGTATTGTTTTGTCATTATAGTTCCCACTTTGCTATTGTTTGTCTGTATAATCTCTGTCTGATTCTGTGATTGTTCCTGTCTGCTGTATAATTAATTTTGCTGGGTGTAAACTAATTAAGGTGGTGGGATATAATTGGTTACATAATCATGTTACAATATGTTAGGATTGGTTAGTTAAATTTCAGGAAAATGATTGGTTAAGGTATAGCTAAGCAGACCTCAAGTTTTACTATATAGTCTGCAGTCAATCAGGAAGTGAATGTGGGAAATGGGGGTGGGAATATTGGAATCATGTTTTGCTAAAGGGGGAAATTGGAATCATAGAATATCAGGGTTGGAAGGGACCTCAGAGGTCATCTAGTCCAATCCCCTGCTCAAAGCAGGACCAATCCCCAATTTTTGCCCCAGATCCCTAAATGGCCCCCCTCAAGGATTGAGCTCCCAATCCTGGGTTTAGCAGGCTAATGCTCAAATCACTGAGCTATCCATCATGTTTGGCTAAGGGCAGAAATGGGAACAGGGACACAGGTGTAAGGCTCTGTGGTGTCAGAGCTGGGAAGGGGGACACTAAGGAAGGAAACTGGAATCATGCTTGCTGGAGGTTCACCCCAATAAACATTGAATTGTTTGCACCTTTGGACTTCGGGTATTGTTGCTCTCTGTTCATGCAAGAAGGACCAGGGAAGTAAGTGGGTGAAGGAATAAGCCCCCTAACAACTACCTTCTGGCAAATCTAACAGCGATGTGTTGTTCAATAAATTAATCAAAAGATAGTGCTCATCCCCCAGAGCTTTCCATAATGCACCTCATCTTTCCTGGGCTGCAGAGTAAGTGCCAAGTGTCTGGGTTTCCTGGGTGGAGTACAGTTGCAAGATTGAACCCAGCCCTCATGATGAGTATTCACAGCAAGCTTTGGCAGTTTTAGGCAACAGAACAATGTTGTGCCTTGGATGTCTAAGTTACTGCCCTTCTGGCCATCCCACTGAGTGCATTAGTAGAGCTAAGGTACAGAGTGTTGCACGTAATTCCATGGAGCCAAAGATTGTCAGGTGATAGTGAGATCCCTGGCATGTAACTCTGAAGTGTCAGTCAGAGTTCATTTCATGGCCCAAATCATATAGTTGTGCACATATTTCTTGAAGCTATGCTGGGTAAAATAGTGCATAGTATGTATGCACTGTGCACAAGGTACAAACAGTTAGTATTTATTTCTTAGCTCACCATACCAGGGATGTCTCTATAAAATGCTCTACTTCTGTAAAAATACATATCACTAATAAAGCCCTGTGCAAAAATTAATGAATTAATCAGTGCAACACTCCAAGTCAATATTATCTCCATTTCACTGATAGCAAAACAAGCGGAGTTTAAGAAATGTTCGCAATGCCACATAAGAAGTCGGTGACAGAACTTGGGAGCTCCTGGCTTCCGACGCCGAGATGAAATCCACAAGACACTGTTCTCTCTATGCAGAATCCCTATGTGTATCCATCTTGGAAGTACAAAACAGCCATTACAAAAAATACTAGTTAGATAGTCAGTTTCCCACCCCAAACACTATCAATAAGCTTCTGTTAAATTGAGCATTAATAAATATATATTGTACTTCATCCTAAAGGTGACCAAACTTTGATTTTAGGAAACAGAAGATGGGGACTAGTTCCAGAGATCAGGACACTTGAGCAAAGTATGACTTGTTGTCCGATTCTGCAGACAGACAGCTGATCATAACTGCCACTCTGGGACATGGGTCTCCGAGGCTCCTGGGTTGCAGGCCATTTTGGGCTATAGAGATAATACATGTTGCTTGGCTTAGGACACCATCAACCTCTTGAGTTGTCTTTAAAAATAGCCCCAAGTAAAGAATATTGTATCTAATCCAATCTATCTAGTATCAAGAGAATGCTCACCGTGTTATTAGATCAGTCTACCCTCTAGGTGACAGTTACAGATGACTGTGATGAGCATATCTTGTCCTGTCTGTATATTATGTTTTTTTATTACAATTGGGCTTGAGCTGCAATCTTCGGGTCCAGTTTCAAACTTTCCCAAGGTTCAGGGGTGTTTGGATCCATCCTTGCCTCTAATTTTCAGGTAGAACTTGATGTGCTTTACTGGGAAGCACATACATCACTTTTATATGTTGTTGTAATGGTGATAGAATGAGAAAGTATAGGTTCTGACATATGGGTCATTTGGCAATTTCCTCCTGCTTTTTAACCTTTAAAACACTAGTGGCTATATATGGTCCTGGCAGCATATAACTTCCCATGTTTCTGTCCCTAGGTAACCGGTGCAAATACCATATACTACACTGGCATATACTTGTACTACTAGGGCTGACCTTAAGGGCTCTCAAAATATTCAACGAGGTGGACAACATGCTCAAAGAAGTAAATGTCCCTGGGTTTGACTCCACATAGGACCTTAGTAGCCTTTCTTGACTTGAGACACCAGAAGCTTTGAAAGTCAGCTCTGAATACATTCTACACTTGGAGCCCTGCACACTTTTTCAGTGAGTTCAGTGCCGTTGACAGGAACTGGATTGACAGTCTGGGAGACTCAAGTCTGCTTATCCATAGAACAGGTACAGAACTGGAAGCAGAAAGGAAATTTCTTCTACGTTGCCCTGCTGATGTGTCTCAACCCCATTCCCTCTCTAGTGGTGAGAGCGGGGAGTTCAGACTCCCTGATTTATTCACCATTAATTACATGCACTCCCTCCAAGCCCTGCCACCTCCTGTCCATAGCCTAACCCTTCCCTATACACAGATTCGTGGGCCTGTGGAGAGATGGGGTAGGAGAGAGTGCCTGTGGAGTGGGCAGACCCTTTGCCTCTCCAGAGTGAAATCTAAGTCCCATCTGACATATATCCTTTTAAAGTACCTGTATACCAAAGCCAGCTAAGCCTGTCCCAGTCTGGGGAGTTCTGCTTCTTAGCTGAAGAGCTTTTCTTCCCATCTCATCAGTGTATGGAGGTTCAGCCCTATGCCAAAGTCTCTCAGGGCTTGTCTACACTACTGCTTAAGTTGATGTAAGTTATGTTGCTCAGGGGTGTGAAAAAGCCACTCCGCTGAGTGATGTAACTTACATCAACTTAAAGTGGTGTCCACACCATGCTATGTCAGCAGGAGACACTCTCCCGCTGACATAGCTTCCGCCTTTTATTGAGGTGGAGTAATTATGCCGACGGGAGAGCACTCTTCCATTGGCATAGTGCATCAGCTGCGCTGATGTAGCGCAGTAGTCTAGACTAGCCCTCACTGTCTGAAAGCCTTTCAAATCCCATCCCAGTCCCTAGCTTGGAGTGCACGGTTATTATGCGAATCACATGCTGTCGCAGTCAGTGATAATTTACTTAATGGTGCCAAAATCTGTGAACTTGCCTAAAGGCTTTTGACATTATTTGCCACGAACATTAGTCAATACATTCTGGGATGGAGGCAATTTGCATGTCACCCAAATGACTAGATATCAAATTAGGCTTCCGACGGTCTCCAGAATGGCGCTCTCCTTTCATCATTAATCTTAACAAAGGGGGGGCCCAAGGCCCTGAATAGGGACCTGAGCTGTTTCCTTACATATGACTGATTGATGTGGCAATCTAAGGTTGGCCAGTTATCATCCATTTTGAAGAAGGCACCAACTTTCTATTTCTGCCTTCAGCTCCAAAACTGCAGTGTGATTTGGAGGGACTGGGGGGCTGATCCCACATAACAGCACATGTAGTTTGTTTTCCTGTGAAATGTTAATGCTAAAAATCCCATGTGCCCTATTCCCCTCCTACAGGACTGGCAACTTCCACAGAAGTCAATGAGGGTTATTGGCACACTCGTGTGGCAGGAGAATAGGGCCCCAGTTTAGGACTTTTGTACTGCTCTGTCTTACTCTCTTTCATATTAGAGAGACAAGGTGGGTGAGATAATAGCTTTTATTGGATCAGCTTCTGTTGGTGAGAGAGACAAGTTTTTGAGATTACAGAGAGCTCTTCTTCAGGACTGGAAAACTTACTCAGAGTGCCAATAAAAAATATTACCTTCTGTGTCTCTCTAATATCCCAGGATCAACACAGCTACAAAAACCCTTTCTTATTCACCGTCTTTGGGGAAACTCTCTATTCTGTTCCAGCCCTGTTACACCACTCTGATAGCATGAAGGGAGCAGAAATTATCATTTTTATTACCATAACGCGTAGGAGCCCTTAGTCATGGAGAAGGACCCTATTGTGCTAGGTGCTATACAGAATGTCTTCTTCAGGAATATCCCTGGCTGTCAGGAGCTATGGGCCTCAGTTCCCTCAGCTGAACCTGGGGCTAGCTGGCCTCAGGCCTTACTGGAAATCTTGGGAGGTGGGTAGGCACAAGCCCACCCATATCTAAAGGCCCCTCCCCCAGGAGGGACCACTGGACCCGGAACCAAATGAAGACGGGGGACAACTAAGGAATAACAGGGTCAGGAGTGAGGGACACAGGTTCAAAACTAGGGATCCAGAGGTGGACACTGAGCAGAGAACCCCAGACAGCACCCACTGCTCCTCAAAGCTATCTAGGGAGCCAGCGGATGCCACCCAAAGGAACCCTGGCCAGATGCATGAGACCAGGGAGGAGCGGAAATAGGCCCCACAATCACAGAGCACCCCCTCGTCTCACATCCTCCTCCTGGCTACTTGTTGTAGATGGCTACTTTGGCCAGGGCCAGGAGAAGGTTGATGAGGAGGTCTTGCAATTTGATGGGGCCATGGACAGGGTGTGCAAATATAAACAGGTGTGGGGAAAAGTGCAGCCAGAACCTCAGCAGGAGGTTCTGAAGGAGCCGGAATAGGAGCAGCAACCTGGCTCATTCGAGATAAGCATGAGCCAGGTTCTCCCTCACACCGCAAAAGGCTCAGGGGTCAGGGATGGGGGTGAGCTGCGCCTCCGGCCAATTAATGAGCCCAGCTGAGCTGCAGTAGAATCACCTGATCGGCCAGCCTGCCCAATTGGGTGCAAGGTGCCTACAAGTCTGCATTTAAGATCAACAGCAGCATGTTGCTGGTTACTTAGTACTTATACCCTGTATCTGCCTTGTTCCAGCCCTGTGCCCTTGTTTGATTTGTGACTCCAGCTCTGACTCTTGGCTTGTCTCCTCACTCCAGTGCTGACCCTTGGCTTTGACTCCCTGTTCCCATCTGCTGGGCCAGGCCATCTGCTAACAATCTCTGATAGTAAAATCTGGTTACATTAATCTCTTTTAGAGAAAGAGAGAGAGAGAAACTTACTCACAGAGAGGAACTAAACAGGCAATTCTGGATAGTTGTGAGGAAGGGTATGGTGGATAGTTTTAGTACCTGCACCTTGTATCAGAAACCCACAGGTTTCAGGGATTGTATCTGTCTGTGTTCATAGCTAACTTGAAATGGAGGCTCCATGAGAGTCAGCAAAACTTAAACCAAGGGATATTTTTTTCTTTGTGATGTGGCTAGAAACATTCTCAATCTAGGACTCTTCCATTATTAAGACTAAAAGAAAAGTAATAGACAAATCCCATTTTTCAAGGCTCCTGGAACAGCAATGATATATACATATGGTCAAAAAGAAATAAAATCACTCATGTCAGATGTCTCCCATTAGGTCCATTTCCATCACTGGTGGGATTACTGCTCTTGCAATTATTTTTTGACGTTCTTAAATAAGAGTAAGGATGGTCTTGTGCTTAAAGCATGGGACTGAGAGTTGGGCTGTATTATCAGCTATGCTACAAACTTCCTGGGAGACCTTGGGCAAGTCACTTCACCCCTCTCTGTGCCTCAGTTTCCCCATCTGCAAAATGCAGATAATATCTATCATACAGGGATATTACGAGGCTTGATGCATTAATAGCTGCAAAGTGTTATCAATTTTTATATAAAACAGTCAACATACACAATGGTGGGCAGTTGATGAATGTGCTGAGCCAATAACAGTAACTGCCCCAAAGAGCTTATAGTTTAAAAGCACAAGTGGGCACAATAAAGAAAAATGCAGAAGCCCCAATCCTGTTTCAAATTAAGACAACAGCTAAACTACTTGTGGGAGCAAAATCAGACCGACAGTATATTGGCTATGATCCCTGAGTTTTATACCTTTGGTGCTTCGAGGAATAGGAGGGAGGGCACATAGCAGACACTGCTTGGGGACTGTTCTAAGTGTAAGGGTAGAATGAATGATGCTCAAAGGCATGTGTGGATAAAAGGAAAAGTCAGAAGACAATCCTGGATGGAAAATAAGGATCAGGAGAGATATTGGAAATAGAAGAAGCCCTCCAGGGCCTAGCAGAATCTTTTTTCTAGGATCCAAGAAAAATAATTTAGAATTATTGGAAACCTCTCCACACAGACTAAGCTTGATAAGTTTATGGAGGGGATGGTATGATGGGATTGCCTAATTTTGGCAATTAGTTGATCTGTGACTATTAGTGGTAAATATGCCCAATGGCCTGTGATGGGATGTTAGATGGGGTGGGATCTGAGTTACTACAGAGAATTCTTTCCTGGGTGTCTAGCTGGTGAGTCTTGCCCACATGCTCAGGGTTTAGCTGATCATCATATTTGGGGTCGGGAAGGAATTTTCCTCCAGGGCAGATTGGCAGAGGTCCTGGGGGTATTTTGCTTTCCTCTGTAACGTAGGGCACGAGTCACTTGCTGGAGGATTCTCTGCACCTTGAAGTCTTTAAACCATGATCTGAGGACTTCGATAGCTCAGAGATAGGTTAAGGGTTTGTTACAGGAGTGGGTGGGTGAGATTCTGTGGCCTGCGTTGTGCAGGAGGTCAGACTCGATAACCATAATGGTCCCTTCTGCCTTAAAGTCTATGATTCTATGATATAAACAAGATTCAAGCGAGAGATGTCAATGCAGTTTTGGGCTGAGCATGCGGAGGCATCAGATCAGTCTGGAGGGAGAAAACAGCCCCTACTTTTTCATCTTGGCCAAGTGATGTGTCCTCCATTACTCCAGACGAGACTGTAGATAGGGGTGTAAGCAGTTCAGAAAGAGAATTATTATTTTAGGTGGTGGGATGAAGACAGTGGTGAAGCTTGCTCCTTCCCATTTTCCAACTTTGACTTCAAGTTAAATTGTCATTCTCTTTAAACATGAATGGGAAGCAAGAGAGTCAGCAAGAATTTCCAGTCATAGGGATCTCCCCACCAAAACACAAGTCACCTTTCCATTTTCGGAGCTCTTTGCCTGTTGAGGGAAGATGTGGGTTCTTGAGATTATATTGGGGCATTGCCACCTATCAGAAAACTATCCACCAAAGGTGAGGAAATAACCAGATCCTGCATTGGGTGGTTCTTGCTGTTCTAGGGTCATCAGCTTTTATTCATAGCAACACGGGAATTGCTATGATTCTTGAACAGACTGATAGTCTATTTAGTTGAGTCTGGAATCCTGTGCCCAACAGGGGCCAAGGCTAGATGCTTCAGGGTGAGATGTAACTACTCTGCGGGGGAGGGATAGCTCAGTGGTTTGAGCATTGGCCCGCTAAACCCAGGGTTGTGAGTTCAATCCTTGAGGGGGCCATTTAGGGATCTGGGGCAAAAATTGGGGATTGGTCCTGCTTTGAGTAGGGGGTTGGACTAGATGACCTCCTGAGGTCCCTTCCAACCTGGATATTCTATGATACTCTGCCTCTTTGTGCACCTAATTATGCAATAGTATCCAGGAAAGAGAAGGGGAATTTCTTCCTGACTCCAGCTGGAAATCAACTTATGCCCTGAGTAATGAATATTGATAGCGCGGATAGCACTGGTAATTATATCTTAGTGCTCTCATGTATCTGCAAATTGCTATTCTTATTCAGAACAATGTTTAATCCTTGTTTGAAACTTAGTGGAGCCTCCCAGCTCTGCCCTCACTCGGTTACACAGCAATACTGATAGAACAAAGAATTATAAGTTTAAAAAAAAAAAAAGCAATGCTCCACCACTGAACTATCACTGCCAGAATTAGGCAAAAAACCCATCTACCTGATGTTGTAGCCAGGAAGAATGAAAAGGTTTTTGAATCATCCATCATCTTAATTTATCAATAATATAGGACAAAGTATATAATATTTAAGACCGTCATTCTCAAACTTTTCCGTACAGCAACCTCATGCTACAACAGAAATATGTTTCAGAATACTCCTCCCATAAATTTTAGGATCTCTCCCCATCAAGTCATAACACATAGGAGGGTGTTTGCGAAACCTCTGGGTGGGGGAGTCACCATTTGCAGGTTGAGACCCCATGATTAACAATGTATAAGGGAGCTACTTTGAGCCTATCTTCATATAACCTGAGAGTTATGTATGCAAGTCTTTTACTCTCATTTTCCAAATGATAGATTAAAGGCAATGGAGATATGCAAAGATTTTTTCAAGTTCGGTTTACACCCTATTTTGTTTGTGATGTATAAAGAGAACATGAAAGGTTTCTTTGGGGGGGGGGGATGTATTTTCCTGTCTGTTTTTTACTTTAGAGAGACAAAGTGGATGAGGTAATATCTTTTATTGGACCAACTTCTGTTGGTACGAAAGAAAGCTTGTCTCTTCCACCAGCAGAAGTTGGTCCAATAAAAGATATTGCCCCACCCACCTTATCTTTCTAATATCCTGGGACCGACACAGCTATAACAACACTGTTTTTGCTTTATCAAGAATGTCAAGTCAGGTCTTTACTGTATTTGCTGGAGGACTTCATAGAAGTCTCAGATGTGTGTTGTGAGCTCTCACATCTTAATTGCAGAGACATGTGGGAGTATATATATTTAACAATGATGTCCTTTACTCCAAATGTTCATTAGGCATTAGAGTTAAATGAGTGCTAACAAATACTATAAATGTTTAAACAGTCTTAGCAAATATCTTCCTCTCTCAATGTTCAGTTATCACTTGCTTGATTCTTGTTATTAGCCTTCATTAGTTTTCCAATTTACCACAAAGTCTTCCAGGGTAGGTAAGACCTGAATTCCTTATACAGAAAACAAGCGGGGCCTTCTTTACGCATCCTAAGTAAACCCATTTTTCCCATCAGTGGGTCATCTTTAAGAAACTTGACCAATACCACAGAGTAACAGAGTTCCTGGCTCTAAGCCTCCAGCTCATTCTATCAGACTCCCTATCCATTAATATAACAACTTAAAAAATGATTTCACAAGTTTTGCCTGACCACAGGAGTGTTTTTTCAGGACTTGACTGTTTTAAAATGTGTTTTTATATAAGGAGCTTTGACTGTAAAGAGGTCGAACACACATCGTGTATACAAGCTGCTTTCTTCAATCCATCTGCAGGATTTGTCCATTTCCCCTTACTTTCCCTCACTCTCCCTCAGGCCCAATCTTTTTAATGAATCACAGCGACCACACACAAAGACTGCGCTGTTAGAATCTGTCCTGTAGATGGCAGCTTCTCCCAATTTTCTCACTCTATAGGATTCCTAAGCGAGATATCTTTACAGCCCACTATTTACAGGGTCTTTTAGACATCATCTGCAGCTAGTTATCTAGGTGTAAAGTTGCAGCTTGGCCATCTGTAGCAGCAATCAGATAATTTTGCAGTTGGTTGCTAAAAAGAAAAGAAAAAAGCACAAATGATGTGGGTGTTAAATGTGTAGCCACTTCTTTGGGTGGAGAGTAGGCAGATAGAAATAAGCTGCTAAAAAGCAAAGGCCCAGTCACCTGAACATTTAGCTTGTATTGGTCTCTAGTCTCTTTTTGTGTATCTCTTTTTTTTAACCAAAACCCCATTATTCCTATTTTACAGATGGGAAGCTAGAGGAACACAGGACAGAAGTGATGAGTTTGCACAGGGAGTAAGTGTCACAGATGAAGTGGGCTGTAGCCCACGAAAGCTTATGCGCTAATAAATTTGTTAGCCTCTAAGGTGCCACAAGTACGCCTGTTTTTTTGTTTTGGGGTTTTTTTGGGGGGCTACAGACTAACACGGCTGCTACTCTGAAACAGACAGAGAAAGCGCCCAGGAGTCCTTCCTTTCTGGTTCAAATCACTGGAGGCCACTCCCTTCCCAGAGCTGGGTCTAGAATTCACGAGCCCTAAGGATAGAAGCTATGCTATCTGCAGGTGACGACACCACCCAGACAACTGGAGGAGCTTGCTGCGTGTGCGCATGCTCTCCCTTCTTGGGCTGTCCCAAGTTTTCCTAGCGGGGCGAGGCGGGGCTGATGTTGGACTCTCAGTCTATGGACGGTGTAGGTTAACGCACACCCCGGCCTCATCCCGAGTAGACTCTTCCAGCCTCCTTCTTCCTCCCCCCCCCGCCCTCTCCGGAAGGAAAGAGGCGGGGCTAAAGGGCCACTAAGTACCGGTATCTGCGCGCGTCGGCTAGTGCGAGCAGAGCTGCCTTTTACTCGCCCTCCTGCTGCCATGCCGCCCCCGGGCCAGGTCCGGCTGCCGGACTGGGATGCGCTGCGGCTCCGCGTCCGGACTCTGATCAGCTCCCACCGGGTCGTGGTCTTCAGCAAGAGCTACTGCCCCTACTGCAACAAGGTACGGCCCGGCGGGTGGGGGGCGCCTGGGGTGGGCCTTGCCGCGCACACGCCCCGCGGGAGGAGGCCTCACGGCGGCTGCGCCCGGCAGTTGCCCCTGAGGGGGCTCGCGCTCTGCCGCTCGGGCCCGGCGGGGGCGGGGAGGAGCCCTAATCACCGGTTCTGGGGCGGGCGGGTTCCCTCCGAGCCTCAGGGCGACCTGAGGTGGGCTCTAGGCCCGGTGCAGCAGGCTGGTGTGAGGGTTTGCACTGAGCGCCCCACGCCTTTTCCTGAGCGTGGCCGGGAGCCTGGAGGCAAATGTCTCCCTCTCCCCCTCTCTCTGAGGGCAGGTATTGGTCACAGGCTGCCGTTCAAACAGAGCTCGCGCTCCAGGGCTTGGACCTGGCTCCCAACTTACGCTGGCGCGAGGAGCCGGCCAACTGCAAACGGGAGCTCGCGCTTCTTGCGTTAGCGGAGACCAAATGGGCGGAAGTGGGCAAATGCCACCCAGTGCACCGCTTCGTGTATTACGCCCAATCTTAAAGCCACTATTCAGGGATATCGGGTTTGTGGGGTTTTTTTGGTTGTGTTCCTCAAATGCTCAAGCAGAGGGCATCTCTTTAGTGACCAATCTGGATGAAGCTAAGCTGTCACCAAGCTTGAACTTCCTGTCACCTTTGAGCTGTTAGAAAGGCTGACTTATCACTGACTTGCTTTTATGTTGTTGAATGGTAATTCTGTATTATGGCAATACTGTAATTAGTGTTATAATAAACAAAGAAGTTGCTGAGCATTGCAGTGGCCAGAACAAGGATTTTTATTTTGGCACTACTTGGTAATACTTACCTATCTGCTTAGCTAGCTGACAAAGCTAGGCTTGAACTGGAGAATGAAAGTAGCTAGAAAAACAAACGTGCAAGGCCTTCCCTATGCATCATAAACAATTGCCTGTCAAATTCTAACTGCAGAATCTTGGTGCAGATTTAGGCACATCTTGATTGATTCTCAAATACTTGTTGAATTGACACTTAAAAGTGAAACCTTTTTAAAACTTGAAAATCTTGTGTGGTGAGGAAAAGCAAAGTCGGAATATTAGGCAGTAACTTCTAGTAGCATTTTTCTAACTATGTATTTTACATTGAAATTGGTTCCTTGGTAGTCATTCCTCTGGTTTCATGCCCTGAACTTGGATCTGTGTGTGTAAGTGGGATGTTACAATGGAGTCTTGTAATATTACTGTAGAAAGAAGAATCCCAATGATCATGTTTTTGTTCTAGCTGACATAAAATTACATTTAGACCTTAATTCAGGTCCAAGGTAAAATGTCAGAAATGTAGTAGGTACTTCAGATAAGAACATCATCTTGGGTCCTGAAAATATCATCATCTGTTGCTAAGTTTTATTTAGACTTTCAAAAATCTTTCTAATAGTCTTTTTACAGAATTTTGAGCAAGTGAAGTGATCATAGGGTGGTAGATGAAATCTCTTTTTAGGCATAGCAGAGTTTTTCTTGAGAGGATTCTTTTTCTTGGTGAGTCTGTATTTGAAATAGAAAAGGAGTACTTAAAGCTTATGCTCAGATAAATTGGTTAGTCTCTAAGGTGCCACAAGTACTCTTTTTTTTTTTTGCGAATACAGACTAACACGGCTGCTACTCTGAAACCTGTATTGGAAATACCCACTAAGAAAGGAATCTAACAATTGATGCTCATCTGCCTCGCTTTGTCTACTATTTCGCAGTTCTGTTTGGTCTATTGACAGTTGCAATAGTAGTTGTAGAGTGTTAGCAGCCTTTTTTAGGAATGTATTGGGGTCCAGTTAGATGGTATTGTCTTTTTTTTTTTTAATTTTTTTTTTTTAAAAACTCTTTTCTACCTTACCGTTTCACCTGTTGCTGGTGCTCCAAGAGCTATTCCAGTTGAGGGGAAATGGCTACAAATTAGGGCTGTCGATTAATCAGTTAACTCATGCAATTAACTCAAAGTTAATTGTGATTAAAAAAATTAATTGCAGTTTTAATGGTTCTGTTAACCAATAGAATACCAATTGAAATGTATTACATATTTTTGGATGGTTTTTCTACATTTTCCAAAATATTGATTTCAATTGCAACACAGAATACAAAGTGTACAGTACTCAATTTATATTATTTTGATTACAAATATTTGTACTGTAAAAATAAGCAAAAGAAATAGTATTTTTTTCAATTCACCTCATACAAGTAGTGGAGTGTAATATCTTTTTCTTGAAAGTGCAACTTACAAATGTAGTTTTGTTTTTGAGCGCAGTTATGTAACAAAAAAACAATGTAAAACTTCAGAGCCTACAAGTCCACTCAGTCCTACTTCTTGCTCAGACAAACAAGTTTGTTTACATTTGTAGGAGATAATGCTGTCCACTTCTTATTTACAATGTCACCTGAAAGTGAGGACAGGCGTTCGCTTGCTACTTTTGTAGCCGGCATTGCAAGGTATGTACTTGCCAGATACGCTAAACGTTTGTATGCCCCTTCATGTTTTGGTTACCGTTCCAGAGGACATGCTTCCATGCTGATGATGCTTATTTAAAAAAAAAAAAAGTGTTAACTAAATTTGTGATGGTCTCCTGCTCTGTTTTACCCACGTTCTGCCATATATTTCATGTTATAGCAGTCTCTGATGATGACCCAGTACATGTTCTTCTTAAGAACATTTTCACTGCAGATTTGACAAAACATAAAGAAGGTTCCAATGTGAGATTTCTAAAGATAGCTACAGGACTCGACCCAAGGTTTAACAATCTGAAGTGCCTTCCAAAATCTGAGTGGAACAAGGTGTGGAGCATGCTTTCAGAAGTCTTAAAAGAGCAACACTGGTGCAAAAACTACAGAGCCCAAACCACCAAAAAAAGAAAATGAAGCTTCTGCTGGTGGCATACGACTCAAATGATGAAAATGAACATGCATTGGTCTGCACTGCTTTGGATTGTTATTGAGCATAACCTGTCATCAGCATGGATGCATGTCCTCCGGAATGGTGGATGAAGCATGAAGGGACATATGAATTTTTCGCGCATCTAGTATGTAAATACCTTGCGACGCCGGCTACAACAGTACCATGCAAACACCCGTTCTCGCTTTTAGGTGACGTTGTAAACAAGAAGCAGGCAGCATTATCTCCTGCAAATGTAAACAAACTTGATTGGCTAAACAAGAAGTAAGACTGAGTGGACTTGTAGGCTCTAAAGTTTTGCATTATGTTGTTTTTGAGTGCAGTTTTTTGTACATAATTCTAAATTTGTAAATTCAACTTTCATTATATAGCGAGTGCACTATAGTACTTGTGTGAGGTGAATTGAAAAAATACTATCTAGTTTTTTACAGTGCAAATATTTATAATAAAAAAGAGCACTATATCTTTGTATTCTGTGTTGTAACTGAAATCAATATATCTGAAAATGTAGAAAACATCCAAACATTTTAAATAAATGGTATTCTATTATTGTTTAAGCGCATGACTAATCACAATTTTTTTTAATTGCTTGACAGCCCTACTACAGATCTGTGTGGCGTCAGTCTAGAACTTTGTTGCTGATTAGTGTTCCTTCCTGCTGAGGCAGATTCCCTTTTATGTAGCCTTTTTGGCTCCATGGAAACAGCCAGCTCTTGGGAGCACTATATTTACTGTCCCAGAGAGAGGAAGGGCAAGTACTGCTGCAGGTAGGCTGGGGAGCAATGTTGGCTCTGGGCTTAGTGCGGGAAGAGAAGGAGGAACATGCATGGAGCTGGATTAAGGGACAGGTGGTAAATCTGGAGCAAGGAAAGATGCTTGAGGAAATTTAGTGGAATAAGGGTCTCTAGTGTGTGTTTTCTCTTTGGCAGAGGAAGAGGGTGGAGAGAGTATGTTGAAAGAGAACAAACGAGGTCAAGAAAATTCATCTTCTGTTTCTCCTTTGGCTCTTTTAGGAGATTAGATAGGAGCAGGAATAAGAAACAGTGACCCATTGCAGCGGAAAATCCTTAATGGTAAGATGAGAAGGAAGGTGGTAGACAGGAATGGAGTTATCAGAATTTAACTTTCTTGCAGTTACTGCCAGTCAAGAATAACTTGCATGTATTTTAAATTCTTGCAACCATGGAGAAATTGATACTGGATGAGATGGAAAAACTTTTATAAATGCTAGCAGTCTCTATACTGACATGTAAAAGCAACTTGATACACAGAATAACCACAACTTCACATGACTGCTGATTATGATATGCCCTCAGCTAGTATATTATGCATCTATACAAATGCATAATGACATGTCAGGTCAGCTCAATTTAGATTGTTACAGAATGCTAATTGACTTATGAAACAGCAGACCCAGGACACTGCTTATTAGCTAACTCCACCTTGTGGAGTTTAAAGTAGCTAAACAGGTTGAAGTAATGAGAGCGAATGCTGCCAGGAAAAGTTTTAAAAAGTGCATTGTCATACTATAGTGCCTTTGTTCCAAGTTATTTTCCGTATGAAACTTAGTGTTAAGTAACTCACTAGTAATGTTTGTCCCCTAACTGTTTGTTTCCTGTGTAAGAATTGTAAGGAATTTCTTGTCTGTGTACAAATGCATTAGTTGAATTCAAGTGTGATGCATATTTGTATACTACAAATCAATATACAGACTGCAAATGTCTTCCTTCTGTACAGTTTAGTTAGATCTTGTAGGAAAAGTACCCTATGGCTGAGAATAAAGATGGCAAAGTTAGAAAGTCTTAAAATTAAAATCTAAAATGTTAAAGGACAAACGTACCCTCCCTTCTCGAGTGTAACTATTTGAAAACTCTTCTGTTCTCTTGTTTTTGCTATACTTTAGCAGTAGAGCAGTTCAGTGGTGTCTTTTGCCGCTGCCACACTTGAACTGTTTGTTCTACAGTAGAACCTCAGAGTAACGAATTCAGTCAACCTCACACCTCATTTGGAACTGGAAGTACCCAATCAGGCAGCAGCAGAGACTCAAAAAAAAGCAAGTACAGTACAGTACTGTGTTAAACGTAAACTACTTTTCCTTTTTTTAAAGGAAAGCAGTATTTTTCTTCTGCATAGTAAAGTTTCAAGGCTGTATTGAGTCAATGTTCAGTTCTAAACTTTGAAAGAATAGCCATAACATTTTTTTCAAAGTTACAAACATTTCAGAGTTATGAACAACCTCCATTCCTGAGGTGTTCGTAACTGAGGTTCTACTGTATTTATTTCATGAAAAAGGTGTCTGTCTCCTGTAGGCTGCTTTAATACAAATTAAAGTAAAACAGCAGCTAAGCAGTTATAATTCACTGGCATCACCCAAAAGACTAAAGGCCCCTACTCCATAAATATTAGTCCCATCAAGCTCCGCTTTTCTAAAAGTATACATAAACAGCCCTTTCAGAGTGCCCAAATACTCATGCTCCTTTGGAACCAACATAACAAAATTGAGAGCCCCTCATAGAGAAATCTGCGATCAGCACTCTTTCTTAAATCCCTAATTGCCTCTCCTCATCTTCCCTTCCCGGCAGTCAGAAGTTTAGGGTTGCCGCGGGTATGGGGTTGCATCCCTGATCATCTTGGCTAATAGCCATTGATGGACCTATCCTTTATATAGTTATTGAGTGAGCCCAGTTATGCTTTTGGCCATCAACATCCCATGGCAATGAGTTCCACAGTTTAACTTGCCACTGTGTGGCAAAAGTACTTCTTGTTTGTATTAAACCTGATGCCTATTTTAAAAAAAAAAATTGCCTCTCCTTTGTTCCATACTGTCATTGTTTCAGTCTCTCAATAATGCAGCTACCTAGCCATGTAGGATTTTATAGGTCAAAAACAGGAATCTTCAGTTTATTTTTTTTTGCATGCTTTTTAAAAAAAATTGATGTCCGTCATTTTGAGGGTCACTGTTCTTCATTCCAAGTCTGAAGATTGAGAGAGATGGCAATTTGTGTTCCTAATCCTGGTGTGGGTTGTCAGCCAGGGATCTAGTAATTTTCTGTGCAGTTAATGGTGAAAGTACAACTTCTAGATTTCAACCTAATTTTGCTACTTAATAGCTTCCTCACAAAACTTTCCCATCCCCAAAGACTCTTTGGCCATATGTGTGTATCTGATTACTAAATGACCCTTTGGTTTTCTATCCTCTACATCTACTTCAAAGCAGCTACCTCAAGATGTCTTAGTCTGGTTACTTCTGACACGATATAAGGGGTTAAAAAGACAATCTGCTACTAAGTTTTTTTGGTAGACAAAGTTCTCCCATCTCCTTCAGGAGAAGCATGGGGTTGGATACCAAAGTCTGAATCCTGTTGATTACTTAAACATACTTCTACACCGAAAATGAACATGTGATTGTAGCACAGGTATTGCTTTAATCCAGCTAGTGCAGCCATAAGTTCATTGTAGGTGAACCATCTCAGGAAGCTTGCCAAGGACCCTGAGTATGTACTTGGATTGCTAACAGGTGGTGAAGTACAGGCTTCCATGGCTTTGCTGCTATTGTTAACCACAATAGCTAGAATAAAGCTAGGATAGACATGCCTACTTGCATTAGTCACACTATCGTTCGTAGTGTGAATGTACCACCTGTGGTGGTGAAATCACATGAGATAGCAAAGGGGCTGCTTCTGAAAATTAACTTGGAAGTAATGACTTAGTATCTGCATAATTCAGTGTCTTAAAACAGTTGTATCTAATGTACTAATGCTCAATAGCAGATCTTGGTCCTAAACTGCATCGAAATATCAAATCTTTGACTTGTGAAAATGCAGTGCCCTTGTGTTCACGATAGTAGATATCAAATGAAACTATTCTGGTTTGTTACAGGTGAAAGAACTTTTTCATTCTATGGGAGTAGACTTCTATGCTTTGGAACTTGATTTAACTGGTAAGTAAAAATGACAGCTCGTGTTGAGATGCATAGATATATATTCATCCAACTTAAGCCACTCTTTTCCTATAAACTTTCTTGTACTGATCAGAGACACTAATTCTCTCTTGAATGATGCCTCGATTGGTGCAAAGTTACAATAGCATTTAAAATGCATGCTAAATTCTTATATCACAAGGCACTTTTTTTTTAAAATCTTGATTTATTTAATCAAATAGAAGTTTGATGGCTGTGTCAGGAAATTACCCACTGTTCTGTCTTGCAGGGAAACTAAGTTACTTTTTTTGTGTTCCCAGATAACTGTTAATGTTTTACTTGACTTAGAAGCGACCTTTGTGAAGAAATTTGCCTAGTCATTGGAAGTTGGGGGTGGGGAGGGGACACACTAAATTTCATTGCTTAGGCTGTAGCCAGTGCCAACTTTTATTAAAGCCAGGAGTTTTGAGGTTACAATACGGTCTTACGTTAAAATTACTTTTGTTCTTGAAAAAACAGTTAAGGGGTTTACTGGGCATTAATTGGCTGTAAAGATGGCTGATTGGTTGTAAAGATTCTGAATATATTTAGAAACTTCAGTGGTCATATATTTTGATTTTAAAACTTCGCTATTTATCCTGTTTACCAATTTAATACTTCATAAAACGTCCAAAAATAACATTGTGTTGAATAGTTTTAAATGTACTGACTGACTCTCACTGAAGTTTCCCTTTTTGGTTTAGCATTCTCTCCAAACTAGAGAGGTGCCCGCACAGTAAATGGATCCTAGCCTGACAAAGGGAACTGTAATATACATATGGATTTGCTGAGTCCATCTTACGTTTTGGGATGGTGATTGTGTGTTAAGGCTCTTTAATAATTAAGGCTGTACTTCATTTGCAGCTCCTGAGATTATTGGCACTGTCTCTGGGAATAAATAACACTAAAGTGCATTGTATATTCCCACAATTAATTGCACACACTTCCTGTACTGGCTGGACTATATTAGATTTCATAAAGCCACCAAGAAGGTGCCTATCCAGAGCACGTTCCATGTTGACAGTTGTTTAAAAGGACAACTGTTGTCAAAACCAGCAGTAATTGAAGCTTCAAAAGAAAATACTCTGCCTTCCCTAAAAACTAATCTGAAGTAACATATCTAGTCTCCAAAAGACCCTTTGAAATTAGTGTAGTAGCGTGCCCAGAAGGTCTATGGATTCTGGCTATTTCCAACAAAGGGGTGAACAAATTCCAAAGCCCAGGGGGCCTAATGAAGAACACCCTGCCAGCAGGGTGTGGGTGTGTGTGTGTTAGCTCAGATGCCTCCACTGATATTGACTGTGGCAATATACATAGGCAGGGAGGTAGTCTCTCTCAAATAGCCAGGTCTCGAGCAATGTATGGCTTACTTCTAAACTCAGTGACTTAAACACCACCTGGAAACCATCTCGCATTTAGGTTTGTGAAGCTTCAATTCATTCCATCTATCAAGACACATACTCTTGTGGGGAGGTACAATCTTTGAAAAATCTTCTTTTGTTTCAAAGCTTGTGCTTTTGAAGAATGTGTCTACAAACTTGCCATGTCTGAAACAAATACGTTGATTTTATGAGGGGCTTGTGATGTGTTTTTTCAGTTCTAGTTTTTAAAAAAAAACATACATTTAAGTGCACTTTCAGTGAGGATTGTTTCAAACTCTCTCATAGTGGTGTATTTTTTGTGTGTGTGTTTTTTTTTTTTAATCCTTAGATGATGGACCAAATATTCAGCAAGTGTTAGTAGAAGTGACTAGCCAGAGGGCTGTGCCCAATGTGTTTGTGAATGGAACACACATAGGTGGATATGATAAAACTTTTCAGGTAATCTTGCTTTTCTTGAGTTTGAAATTAGCTGTGACTAGAAATGAACTGACTAAGTAACATATCTCCATTTTTAAATACAGTCTAGTCACTTGATACCTCTTTTGCAACCACTGGTTTCAAAATATGCTAGTGAACTAACTTAATGCATACTTATTGCAGTCCCATAATGTCAAGAAGGAAATGAAATTAAAAAAATCAGTATTAAAAGGAGAGACAGTTGTTCCATCCTGCTTGATGTTCTATACAATAAGTAGAATTACAAATGGAGTGAGCAATGGGTCATCAGTGATTTCTTGACTTGGTTTTTTGGTATGTAGCTTTTGCTGTGTGACTTAAACATAACTTTAGAAGCAGAAAATGAGAACACAGTCCTGTGAAAGGTTCTATAATTGTGAGCTTTAAGTATCATGTGAGAACTCCCTTTCTAGCCCTCAGATTTGAAAAACTGCGTGCTAATGATCCTCTTTAATAAGTAATCCAAAATTAGGGTAGAAGCATCAGACACTATGACCTAGGTCATGAAAAAGCTGTGTAATTCACACTTGAACATTTAGCTGTGTGAGTAACCCATATGTTTGTTACAGGCTTCCCAGAGTGGCTCATTGCAGAATGTGCTAGGGAATTGCATAGATGATGCAGAAGTTTATGATTACGATCTTATTGTTGTTGGTGGTGGCTCTGGTGGACTTGCATGTTCCAAGGTATGCACTTGAGTTTGCACTTGTACACTGAATTTTGCCTATATATCAACTGTACATGTAAGATTTCTCCTGAAACTCTGTTGCTCTGTGCACCTGTCATTCTAATGCAATATAGTCTACATTTCAATGAGTCTTTCCATTCATTTGAAATTTAATGGGCTGAACACTGATGTAACTGTAGTGTAACATGCACTCCTTCAGGAGCTCATAGTTCAGAACTTTGGGCCAGATTCTTTCCCATTGGATAGTCACTTTTTGCTTCAGTCTTTCAACTTTGTCAACTTCTTCCTGGACAAGTAAGGAACTTAAGGAAACAGCAGCCTTTGTTTCTGGTAGCTTGTTTAGAAGGGTTGAAGGTTCAAAGTATTGATAGTACTTTTGGCTGGGCAGTGGAGGACAGGGGGATGACAAACACATATGCATAACATTCTCTTTAGATAATTACTGTTGACAGTGCAGGCTGTTGTATAGGGTTGCTTCTAGATATTTCTTCTCCAGGTGTGATACATATCTTCAGATGGTTGGAAGTGAAAATCCGGCTGCTCAGCTCCTCTGCAGCTTCTGATTGAGTTAGGTGCTGTCATAGATTCTCAGGGTCTGGTCTATGTCCCAGCCTGTAAACAGTCTCTTCGAAGTATCCCTTCAGTGTGCCAGACCCAAAGGCTCCACATAGTTCCACAGGGAAAGGCCCACAGCCTCCATGATTCCGAAGCTGGTACCTGTAGGCCCAGTTATTTGTGGTTCCCTTCAATAAGTCCAGCCAAGCCAGATTCCTATGGGAGACGTGTTCCTACCCCTTCAGAGCATAAAATATCTGCAAAAACAGTAAGAAGCCTTTTTAAAACAAGATACCAATTTTAATAACCTGGAATACAGAATCTAAAAAGTCTTTAGGTTAGTGTGAGATGCAGGCTTACGATATGATTCCTGTTGGTAAGAGCTAGGGTTCTGCCAGGTCCTGTTGCCCTGACATTATCCTGGCCCTCTGTCCCCTTTTGTTCTTAGGGCATGTCTAAATGTACAGCGACACAGCTGTGCCGGTACAGCTGTGCCGGTGCAGCTGTGCTGCTGCAGTGCATCTGGTGAAGACTCTCTATGCTGACAGGAGAGAGCTTTCCCATCGGCATAATAAAACCACCTCCATGAATGGTAGAAGCTATGGCTCTCCCACCAACATAGTGCTGTGCATACGAGTGCTTATGTTGCTGTAACTTATGTTGCTCAAGAGGATGGTTTAGTCATACCCCTAAGTGACCTAAGTTATCCTGACATAAACTGTAGTATAGACATACTGTTGGTCTCCAGGTTCCTCCTGTGTCCGTGTATCCAGCTCTGTCAGACATTTGACACCTTCACACATTCTTCAGCTTAGGGCCTTTGCTGTGCTTACCTGCAGAGAGGTGGCAGGGAATCTCCTCTTGGCTGTAGATTGCTAGGTGTGAGTGTCCCAGCCATTGAGGTTTTCAGTTTCTTCCAGATCCTCCATTCACATGCATAGGCTCTATTCAGTTCATTAATTATTCTGGTCTCTTACCAGGCAGCCACATGAGTCTGACACAGAGTCCCTTTTCCTTTGCATAGTAGTACAAAGCACAGGGGAACTGAGGTGCACAAGAACATGGTAAAAGTATTACCAAAATTCCCACACTTATCACAAGCACTGATGGCATTACGGAGAGAAGGGTAAGTGGTACTACGACTGTCATCAGAATTGCCTTCCATCAGACAAGCACATTGGAGGACCTGCTTAAATGATCAAGGAAAGCTTTTAGCATCAAAAAGCAATGGAGAAGTTCATCAGTTCATATCTGACTTCTTTTTAATACAGGAAGCTGCTGCCTTAGGAAAAAAGGTCATGGTGCTAGATTATGTTGTACCAACACCTTCGGGTACTTCATGGGGTAAGCGGTCCTAGCCTCAAATCACAATATATATGCATAGATTAAAATGCTGATGTCAAGCATTGCTTAAATTATTTAGTTTCAAGGTTTTGCATTCGTGTAGTATGGTAGTTGTATGGACATGAGGCTGTGATTCTACAACGTAAATGATGGAGGAAATAAACCTCACTCAACCTGCCTGTTCAAGATGGATTTTTCTATCCAGCCTGCATTTCACTATTTACTTCAATTTCTTATTAACAACTCTTGGATTTCACGTTCTCACTAAATTCTTTGCTACGTAACCTTCCCTTTTTAAATCTTAAACATTTTAATCCCTTATAGGGAAGCTGATATCTGTAAAGCACATTTTGAGCTCCTTAGATGAAAGTGTTAGTTTGAATTGGCTTTACACTTGAGTGGCTGAATTACAGTATCATCTCTCATCATTTTAGCTGAAGTGCTTAGCACTGTGATACATTCAGTATTTCATAGGCCCAAGGGGACCATACTTCTACAGTAGGTGTTACAAGCACCTCGAAGTGGATGCTTTTCCTGTGGTCTCCAGAATTCCTCACTTTCCCTTGACCTTGCTTTTTGCTGTTTTTCACTTTTTTTGATCCTGGCTCCTATAGAACAGATTAGTGGTCATCCTTTCCATAAGTAAACTCTGTGTAGAGAAGTATTCTTCTTTTGTTCTGAAGAAAGCACATGTTGAATTTCTTACAGTCACTCATAAGAGGAATGTTTGCCCTTCATTTCTTTTTTGAAATTTAGCTCTGTCTCTGACTCCATAGAATAGGCATGGTTAACACTGCAGACTGTGGTCTCTTGCACTTCTTAGGTATCATGAAAGTGTCATTCTGTTTTATCTGACTACAGAATAAGTGGCAGTGAATTAATCCAAAACTACTTTATATATGTGAATGTGTTGGGCCTATGCTTAAAGCTTTACTTGTGTAACCTGCTTGGTATTGGAATTGGAGTTAAAATGTTATTGCTTAAGTAAAAAATGTTACTTTGTCAACCTTGTCCAATTACATACTGCATCGGAAGGTATGTAGTTGTAAAGGAAGTTCTCCATCCATTGCTTGCATGTGTACAGAAAGTAATACTAATGGATGGCTAGACAGTGGAGTACATAGAGCATGTCATAAAAGACAGAAGTGCACATCTAAAGTTAATGCTGGTAATAACATTAAATAAACTTTCTTTCTTTCCATCACAGGACTTGGTGGCACTTGTGTAAATGTAGGTTGTATTCCTAAGAAACTCATGCATCAAGCTGCACTTCTGGGACAGGCTCTTCAAGATTCAAGGAAATTTGGCTGGGAGTATGATGAGCAAGGTCAATAACACTGAACACTGGTGGGGGAGGATGCAAATCAGAACTCTTGTTTGAGCTTAAATAAGAATTCTTTTAGTATTGAAGTGACTAAATAGAATTCAGTTTGCCACTTGAACAACTTTTCCCTCCCTCTCCCCCAAGATCTCTTTATGAAGACACTTAAACCTGTTTTGAGGCTTGATTCCACCATAACTTGCATAACCTAGCTTGTTGGGTTACTTGTAGTTGGGTTTCATAAACCCAGATAACTTTGCCAGTAGTGCTAAGAGAGAAGCCATTTTTTATATCTGATGGATATGAAGTATCCCTAGAAAAACTTTAATATGTTACTTATTACATGAAATGTGTATGTGTATTCTACTTGGGCTTGCTAATTTAGTGAGGCATTGCTTAACCTATAGTATTGCCATAATTTGAGTTATGACTAATTAGCAACTATTTTTACAATTTACTGTAAGCCTCTGACGTTCATGAAGTTAGTGTGTTTATACTTGTTTCTTTTTAACTGTAAAGCTTCTTGTTTCTATTTTTAGTTAAACACAACTGGGAGACCATGGTAGAAGCAATTCAGAACTACATAGGCTCTTTAAATTGGGGTTACAGGGTGTCCTTGAGAGAGAAGACTGTGACATACGTCAATGCCTATGCAGAATTTATCGAACCACACAAAATAAAGGTAGCTGCTGCATGTTTAGCTTTGGCTTATTTTCTCTGACCTGTTAAGAATCACTCCCCATATGTCCTAAAACTGCTCTTTAGTTGAAACCTAGTATGTAAAAGGTTTCAGCTTAATACAGTAACTCCTCACTTAACGTTGTAGTTATATTCCTGAAAAATGTGACTTTAAGTGAAACTATGTTAAGCGAATCCAATTTCCCCATAAGAATTAATGTAAATGTGCCGGAGGGGAAGATGTTAAGTTCCAGTGGGAAAAAAATTGACAGACAAAAGGCATTATATACATTTTAAACAAGCAATTTAATACAGCTATAAGTTTTTTTTTTTTTTTTTTTTTAAACAATTTTAAACTGAGGGTTTTCATAGTTTTCTTGGTGCTACTGGTACTGCTAGGCACTCCACTATCACTTGCTGGACGTTTTTGACTCATGATGCTGGGTGATGCATGCACGTCCGGAGGAACATGTGCTGCTACTCATTCCCTTCAGCCTGGAGTGGCCGGGGTCATGCAACATCAGGCAACTATTGCAAGAGAGAATTTGGAAAACCGTGTCATTTCTCCATGGTAATTTTGCTCCCCTTCTGGAAGCCCTGTGGGTTTAGGCTAGGACTAGTTATGGAGGCTCTTACTTTCACAGGAGCCCTGCTGGAGGACCAAAGGCCTCTCTTCCAGGGTGCCCTGGAAAAATGGCCCTGCTGTATCTCCCCTAGTAACCATGCACTCAGGATCCGGGCAGCATTGCAGCCAATGTAGTAAGAGGAGGAAAATTAACACTTGCTGCAGGGCTGTGCCCCTCTCTGCTGTGTGCATGCAGGGGTAGAGACATGCAGCTGGCATTAAAGTGAATGGCAAAGCTCCTGTGTATTTCACATGCTTTCGTGGAAGCAGGGCCAGGTTCTGTGCATCTCTATGCCGCTTCTCCCCCTTGCTACAGCGAAGCAGGCACTGGAATGCTATTCCTGTAACTTGCTTTGGGCAGGCTGCCGCCCCCTGTGCTCTTACCTCCCTCCAGCAAAGAGGAGGGAGCAGATAAAACATCATTTATTGTGTAGTAAGGCAGGGCCTCTGCTGTGCACCACCCGCAGCTGCTTTGCAGGCAGCTGGTGGCCTCGCAAGCACTTGGTGTAGAGCCCTATTCCCAAGCAGGGCCGTTGGGCCTTAAAGCAACAGTGAATCACTGGCAGGGGGAGTAGTTGCATGTGCTGTGCGTTTACAGCAGTACAGTACTATAGTTGGGAGGTGCCCATGTCTTACTCTACACAGGCACAGCCCACTGGCACTGGAGATGAGGCAGACAAGGACGCTGAAGGTACTGTAGGCTAGGAGAAGCACATTGCACAGCAGTGGCGGCAGCTTCCCCTACTCTGCAAGCACCAGGGGCTGGGGGCTCAACCCTCAGCCCGCCCGCTCCACCCCTTCCTCCAAGCCCCCACACTTGACCCGCCTCTTCTCTCCCTCGCTCCCGCTTCCCCCACCTCTTCCCCCTTTACTTCGCAGGCTACGGTCCTCCTTCCCAGGGCAATCAATCAGCTGGCTTGCTGTGTTTAGGAGGGAGGAGGGAGGACCCCCCCCCCCAGGGCAATCAGCTGGTTTGCGGTGTTCAGGAGGGAGGGGGGAGCTTGTGCGCTGAGCCCTCTCTCCTTCTCTTCCGCCCCCCCCCCCCCCAAATGCTGCAAGCCAGCTGATTGCCCCTGGCAGGAGGGGGAAGGTGCTGATCCGTGGGGTCTGCCGGTGGGCGGGAGGTGTTGTTGGTGGGGGGAGGGGGAAGAGCGTAGGGAGGCCGCCAGTTGTGGAGAAAGCAGGCAGACAAACAACAGAATAGTGGAGCATTGCACAACTTTAAATGAGCATGTTCCCTAATTGATCAGCAACAAAACAACATTAACCGGGATGACTTTAAGTGAGGAGTTATTGTATGATACTTTACTTATCTCACTTAAAGAATTAAAATTAGAGGAATAATTTACTGATTTAAGTAGATTTATACTCCAGTAACCACTGTCATAATACTTGCATACTAATACCAGTTATGTAGAAGTAATGTGGGGATCTGCAAATAGAGAATCTTGCATAAGTAGAGAGGTAGAGCTTGAGTATGTGACAACTGTGTGACTTGATTCCAAAATTTTAAATGAAAAGCTATGAAACATAACTATTAAATTGCCTTAATGTTTATAGATAATTGGTGTTAACTTAAATCTATAGCATGTAAGAATCAGGAGTTTACTGTATCTTTTATTCAAAATCCCTGGATAGTTGATTCAAGTTAAAACTTACTTTCTTCTTGTAACTTGCCTCTTGCCTCATAACGTCACTGAAAATTGGATCTTAATCTCAGTGAGTAACTATGAATAATACTGCATACTGAGCCAAGAAAACATTAAAATTAGTTTGGAAGAGGAGTGTTAATTTTAGAAAACACACAAATGGCCTACCGATCAGAAACATAGAGCCATATCCAAAACCTTGCTTGTTCCTCAAGTTCAGATCCCTTCCATGATATTATGGAGTTGGAATAGTATTCTGTGTATTGGCATAGGAATGAAGCCACAAGACAAGTATATACTTAATTTGTACTGCACAGCGGGTATTATAGCTGACTATCAGATTGGACCAGGGTTTACCCAGGTTAGGGATGCAGCAATGAATAAAATTTTACATCATGTAGGTTCACTGGATACAGCTGCTTGACCCTGATGTAGTTAGTTTGATTTAGTCACACAATTTAAATCCAGGTTACACTGAATGAGGAGTAAAACTAGTTGGCTTATTTTTTACCAATGTTATGGAAGAAATTCAATTTGCAGCTGTTCATTTAATATAAGTTTGGTACTGAGCTGGGCCATCAATACAGGAAAGTAGAGCAGACTTTTTTTAAGCTGCTACGTGCAAGAGGACAAATCTGACATTCCTTTTCGCCCAGGTTTGACTTGTAGTTTCTCAAACGCCTTTCAAAAAGAGGCATTTAGCAATATGAAGTCCCAAAGACTGACTGCCTTTGAAGTTGAGGGAAACTTAAACCATCCTTTGTTTTCTTCTCAACTGCGGTATCAGCCTGTCTTAAAGCACTTTTCTAGTCTACTCCTACACAAGCCTCAAAATTACTTGGATAACCATCTGTTTTGCTGCTAGCATCAACATCGAACTCTTATTTCAAGTTCTTTAAGAAACTTTCAGTCTAAGTTATTAGCTTAAACCTTCTGAGCCCTGCCCAAGTCAGCTGATCACTGTTGTTCAATGCAGCTAGTGTGGGAAGTGTAGTCTAGTGTATTTTCCCAATGTAAACCCATTAACAATGGATGTTACCATATAGTTCAGTAAAAGGATTTCTTAAGAGTATCTCTACAGTATAATGGCTTTTCACTTGGCTCCATCTGTTATCAAGACTCCTTTCTAAATCCTATTGCATTTATCAGCTGCTTGATAAAGTTGAGGTTTTTATTGTTGGCAGTAGGCCTTGAGACTCACAAGTTATTCCTGGCATCTAAGAATACAATAGTTCTGTAATTCTGTTTTTTGTGTTTTTGTTTTTGTTTTTTGGTTTGTTCTTGTTTTCCTGTGTATCTCCAGGCAACCACCAGGAAAGGACAGGAAACTTTTCACACAGCACAGACATTTGTCCTAGCAACAGGGGAAAGGCCCCGATATTTGGGTATCCCTGGAGATAAAGAATACTGCATTACTAGGTGAGATGAGATGTTAGTCTCGGTTAATAAGACTTCCCTTCTGTCTACTTTTGCACATGCAAATTGAAACAAAGCTGAATTGTAAAATAGTGTTTTCTGCGTTGCTTTTCAGCGATGACCTCTTCTCCCTGCCTTACTGCCCTGGCAAAACTCTAATTGTGGGTGCCTCCTATGTGGCTCTGGAGTGTGCAGGATTTCTTGCTGGCATTGGTTTGGATGTCACAGTTATGGTGCGCTCCATCCTTCTTCGAGGCTTTGACCAAGAAATGGCAGAGAGAGCAGGTTCCTACATGGAAACTCATGGTGTTAAATTCATCAGGAAATTTGTACCTACTCGGGCAAGTACTTTCACTTGTTTCTCTTCTTTCTTGCTAAATAGCCAGCCTGAAAGGAAAGGATTACCCAGAATGCAAGTGTCTTGTGATAAAATGTCTTCCAGAAAAAAAGTTCAGCTCTATAGCAGATAAGCTGAAAATTCTGTATGGCCAAGCTTTTATGTTAAAAGCATTTTATTGCTGAACATTCAGCAAGGTGTGTAGTGCATATGTTGTGTAATGCAATAAGGCTCTGCTGGTTAAGGTAACTTGACTAAGATTATTAATTCTTTCCTACAGATTGAAAAGTTGGAGGAAGGCATGCCTAGAAGACTAAAAGTGGTAGCACAGTCTACTGAGGGACCAAACACTGTTGAAGGAGAATATAATACTGTAAGCAATTTTGTACTACAAATATATCCCTGTTATCAGGCACTAAATGATGCCCACAAATATGTATTTGTATCAAAGTAAAATGTATGTTAATGATCATTAAAACTCTTAAATCATTTGTACTATTTTGAAACAAAGGAAGGGAGGTACAATAAGAAATTCAATAATTCTGGCAACCTGCCAGCGTTGTCAACATTCCATAGAAAAATAACAAGACTTTGATATTCTGTCCTGTTGCAACTCTATCCACAGAATTGCTGAAACTTTAACTCTGCTACGAGGGGGTTGACTGTTTTGTAGATGGTGTCATATGTTACCAGTTGTCTGTTCTGACTATTATTCTAGTATCAAGGTAATCTTTTTGCTGCTAACTACTGACACCTACACATTTTAAGCAACTTTAGGAAGTGTGGCTTCAGTTGTTCACTTGCTTAGTTTTCATTGAAAAATTGAAACAGAATACTTGGAATAACATTGATAGAAAGGAGTTCTTGATAGCTTCTTTTTTTGTTACTTTTTTTGTAGGTTTTGATGGCTATTGGTCGTGATGCCTGTACCAGAAACATTGGTTTAGATAAGATTGGTGTCAAAATCAATGAAAAGTGAGTATCTTAATTTGTCTGGCATGTTCACTTCAGAACTGCTCTCAGCTTCTTAACCCTACCAGTAACTATTGATACTGATTTTTGAAATTCCTGCTTATGATACTTGTCAGTTGAGCATGGAGATTTTCAATAGCTTTTGTCCCAAGAAAGGGAGCATGAGGTGTTATCTTTTTCTAGAAACCACTATTTTTAGTGTGTGTGTGTGTGTGGGCTCCTGTAAAACTGGACTTTGAAGCACATATAAGTGTGTTTTTTTTTTTTAAATGATAAAACTACAAGCAACTACTTTTACTTCAGTTACTCTGATGTAGTCTGTAATGCTTTTGCTTCACTGACCTATGAGTAAGCTTGGGAAACTTGATTGATATTATCTAGCGAAATTATAAAAATGTGTATGGTTTTTGAGCGTTTTTTAATGTTTCAGTTGTGGGAAATTACAGGGTGTCAGACAGTGGGGTGTTCGTTTAATGACAAGTTGAGATTCAAAAAGTTACAACGGTTAAAAGATGTTGTCAACATCACATGTTTAAAATATACTGAGTAAACATCCATAAATCAGACTAAGTTCTCAGGCAGCTTTTCTTACTTTGCCTGTCTGTAAACTTTTCTAATTGTCAATAGAAATATTTTTTTCATCTATATGTGTGTACAGTTGAATTGCTGTTTACCAGCATTTACTGATTAACAATCTTAACCTGTGTATGAGAGATTTAGCAGGAATACATCCACTAAACTGAGGCTTTACACTTGCATTTCTTAGAGAGGGCCCTTAAAATGCTAAAATAGCCTTATACAAGCAGGTTATTAAACTGACTCATGTTTCATTTTTCTGATTGATTGAACCTCATTAAATTCACTTTTCTGGTTTAACCAGATTAAGTTAGCATTATGAACAAAGCAACAGTGCCCATTGACTGAATAGTTGTTAATACTTCCCTTGTCATCTGTGCTGATAGATTAGACTTTTGCTTAGGAGGGAGATGTCTATTACTTCAGCAAGCTATATAATAATCAAATAGAAGGACAGATCCTGATTTCTCTCCAATGTCGGTGGTGGTGTTCATATTTACACTTGTGTGCAGAGGTGAAAATCTGGCCCCTTAGGTACTGACTGTTTGGCATTGTATGGGAGGGAAAAGGCAGTAGTCTGTGGCCCAAGGAGTTTATGTTCTAACTAGAGCTGGCATAAATACTTTCTTTTCTTAGAGCAGTGCCTGAAAGTATTCTAGTGTCTCTGTGTAGTAGAATAGGTCTTTAACTGAATTGAGAAAGTAAGGTCAGAGTACTGATCTACACTTTGTTGGGCTTTTTTCAAAAGGAATGGAAAAATACCTGTAAATGACGAGGAACAAACCAGTGTGCCTCATGTCTATGCTATTGGAGATATCTTGGATGGAAAACTTGAACTTACCCCAGTTGCAATTCAGGCAGGCAAGCTTCTAGCTCGCAGACTTTTTGGGGGTAGCTTTATAAAGGTAAGATCATATTCTGTGGAAAATAAGAACTTCACTTTCACCATGGTATTTACCTCAAGAGATTAGCAGGTGCTGGTTGAGAGTCTTGGGTCTTGTGCTACTATGACAATGATTTAATGGTGGTGCAGCTTGTTCACTTTTTTTTTAAAATGTCTCTACGTAGGCATATGAATATGTAAATATAAAGAAAACTGAATTCTTTTAATTTTAGTGTGACTATGTCAATGTACCAACTACAGTGTTTACTCCTTTGGAGTATGGCTGTTGTGGATTACCTGAAGAGAGAGCCATTGAAGAATATGGAAAGGAAAACGTAGAGGTGAGAAGCTGAAGTCTTCATTTCATAGCTGCCTGTTTAAATGTGCTATTGTACCTTCTCAAGAGGCTACTGGTCTAAATGAACATTACAAGTATTGAGGAGATCCCTATTTAAACACTTCGGTGTAATCTTACAGCATTAGTCAAGTATTTTCTTTGACAGCTGACAATTTCTAAAGCTTGTCTCTCACCAACAGATGTTGGGCTGATTCAAAGATTTTTCTCATACACCTGGTGTCTGAAAAATCCAGAAGCATTTAACTTTAGGGATATAGTTCCATGTGGCTCTTGGAGTTCTGGGAAATCCAAATTGGATGAGGGAAGGTAATTTCACTTCACTGGAACAGCGCTGTAAAATTCTTTGAACCAGTACTCCAAAAAGTTATTCATCCCCTTGTGTGCCACAAGCCTTTGCATGTTCATTTTAGGTGATGAGGTCCTAAGTCGTCCCCTATTTTCTGTTTTTTGTTCACTCTTATTTGCCCTGTTCCTTTGTAAACTGTTTCACTTTTCCTCCCTGGCCAATTCTTGGGCTGCTGGCATGGGCTTTAGACTGATTTAATCTTCATTCCAGTTCCTTATGTCTCCCTCCTCCTATAAGGTTTTCACAAATGTATTTGCAATAGAATTGTTTTTGTAGACTCAACTCTGGAATTCATGCTTGTAGTGCCAAATGTTTCCCTCTGATGTATAGAATCATAGAACTGAAGGGGACCTCGAGAGGTCATCTAGTCCAGTCCCCTGCACTCATGGCAGGGCTGATTTATCTAGACCATTCCTGACAGGTATTTGTCTAATCTGCTCTTGAAAATCTCCAATGATGGAGATTCCGCAACCTCCCTAGGCAATTTATTCCAGTGTTTAACCACCCTGATAAGTTTTTCCTACTGTCCAACCTAAACCTCCCTTCTTGCAATTTAAGCCCATTGCTTCTTGTCCTATCCTCAGAGGTTAAGAAAAACAATTTTTCTTCCTCCTCCTTGTTACAGTCTTTTTACATACTTGAAAACTGTTTTCATGTCCCCTCAGTCTTCTCTTTTCCAGATTAAACAACCCCAATTTTTTCAATCTTCCTTCATAGGTCATGTTTTCTAGACCTTTAATCATTGTTGCTGCTCGTCCCTGGACTCCCTCCAATTTGTCCATATCCTTTCTGAAGTGTGGTGCCCAGAACTGGACACAATACTCCAGCTGAGGCCTTAGTAGAGTGGAAGAATCACTTACAACACTCCTGCTAATACATCCCAGAATGTTTTTACTTTTTTTGCAACAGCATTACACTGACTCATATTTAGTTTGTGGTCCACTATTACGCCCCAGATCTCTCTCCACAGTACTCCTTCCTAGGCAGTCATTTCCCATTTTGTAAGTGTGCAACTGATTTTGTTTCTTCCTAAATGCAGTACTTTGCATTTGTTCTTATTGAATTTCATCCTATTTACCTCAGACCACTTCTCCAGTTTGTCCAGATCATTTTGAATTTTAATCCTATCCTCCAAAGCATTTGCAACCCCTCCCAGCTTGGTATTATCCACAAACTTGATAAGTGTACTCTGTATGCCATTATCTAAATAATTGATGATGAAGATACTGAACAGAACCAGACCCAGAACTGATCCCTGTAGGACCCCACTCGTTATACCCTTCCAGCATGACTCAGCCACTGATAACTACTCTCTCTGGTAGTGGTTTTCCAACCAGTTTTTCACCCACCTTATACTCTCTATTTGGAGCTGCTGTGTGGCACTCTGTTTTTACTAGTTTCTGTTTTACAATTCAGCACTAACTTGGAAGTTACTATAATTTTAGTGCCAGCTGACTAAAATACTTAGGATGCTGCATATGCAGTTCAAATTGTGTGTGTGTGTGTGTGAGAGAGGGAGAGCTCTAAAGGAGGGTGGCAAGCCCAGGATCTACTTGATGGGGGCTGTGAGGGCATACATGGTAATAAGACCAGAGAGGGATGGGCCCCTCTTTATTCACACTGAAGGGAGTGCCCTCACAACATACCAGTTTGTTACAGTTTTAAGATGGGGACTGGTGAGGTTGGGGCTCCCAGCACATGAATTTGGTTCCCACTCACTTGGGATCACGGCGGCAGCAACAGCCTGGGCCCAGTTGGTCTGGGGGCTAGTGCAATTCAGGCAATGGTGCATTGGCATTCTGAGGTATACAAAACATATCATCTGAGATCCCAGGTAGGGAATCAGTATTAATTTTTCCATTATTGTTCTCCTCCTCTTTCCTCTTTCTCTTTTCTCTCTCTCCCTTCCCCCCCCCCCCCCCCCCCCGAAAAAAGAAGGGAAAAAAAGATAAGTCCTAGGCAGTCTGCGAAGAGCTACAAAATCTCTCAAAACTGGGTGACTGGACAACAAAATGGCAGATGAAATTCAGAGTTGACAAATGCAAAGTAATATACGTTGGAAAACATAATCCCAACTGTACATAGAAAATGTAATCTAAATTAGCTATTACAACTCAAGATTTTGAAGTCATTGTGGATAGTTCTCTGAAAACTCAATGTGCAGCAGCAGTCAAAAAAGCAAACAATATAGGGAATCCTTAAAGGGATAGATAATAAGACAGAAAATATCATATTGCCTCTATATAAATCCATCGTATGCCCACATCTTGAATATTACATGCAGATGTGGTCGCCCCATCTCAAAACTGATATATTAGAAAAGGTTCAGAAAAGAACAAAAAAAATTATTAGGGGCATGGAACAGCTTCCATATTAGGAGAGATTAATAAAACTGGACTCTTCAGCTTGGAAAAGAGATGACTAAGGGGGGGGATATGATTTGAGGTCTATTAAAATCATGACTAGTGTGGAGAAAGTAAATAAGTGTTTACTCCTCATAACACAAGAATTAGGGATCACCAAATGAAATCAAAACAAAAGGAAGTATTTCTTCACACAACACACAGTCAACCTGTGGAACTCTTTGCCAGAGGATGTTGTGAAGGCCAAAACTATAACAGGGTTCAAAAAAGTAGTAGATAAGTTCATGGAGGATAGGTCCATCAGTGGCTGTTAGCCAGGATGAGCAGGGATGGTGTCCCTAGTCTCTGTTTGCCAGAAGCTGGAAATGAGTGACAGGGAATGGATCACTTGATTACCTGTTCTGCTCTGTTCATTCCCTCTAGGGCACCTGGCATTGACCACTGTCGAAAGATAGGATATTGGGCTAGATGGACCATTGGTCTGACCCATTATGGCTGTTCTTAAGTAAAATACAGTATTTTAATTGTATGTGCGACAACCAGAGCATCTTAGGCAGCTGGCACCAAACAGAAACTATTGAAGATAAACTTACAAAACACCAAAACAAAACTTATAACTGTTTTAATTGGAATGCTAAACAAAGCATCGCGATGGCCAAGCTTATACTTTTTTTTATTACTCTTAAACTATGTTAAGAATATCAAGGTTTCACAGTCAAGTGTTCAAAAGTTAGAAAATGCCAGAATTAGTTACCTGTGCAACCATAATTCAGCTCCTTTATCATGTATATGCAGTCTTGAAGTACATGATCATGTACTTTTTCCACACAATCCCAGTCTTATTCAGTGGATGGTTGTGGAGCTGAATAAGGGTTATGTAGTGAAAGACTAGTCTGTAAGATCCCTGCCTCATTGGTGGCAACAGTTGGAATGTGTATAGTGAGTGAGATGGGAGTGCTGAAAAAAGGACTATACCACTGATCTCATAGGCATGTTGTGAAAATAAACTCAATGTGTGTGAAGCACTCACTGTGGTGATGAGCACCATAGAAAAACTTATGAGGAAATTTAATAATTCAATCTTCAGAATAAGGTTTGACCAATGTGTAGTGAATGAGACATAGGGATATGCGTTGAACAATGAAGATCAAATATTTGATGGATGCTCAGTAAGTGAGCAATAGCCATTACTGCACAGAATAAGGAGGAGTTCTGTAGGAAAAATAGTCTTGAATTATATGATCAGACTATCATAATGCATATGCATAAGGGTAGTGAATTTAAAGATACACAGGCAGCCTTTTCTAGTTCCTTTTTTTTTAAGAGCTTGATTTTGCAACTTCACTGTTCTTCTAAAGTAGTTCTTTTGTAAAATTTCCTATCCTCCTTAAAAGGAAAAACAAAAACTGAAATCCCATCATGTGCACCAAACCCACATGGTTCAGCAGCAGGATTAGAACGTATAGACCTCTGCCACTTGAGCTAACTGAGTAACTGATAGCAGTATTAGGTTGTAATCATCTGTGGACCAGCACTACAGAGGGGTGGGACACTGTGCCTATGGATTACACAGATATATACTGATAGAGGAAATAGTGCGACTCTGGGATATTGGGTTCCATTTGAGGCTCTGGAGGGCAGTGTCCTCTAGCAGGCGCCGTCTTCTGCCCTTTCCCTTCCAACCTGTTCTAGTCTTTTTTTCCCCACCACTGGCTTCTGCTATTTAGTCTCCTTGCCCAGTAAATCCAATTGCCTGTCCCAGTTCTTCCACACTACCTGGATCTGTCATTGTCTCTTCTCCCTTCCCTTCCCTTCCCTTCCCCCCCCCCCCCCCCCAGCCTCTGGTTGCCCACTCATGTTTTCAGTCTCCACCTCTCCCAGTCCTAGTTTCCCTACACACCCATTGGTTTCCTGTTCTGCCCATCTTTCCTCCCCAGCTCCCAGACCTTTCCTCCTTGCCCAGCCAATTAGTCTCTGCCTCAGTTCTTCCCCATAATGTCATAAGTCCAGCTTTTGTGCCATCTGACTCAGATAGAGGGGACTTCCACACTGCCAGGGTGTCAGCCAGAGGGGATCATTGAGAGCACAGAAGAGACAGACTTCCTGCATCCCTAACACACAGGCCATACTTACTCTAAAGCATGGGAAACCACTGGTGCTTTCCAAAGCCACCCTTGTCCTCAGAAATGGCTGAACTGGTTTAACTGAAATTGTCCCAAAATGTTCAGCCTGAGGCTAACACCCAGCATGGAAAACTCCTGCCCAAATAGTTGGTTATAAGCAACTGGAAAACAGGATGTTTTGGGAAATGTCAGGCAAACTCAATAGGTAATGCTACTAGCCCTACATATAAACTCTTTGATTTGGAAGATGGAGAGTGGATGGAGCACTAAGTCCAGTTAGAAACTGGAGAGTAGTGCCATCAAATATCAATGAGAAATGGGTAGCTAGTAGGTTAGAGGTTTGGTTACAAACTAGGAAGCTTATAAATAGAATATATTAAAATAATTTAAATTTAGTCTTAACACTACTTCCTCTTGCTCCTTGCAGGTGTATCACACTTTGTTTTGGCCTCTTGAATGGACAGTACCCAGCAGAGACAACAATACTTGCTATGCAAAGATAATCTGCAATAAACATGACAATGTATGTATTATAAATCTGGAATTTGTCTCCACTCTGAGCATGTGTTAACCTCAGAAGTAAAATTCTAGGCTACAGACTCAAGAACATATATTTAGTGATTGACTTGAGGCCAGAGTCTCAGTTTATGGCCAGTTCCAGACACACATTCTATTAATGCAGAATCCAAGTACATTTTATTAAGAACTTAAACATGTTCTTTTGATCCACCAGGTAACATTTGGTTGTGTCTAGCAGATTGAGCAGTTGGTAGTTGGCACCAGATTAATGCCTTATGAAACTTGTCTCAATTTGATAACATTCATTTGGGGGTGGATTGGTATAGTTGTGTTTGGATTTTTCTCTAGAGTGAGTTTTGGGAGGTGGTTGTTCCTTATTTCTGGTACTTCAGAAATTCACCTTTCATTCGGTTCCAGTTAAATGACTTTTCAGAGTAGCAGCCTTGTTAGTCTGTATCCGCAAAAAGAAAAGGAGTACTTGTGGCATCTTAAAGACTAACAAATTTATTTGAGCATAAGCTTTCGTGAGCATCCGATGAAGTGAGCTGTAGCTCACGAAAGCTTATGCTCAAATAAATTTGTTAGTCTCTAAGGTGCCACAAGTACTCCTTTTCTTTAAGTGACCTTGTGTTGCATGCATTTTTGCGCCGTGTTTAAACTTGCATATTCTTAAGTCTCTAACTTTCTTAAGGAAGTATACCCCTTTCTGTTCAGTTTCTGCCACTTTTTGAGAATAGAAAACTTGCTTCTGGTTATAAAATTCTGCGCTGTACATTTTTAATAGGAAAAACAGGATTTTGTCATATGCCCAATAAGCTTTTAGCTGCAGCAATACTTGGTACCTTCTAATACATAACAGACCCAACCCTGAAGACTTTTTTGGAGAAATATAAAATACTCAAGCAGGGAAGATAATTTGGCATAAAAATGACTGGTGGTTGGGAGCAGAAACACTGTTTCTAAATACTATATTGTATCTAGCTATATCAGAGGTGGCCAAACTATGGCCCGCGGGACTGTCCTGCCTGACCCTTGAGCTCCTGGCCAGGGAGGCTAGCCCCCGGCCCCTCCCCTGCCACCACGCAGGCAGCACAGCTGGCTCCAACTGGGCAGCAGGGCTGCGAGCTCCCGCCGCTCTGAGCAGCATGGTAAGGTGGGGGCGGTGGTGGGGGGGTTGGATAAGGGTAGGAGGTCCCAGGGGGCAGACAGGGAGCAGGTGGTTGGATAGGGTATGGGAGTCCCAGGGAGCCTGTCGGGGCAGGGCACTCGGGGGCGGGGGGGAGTGGATGGGGGCAGGGTCCCGGGGTGGGGGAGCAGTCAGGAAAAGGAGTGGGGGGGGGGTTGGGGGTTCTAAGGGGGGCAGGAAGTGGGAGGGGCAGATGAGGGGCAGGGGCCAGGCTGTTGAGGGAGGCACTTTAGTTTACTGTAACATGTTCAACTTTACGGTAGAAACTATATAAAAACACCTGGGGAAGGGAGTACCTAGTGTAAATTTCAGATACCTCTTTTAAAACGCAAAGTAAATGGATGTTTGCATACAATTAATATTGTATTATGAGGTATTTAGTATCCTGCCTTAAGTATTGTAGCCAGACTCAGTGTGGCAATAACTGTTAACACTGACACTTCATGGGAAATATACACATTCTACTTTGAAACAATCCTGTTGCTGAGTCATTTATATTTAATAAAATACACAAGGGAAATTCATACAGAATTTTTGTTGCTTAAAGATAACTGCCAGTTTACTATTGCCTACAAGTTATTCTTGTCTGCAACCTCATTTGCCACTGCAGCCAGCGGTGACTTCAGAAACCAGTTAAGTTGATAAACTGAAATGTACAATAGACATGACTCACATCGGTAACAAGAGGGGAAGAAAAATAGCCAAAGTTCTCTAAATAGAACTTTTGCAGGCATCATGAATAGGTATTTAAATTCTGCCTTCGTATAAAGAAACACAGTACTATTTCACACATCAGCAACAATCTGAATGCACTGTATGTCTCTAGAACAGTGGTTCTTAACCTGGGGTGCATGCGGCCCCTGGGGGTGCAAGATGCCCCCTCTGGGGGTGCGAGACACGCCAGATTTTTTTTAGAAGGTAAATCATCTAAAACAAAAATTAAGGACACGCACGTAAGTACAACTACTTCGTTTCATCAAACCTATGTATTTATTAATATTATACCTTTTTAACGATTACCATAATATACAAACAAATATATATCTAGGTTTAAAGAACTGACCTACTTCAACGATATTTGGTAAGGGTGCAAGAACATATTTTGAGAACCAAAGGGGTGCAGGCTGCAGTAAAGGTTAACTACTGCTCTAGAATAATGAGCCAGCTGGTACAGAATTGGGCTTTGTCTACATTGGCAAGTGAAAGACAAACCTTTTGTCGGTCAAAGGTGTTAGTCAAAGGTGTTAGTACACCCTCCCAAAAGACACAAGTTTTGTCGACAAGTGCCAATGTGAACAGCACTTTGTCAGTAGGAGAGAGCTCTCCTGCCAACTAACAGCAGCTACACTGCGCACCTTTTAGTGGCACAGCTGTAGCAACGCAGCCATGTCGCTAAAAGCTGCATGGTGTAGACATAGTATGTTTCATCTTGAGCTGTATTTCTGAATTACGATGCTTGATTTAGTAATTCTAAAATGCATTCTGGGTATTGCTAATGAATACCCCCCCCCAGTGGTTAATTTGACTGGAAATGAACTTGAAGCTTTCATTTACTGACTTAACTGATGCTTATAGATGCCTCAGAGCATCTGTGCCAAGTGTACTGTTGACTCCGTTCATTTCAAGACAAATCTTCAGTGAACGGGAAGTCGCTCTTCAAATATGAATATGAAACTTCACCAATACAAAACCTATTTTGCTCTGACCTAATTTTCTTTCTTTAAAGAACCGTGTAATAGGATTTCATGTTCTTGGACCCAATGCTGGAGAAATTACCCAAGGTTTTGGTGCAGCAATAAAATGTGGTCTCACGAAAGAATTACTTGATGAAACAATAGGCATACATCCAACATGTGCAGAGGTAAGGGGGATACTTCAACTTTTTCAAACCAAGAGTTAATTAATACTTAATATTGAGGGAAGTTACCCATGTGCAGGAAGAGAATAGACCCAGGGTGACTTAAATCTAAAATCTCATCACATTAAACATTTTTATTTTATATTTTGATGGAAGTCCAATGTTACTTTGGCCTTTTAATATACAAAGCATGACATTTCTTGTAAATAAGTAATTATGCAGTCTGCATCTTGTCTTCCTAGTTAAACATTTGTAGAAACCTAGCTTGTTGGTTGCCCTTATAGTATACCACAGCCATTTAGACTACTGCATAAAGCATTAATAAATCCAAAAAGTCATTGTTTTTGTTTTTGTTTTTTACAGGTGTTCACTACAATGGAAATTACAAAATCTTCTGGAAAAGATGTCACTCAGGCAGGATGCTGAGGTTAAACCCTGCTGTTTTTATCTTTCTGTTGTCATGTACATTTTTCTCTTTGGAAGGCTTAAGAAGTGTGAAATACACTTGAGTAAAATAAATGAAAGCAGCAGTAGCATCAAACCTATTACAACTAGAAATGATGCATTTCTTAAGCTTCCTCGGTAGATAATGTTGGTAATGGAAAGAATACAACAGCAGGGAAAACGCAAACTATAAATCCTGACTTGCTTGGAAGTGGCACATAAGTGCTTTTTTGAAGTTTTGGCTCAGAGCCCCATTCTGAGGTGAGCTACAACTGATGACTTATCTTGCAAACTTAGGAAACTTCTTTGTATGGTCAAAAAACTGAGCTTCCTTCTGAAAGAGCTTTTGAGTTGCATAATTAATTTAAAGTTAACTCATTGGGTTCCAGTGTTTTTTGTATGAATGCTTTAGATATAAGGATGACTGTATAATTGTATTACTCTTGCCAGCAGCTCATTTTACAGTTCATGTTGGGTCACTTTTTTGTGTTTGCAGTGACTAACATGGATTTTAATGCTGTTCTTGACTTAGTTTTAAAAAAAGTTCATAAATCAAATACAGATGCTAGGCAGTGCAGCTAATGCACTTGCATTTAACCTCTATAAAGACCTGGCTCAAGTACCAAATAAGTTACAGGTGAGAGAATTTTGTGATCTTTTCTTACTTCATAGTTGCTTTGCTACCATAACTACTACTATCTTCCTGAAGCACAGGATTTTAATAGTAGGAATCTTGTGGGTCAGAGCTGAAGTATATTGAAAAAGCTCCTAAAACTTGTTGGTTGTCCTTGCAATCTGTGAGCCTAATCAGTGCTGACAGTGTCAAGTTTAGTTTCCACACCAATGTGTAAAATATTACATCATGTAAAAGTAATCTAACCTACAGTTCTGGCCTATCTAATAAAATTGGAGTCTCGATTATGGTCTTCTCTCCCCGTGTTATCTGTTCCATTAATACAGTAGCTAGAGAAATGGCTACACCACTAGGCACTAGAATCCACTTTGTGGACTTTAATGAACAACTTACTACTACTTTAAATTATATTTTGCAGCAGAGAACAGTGACTCGTGCTATCATGCCCTGTGTAGTTCCTGTATAGTCAGCAGCTTGAAACCGTTCCCCCTTGTTCTCATGTTAATTTGGGGAAGTGTGTGCTTGAATTTGGTGCTTCAGTTTTGTCCAGTGTTTTGAAAGACAGTTTTGAAAGACTATTTTGAACACTGTCTTATATAGTTTTTAACTGTTTAATCTATGGTGTATCATGACATTTAAAGTTCAATAAATGAACAATTGCATATGATGTGTCAAATACTTTGATCAAGATACATTACATACATTATATGGCACCTGTCCTGGGTAGAAGGGGTTCTGTATCTTAAGCTTGTTCAGGAGCCAGTGAACTAGGTCTCTTGACACTTCTGGAAGATTTTTCTTAAGCAGTTACAGATGCAATCATATTTATTACTCAGTCTGTATACATGGAAGGACCACTCTTTGCATACTAAAGTTTAGTGGAGAAGAAGACATCAATTTGGTACCAGGAACTGTATGCACTTCAGGAGGAAGAACTAAGCATAACTTTGGCAATTGAAAACTTCAGAAATGTTGAGTATATAAAATATATGCATAAGGAATTTGACTAGTTTTTTAGCATCAACATTTGTTGCAAAAGGTGCTAGAATACTAACAGTTCTTGGTTTTTTTTATCACTTGGGATTGACTGTGGGGGTGGGAAGCACACTGCAGTACCCACAAATGCCGTAAAGCCCTAGCTGCTATTAATTCAAAAATAGGATGGTCTACTGAATTTAACAGTACCATCTACCTGCAGAACTCTCTGACCTTTCTTTTTCATTTCTCCCATATCAATATTGCCCAAGCCCAACCCTACTTGAGAGTTTGCAATCATCACTTCAGCAGTGATCTAAAGTATGTACTAGAAACATACTGAGCATAAGTCTTGTCTGGGCAGCCTTACATGGATACCACATGTGCAGGGGTTATCTGTGCTTTGGATCACTCAGTTGTAACAGCTTAAAAGGGGACCAATGAAATTATACATTGCTTTGTGTGGAGCATGTGCTTGGATGAGTTGAGTGGCAATATAAATTCTAATTTACAACCAGACAGAAGATCTAAGAATGGAGGAGCAAGCAGAAGAAACAGATTCCAGAAGTTACTACTCTTAAAATCATGATTTGATAAGCAGTAAATGACAGCATAAATTTCTCAGGTCACATGTTACATTATGATTTTATTTATAGTTTATTAAAGGTTAATTATTAATAGATGATGCATTGTCCTGGTGGACTCTAGTCATAAGCAACCTATTAAGATCTAACGTACAAGCACGCTGTTTATAAACTCTTACCTATGTCTAACATGCTTATCAATCTATTATAAACTATGGCCAATACTTGTATAGTTAGCCTCTACGTATTAACTGAAGAGGTTGAGAGATATACAATAAACAGTTTGTACAAAGAGGAATGTTAAAAATGGTATCAGTCTGCTCACAAGGAACATTCTGCTTGTAGCAATTCATCAGTGGCACTTCTCTTTTGCTTACAATGAAACCTTGCTGCCATTCTGATCTCTGCTTTAAAGATATCAGGCTTGCATCAAATGTGATTGTGTAAAAGAATTAGGATTTGAGAAATAAAAACTCAGTCATTCTGCTGAGCGTGGTGTTAATGGGCTTGTTGGTCTTCAACCTAATTATCACCAGGACCGGTGTGCCAGTCTCTGCAACAGCATTTTTCCTCTAACAAGCTTTGTGTTTTACTTTCCTGGAGTTTGGATGTTGCATGGCAGCTCCTGAACCTCTCAGGAGAGGAAATATCAGACCAGCAGCAGCATAATATCCTCAGCAGGCCCTTCTTTCCAGCATCAGGATCCTCATCCCTCATAACCAGGATCTCTCAGGCATGCTGTATGTCAAGAAGCATCATGAAAGACACAGCAAGTGGGGATTGTGAGTCACACTAGTATTGTCAAAATACTCTAGTGGCAGGTTTGGGAGCTTCACTTGTGCTCTGCTAGATTACAGGACTATACCTGGAATGAATTAAAGGCTTTGATGAAGCCTGATTCCCTCAGAGAATTGAATTGGGTACCTGCTAAATCCTCCCCTTTTGTTGACATGTCTGTAGCTCCTATTCCTCTCAAGTACTAGGTATCCTACAATAGAATGCTGCACTTCACTGCTGGAGCATATCACAGATAAATTACAGACATGACTGCATTAATATGAGCAACCAAAGATTTCAGCATAGTCTGGGAATATGAGTCAAATAGGACTTTCCCTCCTCATGCCAGGTAAACAAAGGATTCTAAGTACTAGGTACTTTCTTTTCATATTCTCTGTAAGCACAGGATCTAAAAAGTATTTTCCTTGTTTTGATGGCAGAAAAGCCTGTCCAGACAAACCTCTATTCATGTTTGTCTTGAGTTTCCTTTGCTAAGTTGATGGAATCTGCTTTTTTTTTAAAAAAAGCAATGTGGTAGTCTCATGTAATGGCAAAAAAAGTGAAATACATTAATCCAATTAAAATACTAGACACCTTAGCCTGAAACTTACCTGAGAAAGCATACTTATGTTCCAGCTCCGTTGCAGGGGCAGTATTCATCCAACATAAGGCCATACTGCGTCAGACCAGTGGTCCATCTAGCCCAGTATCCTGTGTTCTGATCAGGGGCCATGCAATGTGCTTCAGAGGGCATGAAACACTAGCTAGGGCATCAAATTCTCTCTGGTGCTAAGCCCTGCTCAACATGCTCTGAAACATTTCAGTGAAAATCTGAAAACTTAGTTCCTGTAACGTGGATTTAAGTTCCCTCTGTGAGCTCATGATTGTCTCTATGCTGGTCACTACAACTACCATCTCTTTAAGGAGAAATACCTGCAGTTCTAAGAGGCTATAGCAAAACATTATAGTATTTTTATATGGTAAATGGCTGAATGAACCTTGTTCTAGATTGTGATCTCACTATTATCAAAATAGAAATGACATTTCTAGGCCCATTCTTCAAAATGGATGGAGTGAGATGAATTCTTCCCATTCCCTATTTGTAAAGAAAATACTAGCATTTAGCATCTTACGCTGCTTAGTTTCTACAGTTAATGTCTACTAGGACTAAACTCCTAAACAGAGCAGTCTAGTAATTGAGGGGATAAATCTTAACAAGAAAGTGAAATTTACAATCTTTATTTTTATCTCATTAGAAAATGTTCCATAGTTGGGTAAGTAGCATAGAATTCCAAGCCTGTTTTGGTAAACTAATCTAAGCAGTCATTCATGATATTAAGCCATGTCAAGATCTCTGCTAGTAGATTATTGGTATACTCTCATTCAAGATAGCACTCTTTACCTTCAGCAGTAGTTCACAGGAGAGTAACCCCCTTGTCTGGTTTGTTATATTTAAGTTCAATTTTCAAAGCAAATCAATCTAGGCTACATCTAGCTTAGGGGTTGGTTATGGATGCCAGTCACTGTAGTATCTGATTTAATTTCAGGCACTATAGCATTGATAGTAATGGAGATGCATTTATTTCCTTATTAGATGCTTCTCAAAACATTTTCCTTTCATGTTGCACTTTCATATTAGTAAATCTACAAAGTTATTTGTAACTGGAAACAAATTCAACTATATTACTCAGCCTGCTGTTAACCAAAACAATGTCTGTGTCTGCTTTATAATTAAGGTTGTGTCTGTATGTGCATCATGTCTCTTGAAGCAGTGAATAAACACCAAAGCTGCACATTTTACTAATAACTGGAAGAAATGTCTCCAAATGCAGGAATGGTAGTAATTATAGCACATGCAAATATGAAAATAAATTAGTTTGTGCAACATAGTCTTTGACTTTGACTGTAATTACAGCTTGAGTATTGTAATTTGTCATTAGTAACACTTGAACAGGTAGTTTTACCTCTGTCATCGTTTCACAAGCTAAGCTGTGTTTGAGTCATGAGGAAAAGGCCAAGGTTTTTCTAACAGATACAGTTTGAAGTATCTTACTGTGACTTTAGAAGGATAACTGTTTGTTTAAAAAATATTGTGTGATATTTAAGTGGGACTGGCTGAAAAAATTCCGTCAAATTTTTAAATGGAAAATGTGTTTTGACATGTTGCAAGTTTGTGGAAAGTCTATTTCCTTGAACACTTCATATTTTTTTTATTTTAAAACTTCTGGCAATGGGCAAGGACTTTTTTTTTTTTTTTTTTCATTCAAAATTGTTTTTTCTTTTTCTGCAAAACCCCAAAAATTCCAACAGAAGATTTTGATAAAAACTGGATTTTTCATTTGGTCAGTGCTCTACTTTGGGGAGGGGACACATTTCTTGACCAGATGTACTTTTTACTTAGTGTTGCTACACATACAAGATAGTCCAACTAAGAGTAGAGAATAAAATTCTCAATTGTTACCAGATATGTCTGTTACTTTGAGGTATGCCCATTTATAAGGGTTACTCTTCTGCGGAGGCTGGGGGGTTTTAGTAATTCTATTGATGTACTGCTTGTGTCACTTGTGTGTTCGTATGGATCTCTACTTCTCCCTTCTGCAGGACCTAGGTTCCCCAGGGCTGGATTCCTCCAGTCCCAGAATCGGATGAACCCACACTAACAGCAAGTCTGAGTGGACCGGGTCAATCAGCACTCTCAAGCTGACCCCCTTATATGCCCCTGGGCTCAATAGGCTCAGCCAAGCAGCACTTTCAAGCTGTCACCCTTATGTGCTAAAGGTACCACACTGGAATAGCGTAAGCCTGGGCAGAACAGCACTTCCAGGAGGCCACCCTTATGTGCCCCTGGACTCAGTAGTCTGAGTCAAGCAGCACTTTCAAGCTGCCACCCTCGTATGTCACAGGTTCAGCATGTCCCTATCCCCACCTTTACATCACAATTGTACTGGTAGTAACCCCCTGGATGAGCAAACCCCACAGTATTTTATCTTAGGTAAATGAAGCGTTGCTGCAGAGTAAATGGGGAAGCTAAAAACACAAGAGTAAAGTTCAGAGAGAAGCAACAGACTTAACCATAAAAGTTATTTATTGAATAATAGTGATAACTACACAAGGAGAGCCTAAACCAACATAAGTTATGTTATTAAAGGTTAATACCTGGGGTTAAAAAAAAAAAACAAACTCACCACTCCCTGAAGCTTGAACTGGTTGGGGTTCTCACGTGCTGGTGGTAGCTAAGGGTCCCAAGTGCTGGAGACAGGCAGAGCCCCCAGCACAATCAGTCAGGAGAAGATGAAATCCCAGTAGAACTGATGCAGAGTTTTGATCCGTGCATCAGAACACTTATTGGAGTGTGAGGAGGGCTTTTTGTAGGGAAAATACAATGGATCAAGGGAGGACACTAGATTTGTTTAAGGGTAAACTGATGACTTGGGTTTTCTTTAGGCTAGACAGTAGGAGCTGATCACTCTTGGCTATGGATGATGTTCCTTCCAGGGAGCTCACAATGCAATTAGGCTGCTTCAGTATTTTGGATATCAATTAAGGATTCATTACTAGAATTGGTCTGATAACTGCTGAGCTGGGTGTGTGCAGGCGTAGGTTCATTAACATCTAGAGCAGAGATTCCCCATGATGGAGTGCTTCCCTGCTTTTCTGGTCCCAGAGTTCAGTGCAGTTCTCTGTTCTCCATTCTGTATGCTCTCCAACACCACTTTCTACAAGCCATTACCCTCTGATCCCACTGAGAGTTACCAAAAGCAACTACAGCATTTGCTCAAGAAACTCCCTGAAAAAGCAAAATATCAAATCCGCACAGACACACCCCGGAACCCCGACCTGGGATGTTCTATCTACTACCCAAGATCCATAAACCTGGAAATCCTGGACGCCCCATCATCTCAGGCATTGGCACCCTGACAGCAGGATTGTCTGGCTATGTAGACTCCCTCCTCAGGCCCTACGCTACCAGCACTCCCAGCTACCTTCGAGACACCACTGACTTCCTGAGGAAACTACAATCCATCGGTGATCTTCCTGATAACACCATCCTGGCCACTATGGATGTAGAAGCCCTCTACACCAACATTCCACACAAAGATGGACTACAAGCCGTCAAGAACACTATCCCCGATAATGTCACGGCTAACCTGGTGGCTGAACTTTGTGACTTTGTCCTTACCCATAACTATTTTACATTTGGGGACAATGTATACCTTCAGATCAGCGGCACTGCTATGGGTACCCGCATGGCCCCACAGTATGCCAACATTTTTATGGCTGATTTAGAACAACGCTTCCTCGGCTCTCGTCCCCTAACACCCCTACTCTTCTTGCGCTATATTGATGACATCTTCATCATCTGGACCCATGGAAAAGAAGCCCTTGAGGAATTCCACCATGATTTCAACAATTTCCATCCCACCATCAACCTCAGCCTGGTCCAGTCCACACAAGAGATCCACTTCCTGGACACTACAGTGCTAATAAATGATGATCACATAAACGCCACCCTATACCCAAAACCTACTGACCGCTATTCCTACCTACATGCCTCCAGCTTTCACCCTGACCACACCACACGATCCATCGTCTACAGCCAAGCTCTGCGATACAACCGCATTTGCTCCAACCCCTCAGACAGAGACAGACACCTACGAGATCTCTATCAAGCATTCTTACAACTACAATACCCACCTGTGGAAGTGAAGAAACAGATTGATAGAGCCAGAAGAGTTCCCAGAAGTCACCTACTACAGGACAGGCCTAACAAAGAAAATAACAGAACGCCACTAGCCGTCACCTTCAGCCCCCAACTAAAACCCCTCCAACGCATTATTAAGGATCTACAACCTATCCTGAAGGATGACCCAACACTCTCACAAATCTTGGGAGACGGGCCAGTCCTTGCCTACAGACAGCCCCCCAACCTGAAGCAAATACTCACCAGCAACCACATACCACACAACAGAACCACTAACCCAGGAACCTATCCTTGCAACAAAGCCCGTTGCCAACTGTGCCCACATATCTATTCAGGGGACACCATCACAGGGCCTAATAACATCAGCCACACTATCAGAGGCTCGTTCACCTGCACATCCACCAATGTGATATATGTCATCATTTGCCAGCAATGCCCCTCTGCCATGTACATTGGTCAAACTGGACAGTCTCTACGTAAAAGAGTAAATGGACACAAATCAGATGTCAAGAATTATAACATTCATAAACCAGTCGGTGAACACTTCAGTCTCTCTGGTCACGCGATTACAGACATGAAAGTCGCTATTTTACAACAAAAAAACTTCAAATCCAGACTCCAGCGAGAAACTGCTGAATTGGAATTAATTTGCAAATTGGATACAATCAACTTAGGCTTGAATAGAGACTGGGAGTGGCTTAGTCATTATGCAAGGTAGCCTATTTCCCCTTGGTTTTTCCTACCCACCCCCCCAGACGTTCTTGTTAAACCCTGGATTTGTGCTGGAAATGGCCCAACTTGATTATCATACACATTGTAAGGAGAGTGATCACTTTAGATAAGCTATTACCAGCAGGAGAGTGGGGTGGGAGGAGGTATTTTTTCATGCTTTGTGTGTATATAATAAGATCTTCTGCACTTTCCACGGTATGCATCCGATGAAGTGAGCTGTAGCTCACGAAAGCTTATGCTCAAATAAATTGGTTAGTCTCTAAGGTGCCACAAGTACTCCTTTTCTTTTTGCGAATACAGACTAACACGGCTGTTACTCTAAAAACAGGAATATACATTCCATTCAGCACAACTTATTTTATCAGCCATTTAAACAAAACAGAATCTAACGCATATCTAACTAGATTGCTTACTGACTTTTTACAGGAGTTCTGACCTGAATTCCTGCTCTGGTCCTGGCAAAAACAACACAAAGACAGAGAGAAGCCTTTGTCCCGTCACCCCACAGCTTTGAAAGTATCTTGTCTCCTCATTGGTCATTTTGGTCAGGTGCCAGCGAGGTTGTCTTAGCTTCTTAACCCTTTACAGGTGAAAGAGTTTTTCCTCTGGCCAGGAGAGATTTAAAGGTGTTTACCCTTCCCTTTATATTTATGACATCATCTTTTTAAAATGTCTATTGTTTATAACAACTTTGATTACGCTGAGATTGAGTGGGGAAAATATTGTTTGGGCATTTGATATGACAGTGGTGCAAAATAATGTTGCTGGTCAGTTGTACTTCCTGTTTTATCAACTAGCATAACATCATATGTAAATTCCTCATCAGATTCTCTCTGCTAGATATTGTTTTCCAACAGCACTAAAGCTGAACATGAACAGGCATGAAGCAGACTTATGTAGGGAGGGAGGAAAGGAAGTTGAGAGGTGGGTCTGAGCCTTTTTATTAGTGACCTGCCCAAAAGGTCCTTAAATGTTAGTGAACGAGAAGAAAGTCTTCTGAATCTTCTTTCATAGGCTTTAGAAAAATTAAAAAACATCCAACAATACGTTATTTAAAAGGAATTCATTAGAAAATATTTTTGTAAATTAGTCAATTAATGTTTCTATTTAAAGGAACTCTTAAATAGAAGTAAATAAATCTGGCCCTACATTTAGATTTTGTAAAGAAGACTTGTAAAAAAACTAGGTCTAGTAAAAATGTTTCACAGAAAAAAAAATCACTTAAAGCTTCCAGTTGAAACAGCAGATTTTTAAACAAACACTCCTCTGCAGCGTTTGCAGTCCAAACCTCATAGCCATGAGAACCTGGAAACCAACATTGATTCTGAATGACCAGATGGGAAAAGTAAACAACGAGCCATGAAAAAAGGAACTAGATTTTTAAAGTTTACAGTTTTAATTAATTAAACTGCCCATAAATCAGTTTAGCAATTTGATTAGATTTTGTCCTTTTAACTAGGAACAACTATTATTTTTTTTCAAAAATATCCTAGGCAATTAAATTATTTGTCACACTGACTTTCAATAAGACTCAACCCTTTCAAAAAGTTTACTCCTACATATGTTAATTTAAGAGGATAAAACAGAAGAGTAATCTGTACATATTTGTGCCATGATCCTTGGTAACTTACTTCCTAAACTTACTTCAGTTTAGGAATACTTTGTATTTTGCCACAATTATCCTATTCTGCAATATTTTTATAATCATACAAAAATTGTAGCAATATTTTCTTATTTGGCATAATTTCCCTTATGTTATAAAAATATTATAACATATAATGGACACTTTTTGGTGTGGCATTTGAAAACCTGTCTTTATCTACATTGATCTGTTTTAAATAATTTGAACACGCTAAGGGTGAAGGAATTAATACATTAGAAAGATGCTATAAGTTCTCCCTAATGTTGGGATGGACTATTTTGATTAAAATTAAGTTAAACTATATCTCCTTTGCCAGGTCAGGAGCAGTAAAAATTTTATTTGCTGCTTTATGGACAGGCAAGCAAAATTTGTGCTGGCACCTTTTTATGACAATACACTATTGCAGTGCTTCTGTACTTGCATGTATGTTAATCAGAGAAACAGGTGGTTGCATAGAAATGGCAGCTGCTACAACCTGTTCAAGATTAATTTAAGAAAATCAGTTGCACAGTAGTTTTTAAAAGGGGACAGCAGTGGGATGGAATTGGCAAGGAATTCTGTGTGTAAACAAGAGGATATTGTCACAGAAGTTGATGGCTTATAAGGAAAGCCTTACTCTTTTGCCCCACTACAAAAAAAAAACCCCACATGTGCATGTAGAGCACATTTAGGGCTGAATCATGTCAAGAATCATGTAAGTGACCTTTATTCACTTAAGTAGTTCTGCTGACTTCAAAGGGGATCTCAGGAATGAAAGTACTATATGCCTGCACCTTGGCAGGACTGGGCTCTTAAAATACAAAGTTGGTGAGATGAAGAAGGATCCTGTGCTTGTATTTAGGCTCCCCTGTTAAAAAATAAAATATTTTAAAAATAAATTGAAAACTCTCCTTAAAAAAAGTTTCAATAGGATTCTGAAAGTGGCATGTTGCCCTAGGGTCCTCAGGAGGAGAGGGGTAGCAGGGATGTTGTCTGGGTTGGGTGGAAATAGCTTACAGCAGTGGTTTTCAGCCCTTTTTTAAAATTTGCAGACCCCTACAAATTTTCAGTTGGAGGTGCAGGCCCTTTTGGAAATCTTAGACAGTCCACAGCTACCCCAGGTTGAAAACCACTGGCTTAACAATGAGCATCCAGCAACTCATTGGCTGGAGAGTCCTCACTGCCATAGAAAGAGCCTAATCAATCTGTTTGTTGCCTTGTGAAATAAAGCTCTTAAATTCACACCTAACCATTTACATAAATCTGGTGTGTCAGTGTCACTCCCTGCGTAGGCCAGTGGGGTCTCTGAGGAGAGGAGAGGAGGAATGAGGGGGGGTCTCATGATGGTGAGGGATTGTGGTGGGGAAGGTTTGGGGGGATCTGCTGGAGAGGGTGAGGGGAGGTTTTGGGCGGATCAGTGATGGAGGGGGTGGGAGGAAGTTTGGGGGATCTGTGCTGGAGGAAGTGGAGGAGATCTGTGCTGGAGAGGAGGCTGGTGGGGTACAGGGGCGGTGAGTTATATCTCCACCTGGTGCCTTAACACCAGCAATATTTAGAGCCCAGGGGCCCAGCTCCACCAATATTTGGGGCTAGGTGTCCCCCCCCCCGGCCCCACCTGCCACCTCCCCGTGCCTCCCCTGAGTGTCCCCCAGCCCCTCTTGCTGCCCCCCCTCGCACCTCCCCGGGCCCAGAGCAGAGCATCACACCTCTGCCTCTTCCTTGCAGCTCCATGCTGCCTCCCTGCTGCAACTGCTACGGCAGGGTCCTAGTACCCCCCATCTCCACTGCCAGGGCAGACTGACTGAGCTTGCTCTTCCACCTCAGACCCTTCCCTTTTCCGGTGGGACGCTCCACCAGCACAGGGCCCCCCCTTCCGCCAGCCCCCCCATACGCCCCCACCCCGCCTGCAGTCACTACTCCTGCCCCATGCTGGGCAAGGAGGCAGCCCCATCCCTCACCCCCAGTGAGGCTACAGTCAGGGGCAACAGCAGGGGAGGAGGCGCACGCAGCACCCCACCGCCCCCGGCACCCACCACGTGGTAAGTGAGGGAGATTCCTGGACCTGAGAGGGGCCCTAAAAGCACATGCGGTGACAGTGGTGGGGGTGAGTGTGCTACTGGGGGGGGCAGGAAAGGGGGGCTCCTCCCCCAGAGCACGCTCCTGCCAGGGATGGGGGGAGTCCTCCTCTCTGGCCCCTGTCCCGGAGCAGCCTGCCTGCACCCCAAACTCATCCCCAGCCCTGCCCCACCCCAGAGCCCACACCCCCAGCCAGAGCTTTCACCCCCCCACCGCACTCTCAACCCTCTATCCTAGCCCTGAGCCCCTCCAACAACCCAAACACCTTATCCCCAGTCTCAGCCAGAGCCCTTGTCCCCTTGCACTCCAATCCTCTGCCCCAGCCCTGAGCCTCTCTAACCCCCCAAACCCCCCAGCCCCAGACAGAGCCCTCATCCCCCTGCACTCCAACCCTCTGCCCCAGCCCTGAGCCTCTCTAACCCCCCAAACCCTCCAGCCCCAGACAGAGCCCTCATCCCCCTGCACTCCAACCCTCTGCCCCAGCCCTGAGCCTCTCTAACCCCCCAAACCCTCCAGCCCCAGACAGAGCCCTCATCCCCCTGCACTCCAATCCTCTGCCCCAGCCCTGAGCCTCTCTAACCCCCCAAACCCCCCAGCCCCAGACAGAGCCCTCATCCCCCTGCACTCCAACCCTCTGCCCCAGCCCTGAGCCTCTCTAACCCCCCAAACCCTCCAGCCCCAGACAGAGCCCTCATCCCCCTGCACTCCAACCCTCTGCCCCAGCCCTGAGCTTCTCTAACCCCCCAAGCCCCCCAGGCCCAGACAGAGCCCTCATCCCCCTGCACTCCAACCCTCTGCCCGAGCAGAGCCTCTCTGACCCCCCAAACCCCCCAGCCCCAGACAGAGCCCTCATCCCCCTGCACTCCAACCCTCTGCCCGAGCCCTGAGCCTCTCTAACCCCCCAAACCCTCCAGCCCCAGACAGAGCCCTAATCCCCCTGCACTCCAACCCTCTGCCCCAGCCCTGAGCCTCTCTAACCCCCCAAACCCTCCAGCCCCAGACAGAGCCCTCATCCCCCTGCACTCCAACCCTCTGCCCCAGCCCTGAGCCTCTCTAACCCCCCAAACCCTCCAGCCCCAGACAGAGCCCTCATCCCCCTGCACTCCAACCCTCTGCCCCAGCCCTGAGCCTCTCTAACCCCCCAAACCCTCCAGCCCCAGACAGAGCCCTCATCCCCCTGCACTCCAACCCTCTGCCCCAGCCCTGAGCTTCTCTAACCCCCCCAAGCCCCCCAGGCCCAGACAGAGCCCTCATCCCCCTGCACTCCAACCCTCTGCCCGAGCAGAGCCTCTCTGACCCCCCAAACCCCCCAGCCCCAGACAGAGCCCTAATCCCCCTGCACTCCAACCCTCTGCCCCAGCCCTGAGCCTCTCTAACCCCCCAAACCCTCCAGCCCCAGACAGAGCCCTCATCCCCCTGCACTCCAACCCTCTGCCCCAGCCCTGAGCCTCTCTAACCCCCCAAACCCTCCAGCCCCAGACAGAGCCCTCATCCCCCTGCACTCCAACCCTCTGCCCCAGCCCTGAGCCTCTCTAACCCCCCAAACCCTCCAGCCCCAGACAGAGCCCTCATCCCCCTGCACTCCAACCCTCTGCCCCAGCCCTGAGCCTCTCTAACCCCCCAAGCCCCCCAGGCCCAGACAGAACCCTCATCCCCCTGCACTCCAACCCTCTGCCCCAGCAGAGCCTCTCTGACCCCCCCAAACCCCCCAGCCCCAGACAGAGCCCTCATCCCCCTGCACTCCAACCCTCTGCCCCAGCCCTGAGCCTCTCTAACCCCCCAAACCCTCCAGCCCCAGACAGAGCCCTAATCCCCCTGCACTCCAACCCTCTGCCCCAGCCCTGAGCCTCTCTAACCCCCCAAACCCTCCAGCCCCAGACAGAGCCCTCATCCCCCTGCACTCCAACCCTCTGCCCCAGCCCTGAGCCTCTCTAACCCCCCAAACCCTCCAGCCCCAGACAGAGCCCTCATCCCCCTGCACTCCAACCCTCTGCCCCAGCCCTGAGCCTCTCTAACCCCCCAAACCCTCCAGCCCCAGACAGAGCCCTCATCCCCCTGCACTCCAACCCTCTGCCCCAGCCCTGAGCCTCTCTAACCCCCCAAGCCCCCCAGCCCCAGACAGAGCCCTCATCCCCCTGCACTCCAACCCTCTGCCCAAGCAGAGCCTCTCTAACCCCCCAAACCCCCCAGCCCCAGACAGAGCCCTCATCCCCCTGCACTCCAACCCTCTGCCCCAGCCCTGAGCCTCTCTAACCCCCCAAACCCTCCAGCCCCAGACAGAGCCCTCATCCCCCTGCACTCCAACCCTCTGCCCCAGCCCTGAGCCTCTCTAACCCCCCAAACCCTCCAGCCCCAGACAGAGCCCTCATCCCCCTGCACTCCAACCCTCTGCCCCAGCCCTGAGCCTCTCTAACCCCCCAAACCCTCCAGCCCCAGACAGAGCCCTCATCCCCCTGCACTCCAACCCTCTGCCCCAGCCCTGAGCTTCTCTAACCCCCCAAGCCCCCCAGGCCCAGACAGAGCCCTCATCCCCCTGCACTCCAACCCTCTGCCCGAGCAGAGCCTCTCTGACCCCCCAAACCCCCCAGCCCCAGACAGAGCCCTAATCCCCCTGCACTCCAACCCTCTGCCCCAGCCCTGAGCCTCTCTAACCCCCCAAGCCCCCCAGCCCCAGACAGAGCCCTCATCCCCCTGCACTCCAACCCTCTGCCCCAGCCCTGAGCCTCTCTAACCCCCCAAACCCTCCAGCCCCAGACAGAGCCCTCATCCCCCTGCACTCCAACCCTCTGCCCGAGCAGAGCCTCTCTAACCCCCCAAACCCTCCAGCCCCAGACAGAGCCCTAATCCCCCTGCACTCCAACCCTCTGCCCCAGCCCTGAGCTTCTCTAACCCCCCCAAGCCCCCCAGGCCCAGACAGAGCCCTCATCCCCCTGCACTCCAACCCTCTGCCCCAGCCCTGAGCCTCTCTAACCCCCCAAACCCTCCAGCCCCAGACAGAGCCCTCATCCCCCTGCACTCCAACCCTCTGCCCGAGCAGAGCCTCTCTGACCCCCCAAACCCCCCAGCCCCAGACAGAGCCCTAATCCCCCTGCACTCCAACCCTCTGCCCCAGCCCTGAGCCTCTCTAACCCCCCAAACCCTCCAGCCCCAGACAGAGCCCTCATCCCCCTGCACTCCAACCCTCTGCCCCAGCCCTGAGCCTCTCTAACCCCCCAAACCCTCCAGCCCCAGACAGAGCCCTCATCCCCCTGCACTCCAACCCTCTGCCCCAGCCCTGAGCCTCTCTAACCCCCCAAACCCTCCAGCCCCAGACAGAGCCCTCATCCCCCTGCACTCCAACCCTCTGCCCCAGCCCTGAGCCTCTCTAACCCCCCAAGCCCCCCAGGCCCAGACAGAACCCTCATCCCCCTGCACTCCAACCCTCTGCCCCAGCAGAGCCTCTCTGACCCCCCCAAACCCCCCAGCCCCAGACAGAGCCCTCATCCCCCTGCACTCCAACCCTCTGCCCCAGCCCTGAGCCTCTCTAACCCCCCAAACCCTCCAGCCCCAGACAGAGCCCTCATCCCCCTGCACTCCAACCCTCTGCCCCAGCCCTGAGCCTCTCTAACCCCCCAAACCCTCCAGCCCCAGACAGAGCCCTCATCCCCCTGCACTCCAACCCTCTGCCCCAGCCCTGAGCCTCTCTAACCCCCCAAACCCTCCAGCCCCAGACAGAGCCCTCATCCCCCTGCACTCCAACCCTCTGCCCCAGCCCTGAGCCTCTCTAACCCCCCAAGCCCCCCAGCCCCAGACAGAGCCCTCATCCCCCTGCACTCCAACCCTCTGCCCGAGCAGAGCCTCTCTAACCCCCCAAACCCCCCAGCCCCAGACAGAGCCCTCATCCCCCTGCACTCCAACCCTCTGCCCCAGCCCTGAGCCTCTCTAACCCCCCAAACCCTCCAGCCCCAGACAGAGCCCTCATCCCCCTGCACTCCAACCCTCTGCCCCAGCCCTGAGCCTCTCTAACCCCCCAAACCCTCCAGCCCCAGACAGAGCCCTCATCCCCCTGCACTCCAACCCTCTGCCCCAGCCCTGAGCCTCTCTAACCCCCCAAACCCTCCAGCCCCAGACAGAGCCCTCATCCCCCTGCACTCCAACCCTCTGCCCCAGCCCTGAGCTTCTCTAACCCCCCAAGCCCCCCAGGCCCAGACAGAGCCCTCATCCCCCTGCACTCCAACCCTCTGCCCGAGCAGAGCCTCTCTGACCCCCCAAACGCCCCAGCCCCAGACAGAGCCCTAATCCCCCTGCACTCCAACCCTCTGCCCCAGCCCTGAGCCTCTCTAACCCCCCAAGCTCCCCAGCCCCAGACAGAGCCCTCATCCCCCTGCACTCCAACCCTCTGCCCCAGCCCTGAGCCTCTCTAACCCCCCAAACCCTCCAGCCCCAGACAGAGCCCTCATCCCCCTGCACTCCAACCCTCTGCCCCAGCCCTGAGCCTCTCTAACCCCCCAAACCCTCCAGCCCCAGACAGAGCCCTCATCCCCCTGCACTCCAACCCTCTGCCCCAGCCCTGAGCCTCTCTAACCCCCCAAACCCTCCAGCCCCAGACAGAGCCCTCATCCCCCTGCACTCCAACCCTCTGCCCCAGCCCTGAGCTTCTCTAACCCCCCAAGCCCCCCAGGCCCAGACAGAGCCCTCATCCCCCTGCACTCCAACCCTCTGCCCGAGCAGAGCCTCTCTGACCCCCCAAACCCCCCAGCCCCAGACAGAGCCCTAATCCCCCTGCACTCCAACCCTCTGCCCCAGCCCTGAGCCTCTCTAACCCCCCAAGCCCCCCAGCCCCAGACAGAGCCCTCATCCCCCTGCACTCCAACCCTCTGCCCCAGCCCTGAGCCTCTCTAACCCCCCAAACCCTCCAGCCCCAGACAGAGCCCTCATCCCCCTGCACTCCAACCCTCTGCCCCAGCCCTGAGCCTCTCTAACCCCCCAAGCCCCCCAGCCCCAGACAGAGCCCTCATCCCCCTGCACTCCAACCCTCTGCCCGAGCCAAGTCTCTCTAACCCTCCAAACCCCCCAGACAGAGCCTTCATCCCCCTGCACTCCAACCCTCTGCCCAAACCGAGCCCCTCTATCCCCTCAAGCCCCCCAGCTCCAGACAGAGCCCTCACCCCTACACCCCTACTCTTGCCCTGAGCCCCTCCCATACCCCCAAACCCTCATCTGCAGCCACACCCCACAGTCCTCACCCTGAACCCCTTCCCTCTGCACCCCTCCCATCCCCAAACTCCCTCCTGGAGCCTGCACCCCAATCCTGTGCCCCAGCCTAGGGCCTGCACCCCAGACCTCCTCCCCCACCCAAACTCCCTCCCAGAGCCTTAGGCAGGTGGGGGGCGGAGTTTGGGCAGGGGCGGGTTCTGGGCACCATCAACATTTCTACAAACCTGCCACCCCTGGGGGGGATCTGTGGTGGAGGGGGTGGGCAAGGTTTGGTGGGATCTGCTGGAGAGCGTGTGGGGAGATTTGGGGGGGGGGATCTGTGCTGGAGGGGAGGGGAGTATCTGCGCTGGTATCTGTGCTGGGAGAATGGGGGGAAGTTTGTGGGGGATCTGTGCTGGGGAAATGGGGAGGAAGTTTGGGGAACCTGTGGGGGGGGGATGGGAGGTTTTAGGGGATCTGTGCTGGTGGGGGAGGTTTGGGGGGATCTGTGCTGGGAGAACGGGGGGAAGTTTGGGGGATCTGTGCGGGGAGAACGGGGGGAAGTTTGGGCCTGTGCTGGTTGGGGAGGCTTGACCGTTGGTCTGTGGGAGGCAGAGGGATCGTGAGGGTCGCTGGGGAAATTTCCCTCCCCCCCCCCCCCATCAGAAGCTTCCCCCCGCCACCACTGTGGGGCGGGGAAGCGCCCGGGGCCGCAGGCCGGATGGGGCTCGTTGCCAGGTAACGCAGCTGCCGCTCCCGGGCCAGGCTGCCGCGGGGAGGCCCCGTTCCGGGCAAGGAGGCGGAGGCCAGGGGCGCCGCTCGCACCCTGCTGCAGCCGCGTCCCCGGGCGAGAGGGTCGGGGCGCAACCGCTGGCTCCCTCCAGGAGCAGGCCCAGCCCCCCTCTAATCATCCCCCCGGTTAAATACAGCGCGTCTCCCACCACCTGCCCCGGACCAAAATTAGCGCCCCCCTCCTCCGTAAGAGATCCCCAGCCTCCCACCTGTCTAACCACCTCCGGAGCCTCCCATGTACTCACCCCCCACCCCCCTCCCGAGCCTCTTGCCCCTCCGGAGCCTCCCATCTACTCACCCCCCATCCCCCTCCCGAGCCTCTTGCCCCTCCCGAGCCTCCCATCTACTCACCCCCCATCCCCCTCCCGAGCCTCTTGCCCCTCCCGAGCCTCCCATCTACTCACCCCCCATCCCCCTCCCGAGCCTCTTGCCCCTCCGGAGCCTCCCATCTACTCACCCCCCATCCCCCTCCCGAGCCTCTTGCCCCTCCCGAGCCTCCCATCTACTCACCCCCCTCCCGAGCCTCTTGCCCCTCCGGAGCCTCCCATCTACTCACCCCCCATCCCCCTCCCGAGCCTCTTGCCCCTCCCGAGCCTCCCATCTACTCACCCCCCTCCCGAGCCTCTTGCCCCTCCGGAGCCTCCCATCTACTCACCCCCCATCCCCCTCCCGAGCCTCTTGCCCCTCCGGAGCCTCCCATCTACTCACCCCCCATCCCCCTCCCGAGCCTCTTGCCCCTCCCGAGCCTCCCATCTACTCACCCCCCTCCCGAGCCTCTTGCCCCTCCGGAGCCTCCCATCTACTCACCCCCCACCCTCCTCCCGAGCCTCTTGCCCCTCCGGAGCCTCCCATCTACTCACCCCCCATCCCCCTCCCGAGCCTCTTGCCCCTCCCGAGCCTCCCATCTACTCACCCCCCTCCCGAGCCTCTTGCCCCTCCCGAGCCTCCCATCTACTCACCCCCCATCCCCCTCCCGAGCCTCTTGCCCCTCCGGAGCCTCCCATCTACTCACCCCGCACCCCTCTCCCGAGCCTCTTGCCCCTCCGGAGCCTCCCATCTACTCACCCCCCCATCCCCCTCCCGAGGCTCTTGCCCCTCCGGAGCCTCCCATCTACTCACCCCCCATCCCCCTCCCGAGCCTCTTGCCCCTCCGGAGCCTCCCATCTACTCACCCCCCATCCCCCTCCCGAGCCTCTTGCCTCTCCGGAGCCTCCCATCTACTCACCCCCCATCCCCCTCCCGAGCCTCTTGCCCCTCCGGAGCCTCCCATCTACTCACCCCCCATCCCCCTCCCGAGCCTCTTGCCCCTCCGGAGCCTCCCATCTACTCACCCCCCATCCCCCTCCCGAGCCTCTTGCCCCTCCGGAGCCTCCCATCTACTCACCCCACATCCCCCTCCCGAGCCTCTTGCCCCTCCGGAGCCTCCCATCTACTCACCCCCCACCCCCCTCCCGAGCCTCTTGCCCCTCCGGAGCCTCCCATCTACTCACCCCCCACCCCCCTCCCGAGCCTCTTGCCCCTCCGGAGCCTCCCATCTACTCACCCCCCACCCCCCTCCCGAGCCTCTTGCCCCTCCGGAGCCTCCCATCTACTCACCCCCCAACCCCCTCCCGAGCCTCTTGCCCCTCCGGAGCCTCCCATCTACTCACCCCCCATCCCCCTCCCGAGCCTCTTGCCCCTCCGGAGCCTCCCATCTACTCACCCCCCTCCCGAGCCTCTTGCCCCTCCGGAGCCTCCCATCTACTCACCCCCCATCCCCCTCCTGAGCCTCTTGCCCCTCCGGAGCCTCCCATCTACTCACCCCCCACCCCCCTCCCGAGCCTCTTGCCCCTCCGGAGCCTCCCATCTACTCACCCCCCATCCCCCTCCCGAGCCTCTTGCCCCTCCGGAGCCTCCCATCTACTCACCCCCCCACCCCCCTCCCGAGCCTCTTGCCCCTCCGGAGCCTCCCATCTACTCACCCCCCATTCCCCTCCCGAGCCTCCCATCTACTCACCCCCCATCCCCCTCCCGAGCTTCTTGCCCCTCCGGAGCCTCCCATCTACTCACCCCCCACCCCTCTCCCGAGCCTCTTGCCCCTCCGGAGCCTCCCATCTACTCACCCCCCCATCCCCCTCCCGAGGCTCTTGCCCCTCCGGAGCCTCCCATCTACTCACCCCCCATCCCCCTCCCGAGCCTCTTGCCCCTCCGGAGCCTCCCATCTACTCACCCCCCATCCCCCTCCCGAGCCTCTTGCCCCTCCGGAGCCTCCCATCTACTCACCCCCCATCCCCCTACGGAGCCTCTTGCCCCTCCGGAGCCTCCCATCTACTCACCCCCCATCCCCCTCCCGAGCCTCTTGCCCCTCCGGAGCCTCCCATCTACTCACCCCCCACCCCCCTCCCGAGCCTCTTGCCCCTCCGGAGCCTCCCATCTACTCACCCCCCACCCCCCTCCCGAGCCTCTTGCCCCTCCGGAGCCTCCCATCTACTCACCCCCCACCCCCCTCCCGAGCCTCTTGCCCCTCCGGAGCCTCCCATCTACTCACCCCCCACCCCCCTCCCGAGCCTCTTGCCCCTCCGGAGCCTCCCATCTACTCACCCCCCATCCCCCTCCCGAGCCTCTTGCCCCTCCGGAGCCTCCCATCTACTCACCCCCCTCCCGAGCCTCTTGCCCCTCCGGAGCCTCCCATCTACTCACCCCCCATTCCCCTCCCGAGCCTCCCATCTACTCACCCCCCATCCCCCTCCCGAGCCTCTTGCCCCTCCGGAGCCTCCCATCTACTCACCCCCCATCCCCCTCCCGAGCCTCTTGCCCCTCCGGAGCCTCCCATCTACTCACCCCCCATCCCGCTCCCGAGCCTCTTGCCCCTCCGGAGCCTCCCATCTACTCACCCCCCACCCTCCTCCCGAGCCTCTTGCCCCTCCGGAGCCTCCCATCTACTCACCCCCCCATCCCCCTCCTGAGGCTCTTGCCCCTCCGGAGCCTCCCATCTACTCACCCCCCATCCCCCTCCCGAGCCTCTTGCCCCTCCGGAGTCTCCCATCTACTCACCCCCCATCCCCCTCCCGAGCCTCTTGCCCCTCCGGAGCCTCCCATCTACTCACCCCCCATCCCCCTCCCGAGCCTCTTGCCCCTCCGGAGCCTCCCATCTACTCACCCCCCACCCCCCTCCCGAGCCTCTTGCCCCTCCGGAGCCTCCCATCTACTCACCCCCCATCCCCCTCCCGAGCCTCTTGCCCCTCCCGAGCCTCCCATCTACTCACCCCCCATCCCCCTCCCGAGCCTCTTGCCCCTCCCGAGCCTCCCATCTACTCACCCCCCATCCCCCTCCCGAGCCTCTTGCCCCTCCGGAGCCTCCCATCTACTCACCCCCCATCCCCCTCCCGAGCCTCTTGCCCCTCCCGAGCCTCCCATCTACTCACCCCCCTCCCGAGCCTCTTGCCCCTCCGGAGCCTCCCATCTACTCACCCCCCATCCCCCTCCCGAGCCTCTTGCCCCTCCCGAGCCTCCCATCTACTCACCCCCCTCCCGAGCCTCTTGCCCCTCCGGAGCCTCCCATCTACTCACCCCCCATCCCCCTCCCGAGCCTCTTGCCCCTCCGGAGCCTCCCATCTACTCACCCCCCATCCCCCTCCCGAGCCTCTTGCCCCTCCCGAGCCTCCCATCTACTCACCCCCCTCCCGAGCCTCTTGCCCCTCCGGAGCCTCCCATCTACTCACCCCCCACCCTCCTCCCGAGCCTCTTGCCCCTCCGGAGCCTCCCATCTACTCACCCCCCATCCCCCTCCCGAGCCTCTTGCCCCTCCCGAGCCTCCCATCTACTCACCCCCCTCCCGAGCCTCTTGCCCCTCCGGAGCCTCCCATCTACTCACCCCCCATTCCCCTCCCGAGCCTCCCATCTACTCACCCCCCATCCCCCTCCCGAGCCTCTTGCCCCTCCGGAGCCTCCCATCTACTCACCCCGCACCCCTCTCCCGAGCCTCTTGCCCCTCCGGAGCCTCCCATCTACTCACCCCCCCATCCCCCTCCCGAGGCTCTTGCCCCTCCGGAGCCTCCCATCTACTCACCCCCCATCCCCCTCCCGAGCCTCTTGCCCCTCCGGAGCCTCCCATCTACTCACCCCCCATCCCCCTCCCGAGCCTCTTGCCTCTCCGGAGCCTCCCATCTACTCACCCCCCATCCCCCTCCCGAGCCTCTTGCCCCTCCGGAGCCTCCCATCTACTCACCCCCCATCCCCCTCCCGAGCCTCTTGCCCCTCCGGAGCCTCCCATCTACTCACCCCCCATCCCCCTCCCGAGCCTCTTGCCCCTCCGGAGCCTCCCATCTACTCACCCCACATCCCCCTCCCGAGCCTCTTGCCCCTCCGGAGCCTCCCATCTACTCACCCCCCACCCCCCTCCCGAGCCTCTTGCCCCTCCGGAGCCTCCCATCTACTCACCCCCCACCCCCCTCCCGAGCCTCTTGCCCCTCCGGAGCCTCCCATCTACTCACCCCCCACCCCCCTCCCGAGCCTCTTGCCCCTCCGGAGCCTCCCATCTACTCACCCCCCAACCCCCTCCCGAGCCTCTTGCCCCTCCGGAGCCTCCCATCTACTCACCCCCCATCCCCCTCCCGAGCCTCTTGCCCCTCCGGAGCCTCCCATCTACTCACCCCCCTCCCGAGCCTCTTGCCCCTCCGGAGCCTCCCATCTACTCACCCCCCATCCCCCTCCTGAGCCTCTTGCCCCTCCGGAGCCTCCCATCTACTCACCCCCCACCCCCCTCCCGAGCCTCTTGCCCCTCCGGAGCCTCCCATCTACTCACCCCCCATCCCCCTCCCGAGCCTCTTGCCCCTCCGGAGCCTCCCATCTACTCACCCCCCACCCCCCTCCCGAGCCTCTTGCCCCTCCGGAGCCTCCCATCTACTCACCCCCCATTCCCCTCCCGAGCCTCCCATCTACTCACCCCCCATCCCCCTCCCGAGCTTCTTGCCCCTCCGGAGCCTCCCATCTACTCACCCCCCACCCCTCTCCCGAGCCTCTTGCCCCTCCGGAGCCTCCCATCTACTCACCCCCCCATCCCCCTCCCGAGGCTCTTGCCCCTCCGGAGCCTCCCATCTACTCACCCCCCATCCCCCTCCCGAGCCTCTTGCCCCTCCGGAGCCTCCCATCTACTCACCCCCCATCCCCCTCCCGAGCCTCTTGCCTCTCCGGAGCCTCCCATCTACTCACCCCCCATCCCCCTCCCGAGCCTCTTGCCCCTCCGGAGCCTCCCATCTACTCACCCCCCATCCCCCTCCCGAGCCTCTTGCCCCTCCGGAGCCTCCCATCTACTCACCCCCCATCCCCCTCCCGAGCCTCTTGCCCCTCCGGAGCCTCCCATCTACTCACCCCCCACCCCCCTCCCGAGCCTCTTGCCCCTCCGGAGCCTCCCATCTACTCACCCCCCACCCCCCTCCCGAGCCTCTTGCCCCTCCGGAGCCTCCCATCTACTCACCCCCCACCCCCCTCCCGAGCCTCTTGCCCCTCCGGAGCCTCCCATCTACTCACCCCCCACCCCCCTCCCGAGCCTCTTGCCCCTCCGGAGCCTCCCATCTACTCACCCCCCATCCCCCTCCCGAGCCTCTTGCCCCTCCGGAGCCTCCCATCTACTCACCCCCCTCCCGAGCCTCTTGCCCCTCCGGAGCCTCCCATCTACTCACCCCCCATTCCCCTCCCGAGCCTCCCATCTACTCACCCCCCATCCCCCTCCCGAGCCTCTTGCCCCTCCGGAGCCTCCCATCTACTCACCCCCCATCCCCCTCCCGAGCCTCTTGCCCCTCCGGAGCCTCCCATCTACTCACCCCCCATCCCGCTCCCGAGCCTCTTGCCCCTCCGGAGCCTCCCATCTACTCACCCCCCACCCTCCTCCCGAGCCTCTTGCCCCTCCGGAGCCTCCCATCTACTCACCCCCCCATCCCCCTCCTGAGGCTCTTGCCCCTCCGGAGCCTCCCATCTACTCACCCCCCATCCCCCTCCCGAGCCTCTTGCCCCTCCGGAGTCTCCCATCTACTCACCCCCCATCCCCCTCCCGAGCCTCTTGCCCCTCCGGAGCCTCCCATCTACTCACCCCCCATCCCCCTCCCGAGCCTCTTGCCCCTCCGGAGCCTCCCATCTACTCACCCCCCACCCCCCTCCCGAGCCTCTTGCCCCTCCGGAGCCTCCCATCTACTCACCCCCCATCCCCCTCCCGAGCCTCTTGCCCCTCCGGAGCCTCCCATCTACTCACCCCCCATCCCCCTCCCGAGCCTCTTGCCCCTCCGGAGCCTCCCATCTACTCATCCCCCTCCCGAGCCTCTTGCCCCTCCGGCCTCCCACCTGCTTACCCCCCATCCTCTTCCGGAGCCTCTTGCCCCTCCGGCCTCCCACCTGCCTACCCCCCATCCCCCTCCGGAGCCTCTGGCCCCTCCGGCCTCCCACCTGCTTACCCCCCATCCCCCTACGGAGCCTCTTGCCCCTCCAGCCTCCCACCTGCTTACCCCCCATCCCCCTACGGAGCCTCTTGCCCCTCTGGCCTCCCACCCGCCTACCGTCCATCCTCCTCCGGAGTCTCTTGCCCCTCCGGCCTCCCACCTGCCTACCCCCATCCCCCTCCGGAGCCTCCTGTCCCTCCAGCCTGCCACCTGTCTAGCTCCCTCCCCCATCTCCTCCGGAGCCTCTCATCTACTCACCCCCATCCTCCTTCAGAACCTATTGCCCCTCCAGCCTCCCATCTGCTTACCCCCATCCCCCTCCAGAGCAAGAGCCCCCTGCCCCTCCAGCTGCCCCAGCTATCCTCACTCCCTCCAGAACTAGAACGTCTCTGCCCTTCTAGTTCCAGCATCCTATCTACCTTCCCCCATTCCTTCAGAGCAATAGCCCCCAGTTTCCCTTCTCCCCATCCTCCCTAAATCTCCTTCCTGCTCCTCCAGTTTCCTGTCCATTTTAGCAGAGTCCCCCAGCAAGGACAACCCTTCCTCCCATCTACCTAATCCCCACTGCCAATACCAGAGAAAGCACCCCCCCCTTCTTCAAACACATCTCTGTTTCCTTCCCACTTTTCCACTGCCACTTCCAGGCCTCTCATTACAGCCACCATTGCTCGATTATATTTTTATCACTCTTTTAAAGTTTAATTTAATTGATGTTTGATGATCCCCCTCCCAGCTGGAAGGAGAAGGATTATCCAAGTCACTCCTTTATTGCTTAGAGTGGCAGCTTCTTTGCATTCCAGATCCTTGCTGGCCTGGGGAGAAGGAGACTGGAAAATGAAAGTTGGATTGCAAAGTATTTACTATCAGGCTATTCTATTTCCCCGCCCCTCCCCCAATCTTTAGCAGAGTAATAAAATGGTCAAGAGCAGTAAACCCCGGATTTCTCCGGTGCCTGAATTTGCCACTGATTGGCTGGGTGACTTTAGGGAAGTCATTTCACCTCTCTGGGGATAATGATACTTTCCTAACTCATAAAAGTGTTGAGATGATTATTTAATGTTTGCACAGCACTCCTAAGATTTCAATGGTGTATAAGTGTTAAGAGCCCTATGTAATTGAAAACAATTGTTTGGTGATAGCCAGAAACTAATCTACATTAGCATTATGTGAGATCCTGTTTAAAGGCTGTTGAGAAATTACAGTAGCTTTTTCCTGGATTTTTCTTTTAAGATGACAAAGAGAACTTAAAAGGAGTGAAAGAATCTTAAACAGGAATGACTAAAGCCTTAGTCCCACTAGCTGATCTTTGCAGAGTGTCCATTCAGGTCCAGAGAGTTCTACCTGGGCAGAGAGGTTGGCCCATGTGGTCAGAGTACAGGATGTGGAGTTGGGGAGAGGAGAATGGTCTGGTTAAGGCACAGGACTCAGGTCAGGGTACCTTATTTTTGTGTTCAGCTCTGGCACAGACTTCTTGTGTACCATTGAGTAAGTCACTTGCAGTCTCACTTTTTAAATAGGCCATTGATTTTGAGTGCCTGGTTTTGCGCCTGATTTTTCAAAGGTGCTGAGCACCTCTAGCTGCCATGTACTTGCTACTGCAACACAAATGATAACATGACTTCTGAAAATTGGACTCAGGTTGAGCACCCAAAACTATTTCATTTGGCAGAAAATCCTGTTTTCTCTATGTACGCTAACATTTTTACTTTTAAATTTCAGATTAACCTTCTGTGGGTTAATGACAGAGAGAAAACTACCAGAAATCAGACAGAAACTTCTCAATGATCTGATTAGTTCCACATTTACTGGCTAACAACTTTCCCAGATGGAACTAGACAAATCAATCAATTGTGCTGTTCATAAAAAGCCTAATGAATATGCTGCAGTGAGTTGCAGGAAAAGGTGAATTTAATGGATAGAATCAACATGCAAATTAAGAACATGGGAACATTTTCCCTGTGTCCTTTTTGGATTGCTATGACTTTACCTTGAATGAGTATGATTTCATAGAATCATAGAATCATAGAATCTCAGGGTTGGAAGGGACCTCAGGAGGTTATCTAGTCCAACCCCCTGCTCAAAGCAGGACCAAGCCCCAATTTTTGCCCCAAATCCCTAAATGGCCCCCTTGAGGATTGAACTCACAACCCTGGGTTTAACAGGCCAATGCTCACACCACTTTTCTGAGATCCGTATAAAACTGCTAACTTTGTGTAACAGTGAGTGAACATACAGTATTTTATCCTGATGATGATGATCTTTTAAAGATAGTATTTAAATACAGTAATCACTTAGATATGCCAACTGGCTGAATCAGTAGCAGCTTAGTTTGTTGTCTTCATGCAACCTCAGTTTGGTTCCTTTTTCTGGCCTTGGATTCTGCAGGAAGCAGTGGTTGAGAGCACTGTAGAAGCTGTTAAACCTCTGAAAGGAAGGAAGCTTATTTCTCTGCAATGACCCTTTTGGCTGCTTAAAAGCAGCTTCAGCTCCTAATGATTTCCATCCAGCCCTCCTGGGTCAGAAGTGTTAGAGGACTGGGGTGATACAATATATGTGGGCTTCTTATGGGAATCATTAGCAATTAATAGAACTGAAAAATTAATGACAAAAACCTAAGGCAAAGAATCCATTCACAGGGGGATTATTTGTCTTTGGAGTTCCTGGAGGGACTTTGGGTGTCGATAAATTGAAATGTATTATTTAAATTACCCATTGTTGTAACCTAATTCTAATTTGTTGTTGTGAAGATTATCTTTTCTAGATGATCTAAATGTATCCGAAGATGACCAGAAATTAAAAGAGACCTTGAAAGTGTACGTATGTATAGAGATGAGGGATGGGCTGGTCCGGTTCCCTGATGAGATATAGGCCCTTTTTAGAGGACTTGAACATCCACTGTCTTCTGGTGGAGCTTTGGGTACTAAATGCTTCTTAAAATGGGGCCTATAATGCTTTACTGGAACCAGAGTGGAGTCTTCAGTCCAACGTTTGGTCTCTCCGCAAGCCTGGAATGCTTCAAAGGCTCCACAGTGCCCTTGGGGCTAAGACAAATGAATTATGAGCTACAAAGTCCAGTCTCATCCTGCTCTGCTTAGTAGGATTGTGGGTTCCAGGATAGGAAGACTAAAGGGAGGGGAAACCAAGGGCTTTTCAGAGCTCTATGTAAGCTCCAGAGAACATCTCCACCCAAAGAGAAATGAGAATGGATATTTGTAGGTATAAGGCCAGAAGGGACCACTGTGGTCCTCTAATGTGACATCCTGCATAATACAGGCCATAGAACTTTCCTAAATTAATTATTATTTGAACTAGAGCATCTTTTAGAAAAACATCCTATCTTGGTTTTAAAATTGTCAGTGATGGAGAGTCTACCACTACCCTTGGTTAAAATGTACTCCGTTACTGACTGCCACGTTTTGTTGTCATCTTTTCAAGTACCCTTTGATATCCTGTACAATTCTAAATAGTGAAATAATAGATCATTCTCCCTATTGCAGAATTGCAGGAAAAGAAGTAACTGCAAAGGCCGTTTGCTTTCTTACCTTTGGCCTCTACTTGGTTAAAAGCTTTACCCAGCAACACTTAGATATAATAGGAGGTAAGAGGCAGCAAATTCTAGTCAAATAAAAGGGGATAGAGGAACATTTAAATAAAAAGGAAAACCAAAGTCTGACAATATGATGATGGAAAAATATACTGAAGCATCTGGTGTTGGGGGGGAGTGAATCAGATGGGAGGGAGAGGTCACAGAAATATGGAAAAGAGAGAATTTTACTCCTGTATTAACAAAGTGTTTTGCCGGTGGCTAGCCATGCAACTCCCTAGCACTTGGCATAACCTCTTGAAAATGGACCTATAGATATAATCAAAGTTTAAATTAAATCTTTATACAGTGCCCGTGCAAGATAGAAACAAGCCACCCACTGGTATCTAGTTTGAGGCCTTGGTTTAATATGTGTCAGTGAGAGCGTTTCTCTGTATAAGCATTATGTATAGTAGTAAAGACAAAAATGTCACATATTCCAAAGACTTTTTTTTGGTTTTGCTTACCTTTAATTGCTGGTTTAAAGTAAATGCCAAGTTCAGTGAAACATTTTAAGGTATCAAACTGAGGTGTATTAGTCCAACAGTTCTGAACATCTTAAAGATAAATTTGCTCTTCTACCTTATCTTAAATGCTTCAGCTGTTCATAAATAATGTTAGGGAAAACTTGTTAGTTCAGTAACACAAAGGTATGTTTTGATCCAACATTCCTAGAACATTTAGCCACAGTCAAGCAGTGAAACTGTCCTCTTCACAATTCTGTTTAGTGACTTACAACAGCAAGACTAGAAGACTGATCCTCGTGGATGGCAAAGGGTTGTTCAGCTTGGATTTACTTGCTTCTAAGACTGTAGGTGAGAGAGATCTTTATCTGTCAGGCTCAAGAGGTCAGTCTGCCTTGAACTCCATAAAAGATTAAAGATGTAGCAAATGTCCAAACTCTGTTTTGTAGTTAGGACATATTTTCCTGGTGTGATCATCTTCCTGTTCCATTCATTTTGATTTACACTCACTTGCCTTCATGAAAAAACCCTTGGGCTGCAGCATACTATTATACATTCATTACCTACAAGCAGCATATATAAGTAGGCATTGGTTACTCTTGGTTTTGTTTGCACATCAGAATAACATAACTGTGATTTTTAAAAAACATTTATTGAGGGGATGGGATGGGATCAGGAACTTGGAAATAGAATAACAGAATATTTTACTTATTAAGTTAACAGTTCAGCCCAGGTTGATAGCAAATGCCCTGAAATTGTGATGACTCTTCTTTGAAATGAATTGGGAGATTCAGTTCAGTTCGCAGTGGACAGGTGTCCATCTATCACTAGCTACTTCAGTTGGCATTAATTGGCTCTTTTAACAGTAATTTCAATAGAGGCACCACAAATTGAATGGGCCACAGACACTGAATTCTTCCGTCGTCCGTAGATGTTGTCCCTTTGTTGTTGAGGAGCATTACTGGGGCAGCGTGTAGAAAGCTTCCATTGCTGTGTTGTTCATGTTGCACCTATTTTGTAGAAAGAAGACTTCAGTCTCTAGGTTTTTCTTAATCTATGAGCACTAAAAAAAATTATAATTTAAAACGCTTAATAAAAATGATTTTCAAAATTAATGGCATTAAAATTTCAATATAATTTCCAATGAAAAACAATTTAGTGTCCCTTGTGGTTCTTACAGTTACTCATCCTTTATTATTATTATTATTATTATTATTTTATTATTTTATTATTTTATTATTATAGTAATAATTCTTAAAATATATTAATGTTAATATGACAACATAAACCTGATTATTATAACCCTGAATTTGAAGAGTTTCTTGCCTATTGGGGAAAGTCTACTGCTACTTTATTTATTTATTTTATTTGTATTGCAGTAGTGCCTAGGGGACCCCAGTTAGGATCAGGGTGCTATTTTGCTTGATACTTTACAAACGCAGAGTAATGTACGGTGTCTGCCCCAAACCTAAGTCATGCTTTTCATTTGCTGTTCTCTTTTGGATGTGACTGAAGATCAAGTATGAGCTTCTTTCCTCTCAAGCTATGTCCTCTTTCCCATGGATCCAACAATAAACTGACAGGACAGAATTCTTCTATGTAGTCTACAACTCAGAATTGTAATGTGAATCTTGACTGCATAGTCTTCATTCATTCAGTGCATGGAACGTTCATTGGTGTTTATGGGAGCTTTGCCAATGTAATTAGTGCAGAATAAGCAATCAAAACTACGGGAACTGCAGCATGGCTCAGAAAGAATTCAAGCCTTCATAAGAATTTGTGTGGCAACAGTGGTTATTAGACTGTCCTGTTACAAGAGATTGTTACTTCAGTGCAAGAACTTTCCACTGGATACCATTTGGGAAAAATAGTCTTATTCAAACCAAAAGATCCATGTTTTTAAATGTCCATGCTAACTGTGCTTGCAAAATGTATATGTTTTTAGAAACACACATTTGCGTGCACAGAAATGGGGATTTTTTGTGCAAAGACTGAAATGCATGAGCAAACTTGTATTTTGCTTGTGTTTTTTCAGTGGTCACCTTTAAACATCCTTAGTTCCAAGTTACCATATAATGGTATCTGCGACACCATAGTTCCAATCAGACAGGGAGACGGTAGGGAGATGTTTTTTTGAAAGTGTTGTCCAGTGTCTGAAAAGCAGTAGGAGAAGCCTTGAAAAATACTGATGGAATGTAAATGACTTTTTTTTGCTATATACTTTTTTCCATTTGTGTTGTGAAAATGCTTCTTTAATCCTTTAGAAACAACACATACCCATAATTCCCCTAATGATCTATTTGCTTAGCCACCAAAAGGCTAACCTGTGGCAATAACTCCTGCCCATATATTTTATTGCACCATGTATTTTCCCATACCAAAAAAAAAAAAGACATTTTAAGTAAATTTGCTAAGATAAGTAGGATTATATATATATATTTTAAAAATAGTAGGCAATTTTTCACCTGCACCAAAACGTTATACTTTATAAAATATTCTGTGCTGGAAAAAGAACATGACTAATTTATTAGACATTGTTTCAGTTTGTGTTTTGATTTTGTATTTTGGGGGTTTGTTTTGTTTTTCTAGTTAAAAGGGAAATAGATTTTCACAAGTACCAATTCAACACAGTGAGAAGCATCACTTACTGTGAAAAATTCAACGTTTACTTTGTACTGAGAAGAGACTATGCTCTTAAGGTAAAAGCACCTACTATCTGCTGTGTTTATTTTTTTCAGCTGTTTTGATTTTGAGTTTATTTGTGAGCTCTGTTGGCAGTTTGAACTAATTGATACATGAAGGAGGAGGTCTCAAAACCCTTATATGGCACTGTAGTATCCAGGATTCAGGTAGGAAGGGGATAGTGCAGAGTAATTACAGACCATTCAGGATATCCTCCTCTGATTGTCCAATAGTCCACCAGAAGTTGCTGCTGGAGTAATACAAAACCATTCTGCGGCCACTTTCTCCATCTCTTGAGCTGTTTATTTCTGTTCTGCAGTACTTGCACCTCTGCCATTTTAAAATCAAGAACCTGTGTTCATGGTGTGAACTCAGTTCATCTGTGCAGCAAAGCTCAACATTGTCACTGTGCCAACAGATTGACCCAGTTGTTTCTCTCATCATAGTTTATTAAACTAGTTCCATTGACGTTTAGTATGACATTACACATTGCAAGAAAACAACAAACTCCTGAAGGAGAAAGAGTGGCTGATTTTTGCATCCATTATTGGCATGGAAAGCAGTACAAGTTCAGTAGAACTACAGTGAGAGAAATATGACTTTTATCACTTTGTGTGATGACTCTATTTAGCTTAATCTATCTAACCTATTTTGGGTATTTTAGGATTCATGTCATCATAGTAGCTGAAAACCAATGGAGGAGATGGAAATACAGCCCAACTTACCCCATAAGTGCCTATCTCCATTAATTGTATGTCTCTGATTGTCTCCATCGCTACAGTAAAGTTTACAAAGAGGAAAAAATTATAATTCCTGCCATTTGTGAATTCACCGTGGGGGATGATGTGCATTTATCTGTTGTTTATAATTTAATTTTAAAAATTCAAATAAATAGTCTGTCAGTGAGGACAAAGTTTCTGAAAAGTTTTGTACCATATATTTTATATATGGTACATATATCCTTGCTCTCAAAGGCCTAAGTCTAGAAAGAGATGACTTCAATGCTTTGCTGGATCAGGGCCTTAATTACCCACAGCCTTTTTGGCATGATTTGTGAACATCACTTTTCTTTTCATAAGGTGTATAATAAGAATTATGAAGAGATCTGCTCAGTAGAAAACATGGAGTCACGTCTGTTAACACGTATGGTATTCAATCCTGCGAGTGATGAACTCATTACAGGAGGAATCAAAGGAGTAAAGGTAAGGGAATACCTCAGATGAGGTTTGAGTTTTCTCGTGCAACATTTTGGAAGCACAGGCATGAATTTAATGTAGGGCAAAGGGAGACTGTAGGCCTTGGTGGATTGAGCAGGGGAACTTTCACACTTAATTCACTGGTTTGAGCCCAACATTGGTCAACAGTGACTGAAGGATGTTACCATCTGATGACTGCGTGGTTGTGCCAATTAATTTCCTAGTGGTCAGATATCCAGATCACAAAAACACTATCATAACTTAGTGGCAGTCTCAGCAGAGAGACCAAGGGCTGAATGCACTATGGTAACTAAACCCTTCCCACTCCACTAGAGGTGATTTTCTTCCAGGATAGAGATCAGTTAGATCACTGGGGCTGACACTTGCATTGCCACCACCCTTGTTGTACTTGTTATGTGTATATATAAGTACAGGTCTATAGAATTGTCAATTCAGCACCTTTCACCAATACTCTATTTACTCTGAAAAGAAAATGAGGAGAAAATATTGTAGATTGGCTGGTTTATTTAGTTTCACTAATAGCTGGGTTGGCATGATGAACAAAGAGAATAGTCAATGCAGCGGAGAAGCATTTCTTAGGTGATGAAGTTTCTTAGGTATTATCTCATGTGATCATCATTTCATTTTTTTCTGTCAAAACAAATTAAAAGTTTCATAAGTGTTTTCTCGTTAATGCTGCTCTTACTTTAGGCTTATGTCTTTTGAAGTATCCAGGTCTGTCAGTATGGAAGTAATGGGAGAGCTTAATGGCTTATTGAAAAGGTTTTGATAGTTGACATTCAGATTTCCAGTTCTAGACTCAAGTACCAAATCAAGCTTGCAAAATTATCTTTGTATTCTTTTTTTCTTTTAGTTTTGGAAGTTTAAAGAAACAGAAAATACAGATTACTCTGATGCAGCTCACATGTCCAATTACAAGCTTTTCCCCAGGTAAACGGATTATTTGAGTTTAGAGAGTGAATATATACATGGGTTCTCGCAACAATTTTTTTGGTGGCCTCAGAGTGCAGCCACCAATTCTTGCTGGCTGACACTTTTTCCTAAAATACTTAATTTCCTAAAATAATTAATACTTAATTAAGTTTAGGAAAAACAAATAAATATGCACATATACACATCCAAAACATTATAATTAATTTATGTAGGATTTTTTGTGGGTTTTTTTTTTTTTGCTGACTCAATAAAAACAGTGCTGTGAAAAGTGATATTTGTATGTTTGTTAGTCTCATTTTTCACAGCAGACTTACTAGCTAGCTGGGAGGCTGTGAAAAGTGATAAGTGATATTAACAAACATACCGGATGACAGGTTTCAGAGTAGAGCTGTGTTAGTCTGTATGCGCAAAAAGAAAAGGAGTACTTGTGGCACCTTAGAGACTAACAAATTTATTTGAGCATAAGCTTTCGTGAGCTACGATGAAGTGAGCTGTAGCTCACGAAAGCTTATGCTCAAATAAATTTGTTAGTCTCTAAGGTGCCACAAGTACTCCTTTTCTTTAAACATACAAGAATCACTTTTCACAGCTTCCCAGCTAGCTAGTAAGTCTGCTGTGAAAAGTGACACTTGCATGTTTGTTAATATCACTTTTCTTAGCAAGCCCCAGGACAAACTGCTGTATCTTGTGAAAGCTTTTATAATGTTAATATAACTTATTATGAATTATTGTACATTGTGTATATTCATAGACACATACACTGCATATCTGGAAGTAATAGCTATGTGATTTCTATTCAAAACCATGTGCTAAGTGAGTTTATCGTGCACCTTTGAATGCCTCACCTGCACTCTGCCCACTAATCCATCTCCCCTGTATTTATTCCAACATTCTGAAACTCTGAGTAGCTTCAACCAGCAGTCTTTTTTTTTTTTTCAAATCACCCTGCCAGAAAAATATTTCCCCTTCTCCTCCCAAGTGTGAAATTCCTCTCCCCACCTCTGTGCGCTTCCAAAAATTATACTGGTCTGAGGCTCAGGACAAGTAAATTCTATCCTGGGCCAGTGTCAGCTTTTCTCTATATATAAACATCTAATATTACAATCCATTTACGTATGGCACTGAGAACTAGAAACAGTAGCTTTATATCTTTGGAAAGTAGATATTTGCAGGTTCTCGATGGGATCAAGGACTAGCTTCTAGTCCCGGAAAACTGAGATCTTGCACTTTCAATTTGTGTAATTTGTATGTAGAAGAAGGTATTTAGGATGGTTTCATGGCTCTTTCTGAACCCAGTAGACTTGGATTTATAATAAGTAGGGCTCTTGGCTTTACAGCAGTGGTGGACAACCTGCGGCCTGCAGGCCACACGTGGCCCATCAGGGCAAGCCGCTGGCGGGCCACCAGACCGTTTGTTTACATTTGCATGACTGCCCGCAGCTCCTAATGGCCGCAGCCAGGTCCGCGCTGATTCCCGCAGCTCTCATTGGCCAGGAACAGCAAACCATGGCCAGTGGGAGCTGCAGGCAGCCGTGCAAATGTAAACAAATGGTCTGGCGGCCCATCAGCGGCTTACCCTGACAGGCCGCAGGTTGCCCACCACTGCTTTACACACAGAGTAATACAAAAATAACCCCTGTGACCTTTTTAAAAACTCCAAACATTCCTAACATAGTTTTTATGTAAACTTATTTAGCCTGGGATGGTATACTATAAAAGTTTTATTGGCATTTGTTTGGAATAATCAGATTTGCTTACCAGTAGTAAATCCATGAGTTAGTTATGTGGCCATGCCAAACAAGTGTCAATAAAACCTTTAAAACACACCATTATATATTCCCAACATAGTGTGTGTGATGATTAGACAATTGTTTGAACACTATAATCAATTGAAACGTGCTCATTACCAGCTTCTAGGAAACCATGCTTTTTAAAAAAATAAAATATATCCAGCAGCTTTCATAAAATGAACTGTGTAGTCTTGTAGTGTGCAAAAAACTTCACAAACCAAATGACTCTATCATTTTATTTAAATGTGTACAGTAGTGTTGCTGTAGTCTTAATCATGTTTTTTTTTAATATAGTGCAGAATTCCCACACATGAGGCAAATCTGGTGTACAAATATGGCGCTTGATGTCAATATGCAAAGACTTTATTGCTTTTCTAATTGCGATCTCTTCTGCTATGATACCAAAGGGAATCTACTGTTTCAGCTAACCAATGCTCACCAAAGTACCATTCTCTCCTGCGTCTATTCATCATACTCCAATGCTTTGCTTACCTCCTCCAGGGACTCTGAAAGTAAGGTGGCACACAGGAACAAAGCATCTGAGCCTATGATCACACTTCTTTGTTTCTTCTTACTTTACCATATGTTTTTAATGAGACAGCAGTGATAGTAGTTTAAAACAGCAGTAGTGCTTCAGTGTATAAATGACATTCTAATTCTAAACCTAACTACAGCAATTCTTGCTCCCACATTTGAAGGCATGAAGGAAATTTTCTGTAGGCCATATTGGCAGAGAGTCTCATAGTTATTGCCTCTCTGGAGAACACACGGTCCAGGTCACGTGTTGTGTCACATAATCAATTTCTTGCAATAACAGGTGGGCCTAGAAATTAATGGACCGCAGTCTTTCCTATCATCATCATCTGTGTTTCTCTGAATTTTCATAAATAGAAACGTTATCTGTTAACATTTGAACCCAAACATAAATCTTAACATATAAAGTGTGACTTCTTTATGAATGTAGATCTCCTAGAGCTTTTCAAAAAAGTTCAGCAGATGAATGTCTTATCCATTATTTATTAATATTTAATCTCCCAAAAATATCTTCCCATTATCCTCCACTGAATCCAGGAATCACTTTCTGGGATAATGGCAAGGTGCTGAGCACATCCTAAAAGATGCAAAATGCCTTCAGCTTCATGGTATGGAAGGACGTGGTCCTTTGAAGGATTGGGCCCTACAGTACGTCCTGTCAACTTAAATTTTGAAGGAGCAATTCCTCCAAGCAGTAGTGTTTTTCATTCATCATCTTACCAACTCTATGTGATATAGTTTTTGATTTTACTATTTTCTATCAGCAATCATTCTTTCTTTTGTAAGAATAAGCAGGCACATTCTGAATGGTAATTGATAATGTTACTTTCCAGACTTTTCCAAATAAAGAAGCATCTGGCCTCCTTTTCAGTACCCTGGCTAAAGCATGAGAAAATGCCCAACCACTCTGTTTTGATTTTCTCATGATAATTATTAGGAAAATCAGGGATGCTCATGATGAAAAGGACTAAAGTCATAAATGTTTTTCAAAAACACAGAAATCATAGTGTTCATGACTCCCATGAATTGACTTCCTTCGTTAACTAAGTGCATTTCTTCACAGTGGAGTGTATCATTAGCACTCGGGAGAGAAAATACAGTATTAGATCAAAAGCAAAATTACAGGGTGTTTTTTAGTGTTTGGGGGTGGGGTTTTTTTGAAGAATAATCAGGTTTTTGGTGTCCTCAGTAAAATAACCAGAGACAAAGAAGTGTAGTTTATTTTGGCTTCTTCATAATTTAATTCTCATTTATTTACTGATTGATGGTTATTGTTTTATTTTAACCAGTAAAATCTTGGAATGACCAGGGCAGTTTGTTGCATGTATTTCATGGCCATACCAGGTCTGTCACACACATCCTCCTCCACCCAAACACTTTGTCTTTATTTATCTCTGGATCTTTGGATGGGACAGTGAAACTCTGGTCCCTGGATACAATGCAGCTGTTTTACAGGTACTTTAAAAGGCCATACTATTTATGTAAGTTTCACTGCTTACGACTAATGAAATATAATCCAGTTAAAATGCATTTCTAGCATTAGCATTTGTAGCATTTTATGGCATGTTGGATGAATTTCAAAGGAAAAATAAGGAATCTTTAAGGAGTAAGATAAATATCTCTGTAGATTATATGCCTCTAAGAATATTGCCACAGTTTGGCTCTATTTTCCAATTCTTTTGGGGCTGAACCTGTGAGGAGTTGAGGCTACTCAACAACTTGCAGGAGATGATCATCATCTCAGAGCATCAGGGCGCAGATCCTCAAAGGTATGTAAGCAGTTAACTCCAATGGATTTTATTTCAGTGGGAGTTAGGCACCTTAAAAATCTTTGAGGATCTATGCCCAGGTGCTCTGACCATAAGGCAAGAAACCCCGCTAAATAGAAAGGTATGTATCTCCGCTATTCTCAGCTCATTAGATGGTGAAGATCTCTTTAGCACAGCTTCTGTTTAGAACTGTGCAAATAATGGATTTTTCAGTTCACTAGCAATTTGGGTGAAACCCAAACCAAAATGTTTTGTTTAGCTTTCGAGCATTTAATGCCTTTGAATTTTTTAAAATACAATTGATGGAAAATTCAAAACAAAAAGTCATTTGGTGAGTAAAGTTAATATTTGCAGCGCAGGGCCTTATTCATTAAAGGGTCAGTTCACCTTTAATAGTGAGTTCTACTATAATTCCTTGAGTATTTATACAAGAGCTACAGTGTGCAAGAAGTGTTTAATTTATAAAGAAAAAATAAGATGTACAGTTCATGAGCTTGTTGTACGGTTATGAATAAATAAATCTTTACCTCTTAAAAAATGCTTAAAGTATGGCATTTCCCAAGGCATAAATAATGTATATCTGAATCTGCTTTGAGGTATTGGCCCCATACCATATAATTGATTTTTAAGGAGACCTTCACATCAATTACTTGATATTTAAGTGATTCAATAAGATACATCATTTTTACTAACGTCTAAAGGGATATCATGAGATCTAGAAATGAAGGTTGTGTCCCCTTGAGTGTTATAATTTCTAGTAACATTTTTATATAACCTGCAGGAATTAGCTCAGTATTTACTTATCATGTAAGTACATGGTAGTTCCATATCTTTGTGGCATGCAAAACAGATTCACCAAGGTCACTAAAGCAGTCAGTGTTGATTGGAATTGGTTCCAGTTTTTTTTCCCTCTGAGTTCCCCAGGGAATTGTCAGAATTTGAGTCTGGTGTGAAGAATTCTTTTTAGCTGAACATGGTCAACATTGAAAAATGTCCCGTGTAGTTTAACTTGGACTCTAATGTAATTGATGTAACTTGCTTCTGACTTACTTTAATTCATAATTTTCTTTGGCTTGTGGGGACTTTATCTTTCGTTTAGTTTATCATTGTTCACTGAAGGAATTGTTTGGATGGGCCTGGCTGAGGATAAATTGCTGTACTGCTCTTCCGCCCGCAATCTTCATGTGTATGACTTGAACTATTTTACCAAATTCTGGACTCGTGTCAGCAGTCAGATTAAGGATCTGTCCCTCTGTGGTGCCAATGGGAAATCCAGCAGGGTGGTAGCTATGGGCTCTGATAACAGGTATGTCTGACTACATGTGCTAATGAAAGTTTGAGGTGGTTTGGATCCGGGTTTTTGGTTGGATTGCATCTCCACTAGTAGTAATAAACTTCAATAGAAAAATGGTAAAGTGTGTGTATTAATAAACACCACATTCAACCATATCAAAGGGTTTTAGCTGCTGCCTGTTTAAAACTGTAAAGTAACAAACTAATCAAATAGAGAAGATATCTGCTTGCTTGACACAATATGGGTTACAAATTTTCACTATTTCTGAGATTTATGTTCTATTAGTCAAAATAAATACCTGTGAAATATTCTTAATGAAAATCACGCACACAGGAAAAAAGTATCAGTGTCTGGTTTTGACCTCCAGATTGTGCAAACTGAGCAGAACAGCGTACCTGCCCATGTTTATAATGGTCAAATGTTGGCATTACAGTACTGGAAAAAATAGCACCACAACTTTTAACTCCATTGAAGTGTATTAGCTTATGAGAGGTTTTAACTTTGAGTGAGTGGAAAAATCATGGTATTTTTCACTTTAAAATAACAGGGCCCATCCATTTAAAAGGGGATGTTTGCACGGAACATTAAAGTTACTGGGGGACGATGAATTGAAGTGTCATCCCTGTGTCTTGATTAAACAACAACTCTTCATTAACCTTTTCCCTTTACCACTTTCTTCTGTTTTTCTTTCCTAAGTTTACGAATTTTCTCTCTGAATAATGGGACAAAGTTATGTACCGTTCTGCCGCCTCCCTATCCCTCTCCGCTCCAGTCAGTTCTCAGCTTTGCCTATAATCGAACCAGTGGAACAATTTACTTCCTCCTGACTTCTTGGGATATATGGATCTACACAGCGAGGTACTACATCCATTTTACTAAACATTTACTGCTTTCTAGCCTCTTTCATTTCTCACTCTGTTGTATTCGTTTTTTTGTTTGTTTTCTTTTCATTACACTGGATGGGTAGGATGTTTTGGTATTAGGTGAAGACAGTGTATTCTGGAAAATGTTCAAAGTGTTTTACAAATCTTAATATTAATAAATATTGGGTAGGTAGATCAGTATTATTACTGCCCATTTTCCAGATGGCAAAAGTGAGGCCCAAAGAGGCGAAGTGACTAGACTGAGGTCACACAGAAAGTCTGTGGCAGAGCTGCTTATAGAATCCAGATTTCACAGCTCCCCATCCATTAACCATAAAAATAGCCTTTCTTCATATTTGAAGCACTGTATTTACAACAGCTACTTAATCCTGAGAGTCCCCTGTGAGATAGGTAACTAGAAACACCCCCATATAGGGAGATACTGAGGCTACACCTACAGTTGGAGCTGGGGATGAGATTCCCAGCCTGTGTAGACATACTTGCTCTAGCACTGTTCAAGCTAGTGCACTAAAAATAGCAGTCTAGCTGGGGTAGCACAGGCAGCAGCAAGTGGCGGCATGGGCTATTGTAGCCTGCAGTAGGGCTATTGTAGCCTACTGTAGCCTGCAGTGGGGCATAATTGTCAGTGTTGGGATTGTAATATGGGAGTTCCTGGCTTCAAGTCTTGTCCACACTGCTTCTTCCTCTCTGAGAAAGTTTGCAAGAATTCTCTTTCTTTCTTTCTCCCACAGCCCCATTTCCTTATCAGCAAAACCTGTTTCTGGTGAATTAGTATGAAAGCCTCAATTTCTTTAAATGTGTTGTGATTCCTGTTAGTGTGAACCTCATTTTACAGAGAAATTATTCTGTAAAAGCCACGATTTCACTATAAAGGGGATGTACTGCATTAACCCTGTGTTTCCCTTCCTATCACTGCTTGAAAACCAAGGCATTTATGTGTAATAGACATTTTTCTCCTTTCTAATGATGCCGCTTCCCCTGCCTTGATTATAACTTAGGCTATGACCACATTAGCACTTTTGTCAGCAAACCTTTCGTCGGTCAGGGTGTGAAAAAGCACCCCCTTGACTGACATAAGTTTCACTGACAAAAACTCCAGTGTGGACAGGTCTGTGTCAGTGGGAGACGCTCTCCTGGCGACATAGCTATTGCCGCTTGTTAGGGGTGATTTAATTATGCCAGCAGGAGAGCTCTCTCCCGCCAGCAAAGAACAGCTACATGGGAGACCTTCCAGTGGCGTAAGTGCAGTGATACAGTTGTGCTGCTGTAAGCTTCTTAGTGTAGACATAGCCTTAACTGAAGGCAGGTGAAGCAGAAAAGAAGAAAGATTCAGCTACAGAAAAAGGAGTGGAAAAGTACTTTTTTATTTTAATAGGGCTTTGCTTACCTATTGGAATTGTTTAAACTTAAGGCTTTGCCTACACTGCACTTTCATCTTTAAAACTTTTGTCACTCAGGGCGTAAAAAAACATCTTCCTGAACAACAAAAATGTTAATGACACAAACCACCGGTGTGGACAGTGCTTTGTCGGCGGGAGCTGTGCTCCCGGTGAGAAAGCTACCGTCCCCCGTTGGAGGTGGTTGTACTTTGTCACCAGGAGAGCTCTCTCCCGGTTAAAAAGAGCAGCCACACAGTGCACCTTTCAACTATGCAGCTGGCACAACCATGCTGTTGTAAGGTTTGCAGAGCAGACATAGCCTTAGTGTGGTGCTTAGGAAGCTCATATGATAAATAGGGCTACAGTTTCTGCAGTTGCCACACTGTCCTCCAAGGAATTCCCCCTGCCAAGCAACACCTTACTGTCTGATTGGTGTAGGCAACTGTGAGAGTGCAGTTTTATTACCTTTATTACTTGTATTGCTGTAGTGCCTAGAGGCCCTGATGAGGGCACTGTACAGAGAGAGCTTATAATCAAGGATTGTGTCAAGATGCCATAGGCAAATAAACAGCAAACCAGAGTTGGAGCAGTATGGGGAACAAGGGAACAGAAAAGAGAGGTGCATTTGCATAACCTGCCTGACCAGGTGCAGATACTTGTGTGAGCATTTTAAAATATAGATTATTTCAATTAATGTCTTGCAAAACCTGAAGCTGGCTTGAGGCAAGCTAAAAAATTGGCTTATTTGTTTTTGCCTCCCCATTTATCCCATTCTTATAGCCCTCAAAATTTGGTGTTTTCATTACTTGTGACTGTACTCCATTTTCGTCATTTGAAGGGACAAAACGGGCAGCATTACCAGATAGTCTATGGATTTCAATTAATAAATGTCTTCATACATTTTGTTTCCTATATAATTTTAATTAATAAAGTGATTTTTCAGCTACTTTTCACTTTGTTTCACATTTGGAGCTGACTAAATAGCAGACCATAATAATCTGAGGCCAGGCAAACACTGAGGATAGAGACAGACAAATCCATTATCTACTTTAAATCTCCAGTGAGCAAAACGTGGAAGAGACCACGCTTAAGGCAGAAACTGTAGGCCTGACTTCTTATCACAATATAGAATGGAGCTGTTGTTTGTGCTTTCTTTCCCCACCACATTAAGCCCTCACTCCCCTTTCAACTCTGAGGCCTATTGTTGTGAAATCTTAACTCTGGCCAGGAAAGCATTGCTTCCAACAATGTGCTCAGCGAGTTGCAAAATTTCAGTTAAAATATCAGCCAAGTGATTTATAGGTTTATCCGCCCTTAATGCCCAATGATCAGTTTGGATTAATACTTGGGAAATATTTATCCCTGCCAGTTGGGTGAGCTGAACAACTGGCATGCAGGCATTTTGAAGCATACAGGAGACCAGGTTTCTGATTTTGTGATGAAGTGGGGGTTTTAAGGAATGAAACAAATTTGCTGGTCTCAACTGAAAACAAATTTGCTGGTCTCCTACCAGATAATTATAACAGTCTGACATTTCTATTGGGATCTTTGGGCATGAAAGATGCAAAGAGTTTATAAGTTTAAAAATACACAGACATCATTTCATCCACCATCTGAGGTGAAGAGCAGAACCATATAACCACAAAAACAACATTGTGTGGCAATTTAGGTCAGGAAATGAAGAAGGATAATATATTCAGCTGAAACCCTGAAGGGAATTTAGGTCATTAGAACCTTGGCCACAATGTGGGTAGGACACCAAGGTTAACAATCCTATTCTTGAGAACAGTGCAATGTGATCTTTAATAACAGCGAATAGTCAGCACCAAAAGAAGCCTATGATGCTTAGTTTATTGTTGGTATCTTGTAATTACAATGTATATATAGTCTGGAGGTTTTTACCTATAAACATTGGGTGCATTATAAAAGGAGACGAATTAAACTTTAAAAAAAAAAAACAGTGACCAAGATAATTTCCCTGCTAGCCTGAACCAGTTTAAGGAATTCGTCACAGTTTTAATTGATGATTGAGGATGCCCAGGTAGCTGTCCTAAATACTTGTTAAGTAGGCTGCCCTTGACTAATACTCAGATGAAAGACAGGCAGCAGGGGTCAAGTAAGAATGACTAGAAAGTGATATGGCCATGGTGGCTTAATTAATTTTGGCAGAGTATTGTCCCTTTCTCACCTAGAAGTGAGAGTCTAATGTACATACTGGACAGTGGAGTGGAAAGTTAAGGATAAAATGAGGGGAAGAGTAAAAACAGCCATAGGAGGTAAGAAAAGAACAAAACAAGTGCTGATGCATTTGCCTCAAGACCAACGTGCTAGTGTATATCTAAAAGTTGGTAGAACGTGGTCCTTATTGTCTCTGATTGTTTTATGCTTGAGACCCTTAGATGAAATGAGAACAAAATATTATGAAAGTGTGATTCTGATCTGGAAAGGGATTTTATAAATAATTGGGTACATGTTTAGTGTCTCTCATGGTATGTCTGTGCTGCAGTCGGAGGTGTGAGTGCAGCACATGTAGACCTACATGAACTAGTTTTCAGGTACCAATAGCAGTGAGGTTATGACAGCATGGACTTCAGTGCTAGCTAGTCGCTCAAGTGATTACCCAGGTATAGCCTGTGACCCAGGGTGCCTGGGCAGCGCTCACTAGAAATGCCAAGCTCAGGGCAGTCTGAAAAGGAAGAGCAGATACTCCCCAAGATACTGGTGGGTAACACTGAAGTTAAACCTCCCAATCAGTCACAAACTGCACTTCTGATCCTGGTTATCAAGAAGCAAAAAAAGAAATCACACAGCCCCCTTTATTGCATTTCAGTCTCTGGCTCCCAATCAGCACCTAGTTGAGAAGTTATGTTAAACTCTGCTCACATATACAAAATGTTCTTCTGACCCCAAAGGGTCAGCCACATCACCAGGTCAGTATAAGTTTGGATCTTACCCATAATACCACGCTGCCAGCCTATCCTTTAGTGTCTAAAACTAAAGGTTTATTATCAAGGAAAAGAAAGAACAAGAAGAGAAATGTTAAATGGTAACACGGTCACATACATACAAAAACTTCAAAGTCCATATATCAGGTTCCTAGCTGTATTGATGATTTACTGGCTTTTAAGTCCCTCTGGAATACATCCACAGCTTGGATGGGTCATTCAGTCCTTTATTCAGAGCTTCAGTTTGTAGCAAAGTTCCTCCAGAGGTAAGAAGCAGGACTGAAGACAAAATGAAGATGCAGCTGCCTTGTATAGTCTTTTGCCATGCGGCCTGTGCTTCCTTTGTTCCCAAAACAAGCTGCTCAGCACATGGCTTGGAAGCCTTTTCTGTCCATGGGCATGTCCCATGCATGCCTTGCTGAGTCTGTATCCTCTGCCTTCTCTCAGTGGGTCAGTTGTATAGCTGATGGTCCCTTTTGGGCCATCAAGCAGGCTAGGCAGAGCTGACACCAAACTGTTTGGGGCGGGGAGGGGGTCACCCAGAAGCATGGCACAAGTTTTGTAATACAGACATAGATACATATCTATAACTCAATATCAAATGTGATACAAACACATAAATGAGATTATCATATTTGGCAAACTAACATTTTTACAGATATCTTACATGGCATATCTGGCACAATTCATTGCAATTTTACAATATTAGTATTCATAATAACCTCAAGTGTCCCCCAGAATTCATACAGCGTCACATAGCCTACACAGAAGCCCAGGCTGCCATAGCTTCACTGCTATTAGTACCTGAGCTAACTATATTAAAGTTAGCTCAGGTATGCCTAAACATGCTGCAGTCATACACCACGATTGCAGAGTAGATGTGCCCTCGGTGACTCTATTAAATCTGCTTAGTTTCCAAATAGAAAGTTAGGCCTGCAAGCGCGACCTTTGGTCTGAAAGTCTAGCTCAGTTCCTTATGGCTTGTACTCATTGCTGGTAATAAAGATTGTGCAGGTAGAATTTAGCCTTGTACTTGAAACCCAGTTAATAATTGTATTGATGGTTCATGAGATATTATAGAATCCAGCTCATGGCTGTGTTGGCTCTCCACTGCTGATTTGAGTAAAAGGTATTACTCACTTCAGTGACAAAAATAAGGTTTTACGTATGATATGGAATACAAACAAGGAACAGATCTTCTTTCAGAACTGCACTTAAAATGTATAGTA